>NC_092042.1:62109150-62457468 GCF_003086295.3 Arachis hypogaea | reverse complement strand
CTGTCGGCAAATAGTACCCAAATAGTCACCATTTTGGGTCTATAAATACCAAAGCCCTCACTCATTTAAGGGCAACAAAAACTTGAATACTCAAGAAATCTCTCTACTCTCATATCTTCTTACTTTATAAATTCTCCAAGTATTTGTAATCATCTTCAAGAATTGTATCAACTTTGCAAGCAATAATAGTACAAGACTATTTCTGTAAGCTTTATTCATCCTTTTAATCTCTTTATTATTCTATTCTGTTTCTTTAAATACAATGTTATTACTGTATAAAAAGCTTAAATCTTTAAAGTTTCTTAGAAGAAATATGAAAATGAGAAGATTAGCCCTAGCAAGAAGATACATGGAAATAATAGCTGAATCTTCTGAACTAAGTGAAGAAATAGAAAAGTTAGATAAAAAGATAATCAAGATAAGAAGTATGTTAAAAAATAGTAAAGTAGTAAGATCGTAAAAAGCTTAAAAGAAAACATTAAGAACAAAGGATTTATCATGTTCGTAAATTACATTATATTCATAGACAAAATATGATAACTTTACAACAAATGGGTCAACATTAGTACAAGCTCAACCTCTACCAGCCCAACCTTTACAAGTGGTATCAGAGCCTGCCCAAGAGAAGGTATCTGATAACATTTATAAAGAAATTATTTTACTGGATTTTTATTACAAGTCTTCTTGATAAACCTCAAATATTTTATAGTTACAACTTTGAAGTAGCAGTGAGAACTGTTAATACGTTGGTCAGCCCAGATTGTAATCCCAGTTGTAAGTCCTAGTAAGGCAGTGAATCGTTGATTAACGAGGGTGGTCCCGTAACTCACAAAGTTCTAACCATAAAATGGCTAGTTTATTGAGAACGATGAGTAGTTTAAATCTAGGAAAAATAATTCTTTAGTGATAAAAACAGATAATGATGAAGCTTCCACTTCTGGAACTAAAAATGAATTGGAAATAGCTAAATTAGAAGAAAGTTTTCATAATTGGAATATACCTATAATAGATAAAGATAAAGTATATAAAAAGAGAAACTTCTGGGAAGGAAAAAATTATGAAATTCATATGTTAGAATATTGTAAACCAGGAACAAGTAATAATAAGATTATCACCGTCTTAGAAGAAGATAAATTGAAAGAACATAGTAGTAAAGGATATAACTTCATCCATATAGGATTAATACAAGTAGCTGTAAAACCCAATTTTAGAATAGGAATTAACCTGCCTATATTATTAACTTTAAGAGATACTAGATTCCAAAATTTTAGTGACTCATTAATAGGAATATTGGAAAGTAATTGTCATGATGGACCAGTTTTCTTTAATTGTTACCCAAATTATGCTATGAATTTAAAAAATGAATACACCTGGCAAGCATTAAAATTACAAGTAAGATCTGATGAGACAATTATAAATGAGAAATATGATCCATTCGAAATAATCTATAGAATATATTATAAGATTACTAAGGTTAATTATGACTTTAAAGCTTTAAGACAATCCTCAAAAGAAGAAACGATAATCATGCATGCAAATCTCAAAAGATCTAATATACAAACACCTAGAAGATTAAGACATGAAGAATTAAAAAGTAAAATGCCTGAAGAATGGGTAATACCTGATGGTATTGAAGAACCACAAATACAAAATACTAGGATAAGAGAAATAATAAGAGAAGGTCCTGATATTAGAATCAGGATGAATAGATCCCACTCATTAAGAATTCCTGATAATGTTGAAACTATTAGCCATAGAAATTCTATAGATAATTCATCAATAGGAAATATCGATGATATTGTAGGAATTGACAACAGAAGGCCACATATAGCCACTGCTGTATATAAATCACCTTCAGAATTTGATCCAAGAGAATCACAAGTTATGACAGTGATTATAAAGGAAGAACCATTTGAGATTGATAAAGAGTGGATAAGACAAGATTTTAATGCTGATTATAATAAACCCCTAAGAGATTGGTATTTCACCAACCATTCAGAAAATGAGGTCATTAGACTAAGAGAACTATTCTATGATTTTATGAAAGAAAATAGGATTAGTTTGTTCTTCTTTGATTGGTACGTAAATTATTACTCCAAACCCGACAAGAAATTATGTCCTTTAACAAAACCAACTATTGTTTGGAAAACAAGCTCAGGATCAGTAATAGAATCTGAATATCCTCCTAAAGAAACTATTAAAATACCAATAGGAAAAGACTTAGAAGTTGAAGCAACACCCTATAAAGATAGTAATGCAGATGGAAACGTAGAGAAAAGAGATATTAAGAAATTACATCAACAATTAAACTTTACTAATACCATGTTAGATATAATGAAAAATCAGTTAGGAAGAATGGAAAATATGGAAAAAGTTATTAAGGTAGAAAAACCCATAGAAAAACCTATATATAAATTACAAAGTTTAGATAATATTAGCTTAAAATCTAAAGTAGAAACAGAAGTTGAAGAATTAAAAGAAAACTTAGGAGTATTAGCCTAGGAAAATTAACAATTAATACATTACAAAAGGAAGAAGAATTAGAACTAAATAAAATATCCTATAAAAGAGATTATCCTAAAACCAGAAATTATTATCCTAGACCATCCCAGTAGATGTAGGTCTAGAAGAGAGAACACAATTAGTACAAAATAGTTTTTCAGGATCAGACTTAGTAGAATGGAATATAGATGGATTAAGTGAACAAGCCATTTTAGATCAAATGTGTAATATGACTATGGCTGCAACTGCCTATAAGATGAGAAAGGCTTCTGATAGAGAAGCAGCAATCATGATAACCAAGATTTACAGGACAATTAAAAGGTTGGTGGGATAATTTTCTCAACGTCCAAGAAAAAGAATTAATTATTAATAGTATTAAACAAGAAGATCAATCACCAGACGCTACATCCACATTAATATACACTATTATTAAAAATTTTGTAGGAGATCCCAGTATTTTAAGATAGGATACATACTCAATTAATGAATTTAAGATGTCCAACCATGTCTGATTACAGATGGTATAAAGATGTTTTATGTCAAAAGTTATGATAAGAGATGATGCACATGCGCCTTTCTGGAAAGAAAGATTCGTAGCAGCCTTACCAAAATTATTCTCTGAAAAAGTATTACAAAAACTACAAACACAGTTTGGGACCCAGATTCCCTATAATTCATTAACTTTTGGACAATTGCATAATATAATAGTACAAACAGGTATAGAAGTATGCACAGATACCAAGATACAACAAAAAATAAAACAAGAAAGTATCACGGGTAAAAGAGAGCTTGGCACTTTTTGTTATCAATATGGAATAACTCCTGAAAAAGCACCTAGTGGACAGCATAAAGTTAAAAAGAAAAAATTTTATAAAAAACCTAAATATAATATAGACAAACCCCTTTATTATGACAGAAATATCATAAAAAATTCCATAAGACTCCTAAAGGAAAACCTAAATTTCCTAATAAGAAAAAACAAGTAACATGTTGGAAATGTAAAAAACAGGACATTATGCTAATAAATGTACGACAGAACAAAAAATAAATAAAATAGAGAATAAAGAAATTAAACATGCTTTAACAGCCATACTAATCGATTCAGAATCAGAAGCAGAATCAAGTTATGAGGACTCTTCTGAAACTGAAGATTATTTTATACAACAATTAGACTTTATGTCAGAAGAAGAGAGCTCAGGAGAAAATAGTGGAAAAGAGGAAAAGGATAATAATAACTGTTTAGGAATAGGATTATGTAACTGTAGAAACTGTGAAAAAACTGTAAATGTTTTAACTAAAGAACAAACTTCTACACTAGTCAAAATAATTGACAAGTTAGAAGATACACCATTAAGGGATGAGTTTATAAGACAATTAGCTAATTAGTTAAAAAAGAAGAGGAAAGTAAGCAAGAAATAAGACCAATAGAAATAAAGAAATTTATAATCGTTTTAAAAATCCACAAGAAGAAGTTTCCCTTAATTCTCTTAAGAAGAGATAAAAAAGTTAAAAGAGAAGTTTCAGAATTAAAACAACAAAACATTAATATGGACTACAGATTACTAAAAATAGAAGGAGAAAACATAATAAAAATCCAAGAACAATGTTTGCAAAATAACGAAGGGACTAGTAATATAACAATCCCTGAGAATTATATTAACCTAGGAACAGAAAATTATATAAATATATTAACATTATTAGTAAGTCAAAAATGGTTCACTACGATAACTTTAATAGTAGGAGAAGAAAAATTTGATTTAATAGCTATGGTAGATTCAGGAGCTGATGTTAATTGTATACAAGAAGGATTAATACCCACAAAATATTATGAAAAAACTACAGAAAGAGTCTTAATGGCAGAAAATGACCAAATGACTATAGACTATAAGTTATCTAAAGCAAAAATTTGTAAAAATAGAGTATGCTTCGCCACTACATTCTTTTTAGCAAGAAATATATCTCATCAAGTTATATTAGGAAATCCTTTCACTTTATTATTATATCCCTTTAATGTCGACATAGATGGAATAACTTGTACCAGAATTCCTAATCATCCTGTCCATTTTGAATTTCTCACAAGACCAAACAGCATGAACTCAATCTGTTACAACACCTATCTACACAAGTTAGAGTAATGGAAACAGAAGTAAAACAAATTAATTGTTTGAGCCTAGAGAAAACTTTAAAACAATTACCGCGTCAAGTTAATATTATAGAAAGAAAAACAAGACAAATTAATTACTTAAACCAAGAAATTACACTAAAAGAATAGAAGAACAATTACAAACCCCAGAAATACAAGGTAAAATAAAAGCAATTGAAGAGAAAATTAAAAAGAATTATGTAGCTTAAATCCCACAGCTTTTCAACATAGAAAATTACATGAAATATCTTTACCATATGAAGATGGGTTTAATGAAAAAGATATACCAACAAAGGCAAAACCGATACATATGAACAAAGAATATCTAGAATATTGTAAAAAAGAAATACAAGAATATCTAGATAAGGGACTAATAAGGCCTTCAAAATCACCCTGGAGCTGTACAGGCTTCTATGTGATGAAGCATCTGAAATAGAAAGAGGTGCTCCAAGATTAGTTATCAATTATAAACCTCTAAACAAGGTATTAAAATGGATTAGGTATCCTTTACCAAATAAAGTGATTTAATTAAAAGATTAAATAAAGCAAATATCTTTTCAAAATTTGATTTAAAATCAGGATATTATCAAATTGCAGTAAAAGAGGAAGATAGATATAAACAGCCTTTATAGTACCTTTTGGACATTATGAATGGAATGTAATGCCTCAAGGATTAAAAAATGCTCCAAGCGAGTTTCAAGAAATAATGAATAATATATTTTACCCACATATAGAATTTACTATAGTATATCTTGATGACGTATTAGTTTACTCAAAAGGAATAAAGCAGCACATATATCATCTAGAAAAATTTATGGATATCATAAAGAGCAGGGATTAGTTTTATCAGAAAAGAAAATGAAAATTTTTACAACTAAAGTAAGGTTCCTAGGATATGAAATTTATCAAGGAACCATAGTACCTATTAAAAGAGCTATTGAATTTGCAGATAAGTTTCCAAATGAAATAACTGACAAAAAACAATTACAAAGATTTTTGGGATGCTTAAATTATGTAGCAGAATTCTTACCTGGCATAAGAGTTACTTGCGAACCTCTTTATAAGAGGTTAAGAAAAAACCCACCTCCATGGACAAAAGAAATGACTTCTGTAATAATAAAAATAAAAAATGCAGTAAAAGAAATACCTTGCATAAGTATACTAGACCCATCGGCTAAATTAATTGTAGAAACAGATGCATCAGAATTAGGATATGGAGGAATTCTTAAACAAATACCTCCTAACAGCTCAAAAGAACAAATAGTAAAATATCATTCAGGAATTTGGAATCAAGCTCAAAAGAATTATCCAACAGTTAAAAAGAAATTCTTGCCATAGTATTATGTGTTTCTAAATTTCAAGAAGATTTATTTAATAAAACCTTCTTAATAAGAACTGATTGTAAAGCAGCACCAAATGTTTTAGAAAATGATGTCAAAAATTTGGTTTCAAAACAAATATTTGCAAGATGGCAAGCTATTTTATCATGCTTCGATTTTACTATTGAACATATAAAAGGAGAATTAAATTCACTCCCTGACTTTCTTACTAGAGAATTTTTGCAGGGAAAGGATGGAGCAAAAACCAGCCTCTAGTGAAGATTATGGTCAACCTTTTGACCAAGTAAAAGAAACAAAATTACCTATTATCCCAGTACCAGCAAAACCATTATCATTAAGACCTATGACAATGTCACAGGTTGTAAAAGCATCATCATCATCATCACCTTCTAAAAGCCCTTCAATTACTACTAATAATAAATTCACATTATTACAACCATCAGATCTCTACAACACTCAACCTTTGAAAGAACAGTTTCCTTATTATGAAAAGCCCAATCCTATTAAAATATTAACCATTGAAAAAGAATGGTTCAAAAAAGACAGAAAAACCCTATACAAGACTATTTTCCCAAACACTTTCCATTACATTCCTATTAACCCACAAAAAACCCAGAAATTCTATGAATTCATATTAGTAGACACTGGGTCTATTGAATTAACCCATTATAGAGACTCCAATACCAAACAACCTATTTACTCAAAAATAAAAATCATGAAAATATTATCTCTACAAGAATGGGAATTACCCCCATATCATTCTAAAAACTTCTCTTTGAAGTTTGAACCTCAAAGCTATACCTATTATGATTACCAAGAAGCATGGAACCATATTTTATTCCTGTCACCAAGTCCCCATTCTTGGTTCATATGGTTCAGGAAGGGGATATCATTACAATTTCCCAAATGGTTCCAATCATGGTTCCAGAATTTCGGACCAATAGAAGCCTTCTTCCCGAAAGAAGCCAGCATGGCGTATGAATACTTCAAAAGCAAGTCATCATTTCTACAAGAGTACAAATTCATTTCCTTTATAGCAGCTATGGGAATAAGCTGGATTATGACTTGGGAATATGATTCAGCAGCATATGAGGAATGTGCAAGCATACAATATTTAGTAAGAATAATAAAAATTAAGTGGTGGAACAAATATGATATAAATCTGCTAAGTAAAAGAGCTATTGATCAATGGTTAACAACATCACAAAAGCGTCCGGCTATAACAGCCTCAAGTACCAACAATGAACAAATAGCATATAAGAAAGAAACTCAATTCTTAGCACAAAAGAGACAAATTATGGCAGCATTAGCCGCAGCAACTTCAGAAGAAGATATTCAAAACTCTTTACAAGCAATACAGACCGTGCCTCTTGGAGAAGATGAAGAGGTCCAATCCAGCCCAGCTTATTATTATCAAGACTCACAAGATCCATTTGAGATGTAACAAAGTAATGTATGTGTAAAAGCCCAATCATGTGTATGTGTAAAAGCCCAATCATGAAAAAAAAAAAAAGGTAAAAAGTAAAAAGTAAAAAAGTAAAAAGTAAATGTTGGCAAACAGTAAAAGCAAACAGTGAATGTCGGCAAACAGTAAAAGCAAACAGTAAATGTCGGCAAACAGTAAAAGCAAACAGTACTGTCGGCAAATAGTACCCAAATAGTCACCATTTTGGGTCTATAAATACCAAAGCCCTCACTCATTTAAGGGCATCAAAAACTTGAATACTCAAGAAATCTCTCTACTCTCATATCTTCTTACTTTATAAATTCTCCAAGTATTTGTAATCATCTTCAAGAATAGAGAGATTTCTTGAGTATTCAAGTTTTTGATGCCCTTAAATGAGTGAGGGCTTTGGTATTTATAGACCCAAAATGGTGACTATTTGGGTACTATTTGCCGACAGTACTGTTTGCTTTTACTGTTTGCCGACATTTACTGTTTGCTTTTACTGTTTGCCGACATTCACTGTTTGCTTTTACTGTTTGCCAACATTTACTTTTTACTTTTTTACTTTTTACTTTTTACCTTTTTTTTTTTTCATGATTGGGCTTTTACACATACACATGATTGGGCTTTTACACATACATTACTTTGTTACATCTCAAATGGATCTTGTGAGTCTTGATAATAATAAGCTGGGCTGGATTGGACCTCTTCATCTTCTCCAAGAGGCACGGTCTGTATTGCTTGTAAAGAGTTTTGAATATCTTCTTCTGAAGTTGCTGCGGCTAATGCTGCCATAATTTGTCTCTTTTGTGCTAAGAATTGAGTTTCTTTCTTATATGCTATTTGTTCATTGTTGGTACTTGAGGCTGTTATAGCCGGACGCTTTTGTGATGTTGTTAACCATTGATCAATAGCTCTTTTACTTAGCAGATTTATATCATATTTGTTCCACCACTTAATTTTTATTATTCTTACTAAATATTGTATGCTTGCACATTCCTCATATGCTGCTGAATCATATTCCCAAGTCATAATCCAGCTTATTCCCATAGCTGCTATAAAGGAAATGAATTTGTACTCTTGTAGAAATGATGACTTGCTTTTGAAGTATTCATACGCCATGCTGGCTTCTTTCGGGAAGAAGGCTTCTATTGGTCCGAAATTCTGGAACCATGATTGGAACCATTTGGGAAATTGTAATGATATCCCCTTCCTGAACCATATGAACCAAGAATGGGGACTTGGTGACAGGAATAAAATATGGTTCCATGCTTCTTGGTAATCATAATAGGTATAGCTTTGAGGTTCAAACTTCAAAGAGAAGTTTTTAGAATGATATGGGGGTAATTCCCATTCTTGTAGAGATAATATTTTCATGATTTTTATTTTTGAGTAAATAGGTTGTTTGGTATTGGAGTCTCTATAATGGGTTAATTCAATAGACCCAGTGTCTACTAATATGAATTCATAGAATTTCTGGGTTTTTTGTGGGTTAATAGGAATGTAATGGAAAGTGTTTGGGAAAATAGTCTTGTATAGGGTTTTTCTGTCTTTTTTGAACCATTCTTTTTCAATGGTTAATATTTTAATAGGATTGGGCTTTTCATAATAAGGAAACTGTTCTTTCAAAGGTTGAGTGTTGTAGAGATCTGATGGTTGTAATAATGTGAATTTATTATTAGTAGTAATTGAAGGGCTTTTAGAAGGTGATGATGATGATGATGCTTTTACAACCTGTGACATTGTCATAGGTCTTAATGATAATGGTTTTGCTGGTACTGGGATAATAGGTAATTTTGTTTCTTTTACTTGGTCAAAAGGTTGACCATAATCTTCACTAGAGGCTGGTTTTTGCTCCATCCTTTCCCTGCAAAAATTCTCTAGTAAGAAAGTCAGGGAGTGAATTTAATTCTCCTTTTATATGTTCAATAGTAAAATCGAAGCATGATAAAATAGCTTGCCATCTTGCAAATATTTGTTTTGAAACCAAATTTTTGACATCATTTTCTAAAACATTTGGTGCTGCTTTACAATCAGTTCTTATTAAGAAGGTTTTATTAAATAAATCTTCTTGAAATTTAGAAACACATAATACTATGGCAAGAATTTCTTTTTTAACTGTTGGATAATTCTTTTGAGCTTGATTCCAAATTCCTGAATGATATTTTACTATTTGTTCTTTTGAGCTGTTAGGAGGTATTTGTTTAAGAATTCCTCCATATCCTAATTCTGATGCATCTGTTTCTACAATTAATTTAGCCGATGGGTCTAGTATACTTATGCAAGGTATTTCTTTTACTGCATTTTTTATTTTTATTATTACAGAAGTCATTTCTTTTGTCCATGGAGGTGGGTTTTTTCTTAACCTCTTATAAAGAGGTTCGCAAGTAACTCTTATGCCAGGTAAGAATTCTGCTACATAATTTAAGCATCCCAAAAGTCTTTGTAATTGTTTTTTGTCAGTTATTTCATTTGGAAACTTATCTGCAAATTCAATAGCTCTTTTAATAGGTACTATGGTTCCTTGATAAATTTCATATCCTAGGAACCTTACTTTAGTTGTAAAAATTTTCATTTTCTTTTCTGATAAAACTAATCCCTGCTCTTTTATGATATCCATAAATTTTTCTAGATGATATATGTGCTGCTTTATTCCTTTTGAGTAAACTAATACGTCATCAAGATATACTATAGTAAATTCTATATGTGGGTAAAATATATTATTCATTATTTCTTGAAACTCGCTTGGAGCATTTTTTAATCCTTGAGGCATTACATTCCATTCATAATGTCCAAAAGGTACTATAAAGGCTGTTTTATATCTATCTTCCTCTTTTACTGCAATTTGATAATATCCTGATTTTAAATCAAATTTTGAAAAGATATTTGCTTTATTTAATCTTTTAATTAAATCACTTTTATTTGGTAAAGGATACCTAATCCATTTTAATACCTTGTTTAGAGGTTTATAATTGATAACTAATCTTGGAGCACCTCTTTCTATTTCAGATGCTTTCATCACATAGAAGCCTGTACAGCTCCAGGGTGATTTTGAAGGCCTTATTAGTCCCTTATCTAGATATTCTTGTTTTTCTTTTTTACAATATTCTAGATATTCTTTGTTCATATGTATCGGTTTTGCCTTTGTTGGTATATCTTTTTCATTAAACCCATCTTCATATGGTAAAGATATTTCATGTAATTTTCTATGTTGAAAAGCTGTGGGATTTAAGCTACATAATTCTTTTTTAATTTTCTCTTCAATTGCTTTTATTTTACCTTGTATTTCTGGGGTTTGTAATTGTTCTTCTATTCTTTTATGTGTAATTTCTTGGTTTAAGTAATTAATTTGTCTTGTTTTTCTTTCTATAATATTAACTTGACGCGGTAATTGTTTTAAAGTTTTCTCTAGGCTCAAACAATTAATTTGTTTTACTTCTGTTTCCATTACTCTAACTTGTGTAGATAGGTGTTGTAACAGATTGAGTTCATGCTGTTTTGGTCTTGTGAGAAATTCAAAATGGACAGGATGATTAGGAATTCTGGTACAAGTTATTCCATCTATGTCGACATTAAAGGGATATAATAATAAAGTGAAAGGATTTCCTAATATAACTTGATGAGATATATTTCTTGCTAAAAAGAATGTAGTGGCGAAGCATACTCTATTTTTACAAATTTTTGCTTTAGATAACTTATAGTCTATAGTCATTTGGTCATTTTCTGCCATTAAGACTCTTTCTGTAGTTTTTTCATAATATTTTGTGGGTATTAATCCTTCTTGTATACAATTAACATCAGCTCCTGAATCTACCATAGCTATTAAATCAAATTTTTCTTCTCCTACTATTAAAGTTATCGTAGTGAACCATTTTTGACTTACTAATAATGTTAATATATTTATATAATTTTCTGTTCCTAGGTTAATATAATTCTCAGGGATTGTTATATTACTAGTCCCTTCGTTATTTTGCAAACATTGTTCTTGGATTTTTATTATGTTTTCTCCTTCTATTTTTAGTAATCTGTAGTCCATATTAATGTTTTGTTGTTTTAATTCTGAAACTTCTCTTTTTAACTTTTTTATCTCTTCTTTAAGAGAATTAAGGGAAACTTCTTCTTGTGGATTTTTAAAACGATTATAAATTTCTTTTATTTCTATTGGTCTTATTTCTTGCTTACTTTCCTCTTCTTTTTTAACTAATTCAGCTAATTGTCTTATAAACTCATCCCTTAATGGTGTATCTTCTAACTTGTCAATTATTTTGACTAGTGTAGAAGTTTGTTCTTTAGTTAAAACATTTACAGTTTTTTCACAGTTTCTACAGTTACATAATCCTATTCCTAAACAGTTATTATTATCCTTTTCCTCTTTTCCACTATTTTCTCCTGAGCTCTCTTCTTCTGACATAAAGTCTAATTGTTGTATAAAATAATCTTCAGTTTCAGAAGAGTCCTCATAACTTGATTCTGCTTCTGATTCTGAATCGATTAGTATGGCTGTTAAAGCATGTTTAATTTCTTTATTCTCTATTTTATTTATTTTTTGTTCTGTCGTACATTTATTAGCATAATGTCCTTGTTTTTTACATTTCCAACATGTTACTTGTTTTTTCTTATTAGGAAATTTAGGTTTTCCTTTAGGAGTCTTATGGAATTTTTTATGATATTTCTGTTCATAATAAAGGGGTTTGTCTATATTATATTTAGGTTTTTTATAAAATTTTTTCTTTTTAACTTTATGCTGTCCACTAGGTGCTTTTTCAGGAGTTATTCCATATTGATAACAAAAAGTGCCAAGCTCTCTTTTACCCGTGATACTTTCTTGTTTTATTTTTTGTTGTATCTTGGTATCTGTGCATACTTCTATACCTGTTTGTACTATTATATTATGCAATTGTCCAAAAGTTAATGAATTATAGGGAATCTGGGTCCCAAACTGTGTTTGTAGTTTTTGTAATACTTTTTCAGAGAATAATTTTGGTAAGGCTGCTACGAATCTTTCTTTCCAGAAAGGCGCATATGCATCATCTCTTATCATAACTTTTGACATAAAAACATCTTTATACCATCTGTAATCAGACATGGTTGGACATCTTAAATTCATTAATTGAGTATGTATCCTATCTTTAAAAATACTGGGATCTCCTACAAAATTTTTAATAATAGTGTATATTAATGTGGATGTAGCGTCTGGTGATTGATCTTCTTGTTTAATACTATTAATAATTAATTCTTTTTCTTGGACGTTGAGAAAATTATCCCACCAACCTTTTAATTGTCCTGTAAATTCTTGGGTTATCATGATTGCTGCTTCTCTATCAGAAGCCTTTCTCATCTTATAGGCAGTTGCAGCCATAGTCATATTACACATTTGATCTAAAATGGCTTGTTCACTTAATCCATCTATATTCCATTCTACTAAGTCTGATCCTGAAAAACTATTTTGTACTAATTGTGTTCTCTCTTCTAGACCTACATCTACTGGGGATGGTCTAGGATAATAATTTCTGGTTTTAGGATAATCTCTTTTATAGGATATTTTATTTAGTTCTAATTCTTCTTCCTTTTGTAATGTATTAATTGTTAATTTTCCTAGGCTAATACTCCTAAGTTTCTCTTTTAATTCTTCAACTTCTGTTTCTACTTTAGATTTTAAGCTAATATTATCTAAACTTTGTAATTTATATATAGGTTTTTCTATGGGTTTTTCTACCTTAATAACTTTTTCCATATTTTCCATTCTTCCTAACTGATTTTTCATTATATCTAACATGGTATTAGTAAAGTTTAATTGTTGATGTAATTTCTTAATATCTCTTTTCTCTACGTTTCCATCTGCATTACTATCTTTATAGGGTGTTGCTTCAACTTCTAAGTCTTTTCCTATTGGTATTTTAATAGTTTCTTTAGGAGGATATTCAGATTCTATTACTGATCCTGAGCTTGTTTTCCAAACAATAGTTGGTTTTGTTAAAGGACATAATTTCTTGTCGGGTTTGGAGTAATAATTTACGTACCAATCAAAGAAGAACAAACTAATCCTATTTTCTTTCATAAAATCATAGAATAGTTCTCTTAGTCTAATGACCTCATTTTCTGAATGGTTGGTGAAATACCAATCTCTTAGGGGTTTATTATAATCAGCATTAAAATCTTGTCTTATCCACTCTTTATCAATCTCAAATGGTTCTTCCTTTATAATCACTGTCATAACTTGTGATTCTCTTGGATCAAATTCTGAAGGTGATTTATATACAGCAGTGGCTATATGTGGCCTTCTGTTGTCAATTCCTACAATATCATCGATATTTCCTATTGATGAATTATCTATAGAATTTCTATGGCTAATAGTTTCAACATTATCAGGAATTCTTAATGAGTGGGATCTATTCATCCTGATTCTAATATCAGGACCTTCTCTTATTATTTCTCTTATCCTAGTATTTTGTATTTGTGGTTCTTCAATACCATCAGGTATTACCCATTCTTCAGGCATTTTACTTTTTAATTCTTCATGTCTTAATCTTCTAGGTGTTTGTATATTAGATCTTTTTAGATTTGCATGCATGATTATCGTTTCTTCTTTTGAGGATTGTCTTAAAGCTTTAAAGTCATAATTAACCTTAGTAATCTTATAATATATTCTATAGATTATTTCGAATGGATCATATTTCTCATTTATAATTGTCTCATCAGATCTTACTTGTAATTTTAATGCTTGCCAGGTGTATTCATTTTTTAAATTCATAGCATAATTTGGGTAACAATTAAAGAAAACTGGTCCATCATGACAATTACTTTCCAATATTCCTATTAATGAGTCACTAAAATTTTGGAATCTAGTATCTCTTAAAGTTAATAATATAGGCAGGTTAATTCCTATTCTAAAATTGGGTTTTACAGCTACTTGTATTAATCCTATATGGATGAAGTTATATCCTTTACTACTATGTTCTTTTAATTTATCTTCTTCTAAGACGGTGATAATCTTATTATTACTTGTTCCTGGTTTACAATATTCTAACATATGAATTTCATAATTTTTTCCTTCCAGAAGTTTCTCTTTTTATATACTTTATCTTTATCTATTATAGGTATATTCCAATTATGAAAACTTTCTTCTAATTTAGCTATTTCCAATTCATTTTTAGTTCCAGAAGTGGAAGCTTCATCATTATCTGTTTTTATCACTAAAGAATTATTTTTCCCTAGATTTAAACTACTCATCGTTCTCAATAAACTAGCCATTTTATGGTTAGAACTTTGTGAGTTACGGGACCACCCTCATTAATCAACGGATTCACTGCCTTACTAGGACTTACAACCGGGATTACAATCTGGGCTGACCAACGTATTAAGAGTTCTCACTGCTACTTCAAAGTTGTAACTATAAAATATTTGAGGTTTATCAAGAAGACTTGTAATAAAAATCCAGTTAAAAATAATTTCTTTATAAATGTTATCAGATACCTTCCCCTTGGGCAGGCTCTGATACCACTTGTAAAGGTTGGGCTGGTAGAGGTTGAGCTTGTACTAATGGTTGACCCATTTGTTGTAAAGTTATCATATTTTGTCTATGAATATAATGTAATTTACGAACATGATAAATCCTTTTGTTCTTAATGTTTTCTTTTAAGCTTTTTACGGATCTTACTACTTTACTATTTTTTAACATACTTCTTATCTTGATTATCTTTTTATCTAACTTTTCTATTTCTTCACTTAGTTCAGAAGATTCAGCTATTATTTCCATGTATCTTCTTGCTAGGGCTAATCTTCTCATTTTCATATTTCTTCTAAGAAACTTTAAAGATTTAAGCTTTTTATACAGTAATAACATTGTATTTAAAGAAATAGAATAGAATAATAAAGAGATTAAAAGGATGAATAACGCTTACAGAAATAGTCTTGTACTATTATTGCTTGCAAAGTTGATACAATTCTTGAAGATGATTACAAATACTTGGAGAATTTATAAAGTAAGAAGATATGAGAGTAGAGAGATTTCTTGAGTATTCAAGTTTTTGATGCCCTTAAATGAGTGAGGGCTTTGGTATTTATAGACCCAAAATGGTGACTATTTGGGTACTATTTGCCGACAGTACTGTTTGCTTTTACTGTTTGCCGACATTTACTGTTTGCTTTTACTGTTTGCCGACATTCACTGTTTGCTTTTACTGTTTGCCGACATTCACTGTTTGCTTTTACTGTTTGCCAACATTTACTTTTTACTTTTTTACTTTTTACTTTTTACCTTTTTTTTTTTTTTCATGATTGGGCTTTTACACATACACATGATTGGGCTTTTACACATACATTACTTTGTTACATCTCAAATGGATCTTGTGAGTCTTGATAATAATAAGCTGGGCTGGATTGGACCTCTTCATCTTCTCCAAGAGGCACGGTCTGTATTGCTTGTAAAGAGTTTTGAATATCTTCTTCTGAAGTTGCTGCGGCTAATGCTGCCATAATTTGTCTCTTTTGTGCTAAGAATTGAGTTTCTTTCTTATATGCTATTTGTTCATTGTTGGTACTTGAGGCTGTTATAGCCGGACGCTTTTGTGATGTTGTTAACCATTGATCAATAGCTCTTTTACTTAGCAGATTTATATCATATTTGTTCCACCACTTAATTTTTATTATTCTTACTAAATATTGTATGCTTGCACATTCCTCATATGCTGCTGAATCATATTCCCAAGTCATAATCCAGCTTATTCCCATAGCTGCTATAAAGGAAATGAATTTGTACTCTTGTAGAAATGATGACTTGCTTTTGAAGTATTCATACGCCATGCTGGCTTCTTTCGGGAAGAAGGCTTCTATTGGTCCGAAATTCTGGAACCATGATTGGAACCATTTGGGAAATTGTAATGATATCCCCTTCCTGAACCATATGAACCAAAAATGGGGACTTGGTGACAGGAATAAAATATGGTTCCATGCTTCTTGGTAATCATAATAGGTATAGCTTTGAGGTTCAAACTTCAAAGAGAAGTTTTTAGAATGATATGGGGGTAATTCCCATTCTTGTAGAGATAATATTTTCATGATTTTTATTTTTGAGTAAATAGGTTGTTTGGTATTGGAGTCTCTATAATGGGTTAATTCAATAGACCCAGTGTCTACTAATATGAATTCATAGAATTTCTGGGTTTTTTGTGGGTTAATAGGAATGTAATGGAAAGTGTTTGGGAAAATAGTCTTGTATAGGGTTTTTCTGTCTTTTTTGAACCATTCTTTTTCAATGGTTAATATTTTAATAGGATTGGGCTTTTCATAATAAGGAAACTGTTCTTTCAAAGGTTGAGTGTTGTAGAGATCTGATGGTTGTAATAATGTGAATTTATTATTAGTAGTAATTGAAGGGCTTTTAGAAGGTGATGATGATGATGATGCTTTTACAACCTGTGACATTGTCATAGGTCTTAATGATAATGGTTTTGCTGGTACTGGGATAATAGGTAATTTTGTTTCTTTTACTTGGTCAAAAGGTTGACCATAATCTTCACTAGAGGCTGGTTTTTGCTCCATCCTTTCCCTGCAAAAATTCTCTAGTAAGAAAGTCAGGGAGTGAATTTAATTCTCCTTTTATATGTTCAATAGTAAAATCGAAGCATGATAAAATAGCTTGCCATCTTGCAAATATTTGTTTTGAAACCAAATTTTTGACATCATTTTCTAAAACATTTGGTGCTGCTTTACAATCAGTTCTTATTAAGAAGGTTTTATTAAATAAATCTTCTTGAAATTTAGAAACACATAATACTATGGCAAGAATTTCTTTTTTAACTGTTGGATAATTCTTTTGAGCTTGATTCCAAATTCCTGAATGATATTTTACTATTTGTTCTTTTGAGCTGTTAGGAGGTATTTGTTTAAGAATTCCTCCATATCCTAATTCTGATGCATCTGTTTCTACAATTAATTTAGCCGATGGGTCTAGTATACTTATGCAAGGTATTTCTTTTACTGCATTTTTTATTTTTATTATTACAGAAGTCATTTCTTTTGTCCATGGAGGTGGGTTTTTTCTTAACCTCTTATAAAGAGGTTCGCAAGTAACTCTTATGCCAGGTAAGAATTCTGCTACATAATTTAAGCATCCCAAAAATCTTTGTAATTGTTTTTTGTCAGTTATTTCATTTGGAAACTTATCTGCAAATTCAATAGCTCTTTTAATAGGTACTATGGTTCCTTGATAAATTTCATATCCTAGGAACCTTACTTTAGTTGTAAAAATTTTCATTTTCTTTTCTGATAAAACTAATCCCTGCTCTTTTATGATATCCATAAATTTTTCTAGATGATATATGTGCTGCTTTATTCCTTTTGAGTAAACTAATACGTCATCAAGATATACTATAGTAAATTCTATATGTGGGTAAAATATATTATTCATTATTTCTTGAAACTCGCTTGGAGCATTTTTTAATCCTTGAGGCATTACATTCCATTCATAATGTCCAAAAGGTACTATAAAGGCTGTTTTATATCTATCTTCCTCTTTTACTGCAATTTGATAATATCCTGATTTTAAATCAAATTTTGAAAAGATATTTGCTTTATTTAATCTTTTAATTAAATCACTTTTATTTGGTAAAGGATACCTAATCCATTTTAATACCTTGTTTAGAGGTTTATAATTGATAACTAATCTTGGAGCACCTCTTTCTATTTCAGATGCTTTCATCACATAGAAGCCTGTACAGCTCCAGGGTGATTTTGAAGGCCTTATTAGTCCCTTATCTAGATATTCTTGTTTTTCTTTTTTACAATATTCTAGATATTCTTTGTTCATATGTATCGGTTTTGCCTTTGTTGGTATATCTTTTTCATTAAACCCATCTTCATATGGTAAAGATATTTCATGTAATTTTCTATGTTGAAAAGCTGTGGGATTTAAGCTACATAATTCTTTTTTAATTTTCTCTTCAATTGCTTTTATTTTACCTTGTATTTCTGGGGTTTGTAATTGTTCTTCTATTCTTTTATGTGTAATTTCTTGGTTTAAGTAATTAATTTGTCTTGTTTTTCTTTCTATAATATTAACTTGACGCGGTAATTGTTTTAAAGTTTTCTCTAGGCTCAAACAATTAATTTGTTTTACTTCTGTTTCCATTACTCTAACTTGTGTAGATAGGTGTTGTAACAGATTGAGTTCATGCTGTTTTGGTCTTGTGAGAAATTCAAAATGGACAGGATGATTAGGAATTCTGGTACAAGTTATTCCATCTATGTCGACATTAAAGGGATATAATAATAAAGTGAAAGGATTTCCTAATATAACTTGATGAGATATATTTCTTGCTAAAAAGAATGTAGTGGCGAAGCATACTCTATTTTTACAAATTTTTGCTTTAGATAACTTATAGTCTATAGTCATTTGGTCATTTTCTGCCATTAAGACTCTTTCTGTAGTTTTTTCATAATATTTTGTGGGTATTAATCCTTCTTGTATACAATTAACATCAGCTCCTGAATCTACCATAGCTATTAAATCAAATTTTTCTTCTCCTACTATTAAAGTTATCGTAGTGAACCATTTTTGACTTACTAATAATGTTAATATATTTATATAATTTTCTGTTCCTAGGTTAATATAATTCTCAGGGATTGTTATATTACTAGTCCCTTCGTTATTTTGCAAACATTGTTCTTGGATTTTTATTATGTTTTCTCCTTCTATTTTTAGTAATCTGTAGTCCATATTAATGTTTTGTTGTTTTAATTCTGAAACTTCTCTTTTTAACTTTTTTATCTCTTCTTTAAGAGAATTAAGGGAAACTTCTTCTTGTGGATTTTTAAAACGATTATAAATTTCTTTTATTTCTATTGGTCTTATTTCTTGCTTACTTTCCTCTTCTTTTTTAACTAATTCAGCTAATTGTCTTATAAACTCATCCCTTAATGGTGTATCTTCTAACTTGTCAATTATTTTGACTAGTGTAGAGGTTTGTTCTTTAGTTAAAACATTTACAGTTTTTTCACAGTTTCTACAGTTACATAATCCTATTCCTAAACAGTTATTATTATCCTTTTCCTCTTTTCCACTATTTTCTCCTGAGCTCTCTTCTTCTGACATAAAGTCTAATTGTTGTATAAAATAATCTTCAGTTTCAGAAGAGTCCTCATAACTTGATTCTGCTTCTGATTCTGAATCGATTAGTATGGCTGTTAAAGCATGTTTAATTTCTTTATTCTCTATTTTATTTATTTTTTGTTCT
The DNA here is from genome assembly GCF_003086295.3 of Arachis hypogaea. Lineage (NCBI taxonomy): Eukaryota > Viridiplantae > Streptophyta > Magnoliopsida > Fabales > Fabaceae > Arachis > Arachis hypogaea. The sequence continues at coordinate 62,437,803 of NC_092042.1, read as the reverse complement.
GTCATACATTTATTAGCATAATGTCCTTGTTTTTTACATTTCCAACATGTTACTTGTTTTTTCTTATTAGGAAATTTAGGTTTTCCTTTAGGAGTCTTATGGAATTTTTTATGATATTTCTGTTCATAATAAAGGGGTTTGTCTATATTATATTTAGGTTTTTTATAAAATTTTTTCTTTTTAACTTTATGCTGTCCACTAGGTGCTTTTTCAGGAGTTATTCCATATTGATAACAAAAAGTGCCAAGCTCTCTTTTACCCGTGATACTTTCTTGTTTTATTTTTTGTTGTATCTTGGTATCTGTGCATACTTCTATACCTGTTTGTACTATTATATTATGCAATTGTCCAAAAGTTAATGAATTATAGGGAATCTGGGTCCCAAACTGTGTTTGTAGTTTTTGTAATACTTTTTCAGAGAATAATTTTGGTAAGGCTGCTACGAATCTTTCTTTCCAGAAAGGCGCATGTGCATCATCTCTTATCATAACTTTTGACATAAAAACATCTTTATACCATCTGTAATCAGACATGGTTGGACATCTTAAATTCATTAATTGAGTATGTATCCTATCTTTAAAAATACTGGGATCTCCTACAAAATTTTTAATAATAGTGTATATTAATGTGGATGTAGCGTCTGGTGATTGATCTTCTTGTTTAATACTATTAATAATTAATTCTTTTTCTTGGACGTTGAGAAAATTATCCCACCAACCTTTTAATTGTCCTGTAAATTCTTGGGTTATCATGATTGCTGCTTCTCTATCAGAAGCCTTTCTCATCTTATAGGCAGTTGCAGCCATAGTCATATTACACATTTGATCTAAAATGGCTTGTTCACTTAATCCATCTATATTCCATTCTACTAAGTCTGATCCTGAAAAACTATTTTGTACTAATTGTGTTCTCTCTTCTAGACCTACATCTACTGGGGATGGTCTAGGATAATAATTTCTGGTTTTAGGATAATCTCTTTTATAGGATATTTTATTTAGTTCTAATTCTTCTTCCTTTTGTAATGTATTAATTGTTAATTTTCCTAGGCTAATACTCCTAAGTTTCTCTTTTAATTCTTCAACTTCTGTTTCTACTTTAGATTTTAAGCTAATATTATCTAAACTTTGTAATTTATATATAGGTTTTTCTATGGGTTTTTCTACCTTAATAACTTTTTCCATATTTTCCATTCTTCCTAACTGATTTTTCATTATATCTAACATGGTATTAGTAAAGTTTAATTGTTGATGTAATTTCTTAATATCTCTTTTCTCTACGTTTCCATCTGCATTACTATCTTTATAGGGTGTTGCTTCAACTTCTAAGTCTTTTCCTATTGGTATTTTAATAGTTTCTTTAGGAGGATATTCAGATTCTATTACTGATCCTGAGCTTGTTTTCCAAACAATAGTTGGTTTTGTTAAAGGACATAATTTCTTGTCGGGTTTGGAGTAATAATTTACGTACCAATCAAAGAAGAACAAACTAATCCTATTTTCTTTCATAAAATCATAGAATAGTTCTCTTAGTCTAATGACCTCATTTTCTGAATGGTTGGTGAAATACCAATCTCTTAGGGGAATAATTCCTGATAATGTTGAAACTATTAGCCATAGAAAAATTTGTACAGGCTCTTATAATTTTGAATAAAGCTTACAGAAATAGTCTTGTACTATTATTGCTTGCAAAGTTGATACAATTCTTGAAGATGATTACAAATACTTGGAGAATTTATAAAGTAAGAAGATATGAGAGTAGAGAGATTTCTTGAGTATTCAAGTTTTTGATGCCCTTAAATGAGTGAGGGCTTTGGTATTTATAGACCCAAAATGGTGACTATTTGGGTACTATTTGCCGACAGTACTGTTTGCTTTTACTGTTTGCCGACATTTACTGTTTGCTTTTACTGTTTGCCGACATTCACTGTTTGCTTTTACTGTTTGCCAACATTTACTTTTTACTTTTTTACTTTTTACTTTTTACCTTTTTTTTTTTTTCATGATTGGGCTTTTACACATACACATGATTGGGCTTTTACACATACATTACTTTGTTACATCTCAAATGGATCTTGTGAGTCTTGATAATAATAAGCTGGGCTGGATTGGACCTCTTCATCTTCTCCAAGAGGCACGGTCTGTATTGCTTGTAAAGAGTTTTGAATATCTTCTTCTGAAGTTGCTGCGGCTAATGCTGCCATAATTTGTCTCTTTTGTGCTAAGAATTGAGTTTCTTTCTTATATGCTATTTGTTCATTGTTGGTACTTGAGGCTGTTATAGCCGGACGCTTTTGTGATGTTGTTAACCATTGATCAATAGCTCTTTTACTTAGCAGATTTATATCATATTTGTTCCACCACTTAATTTTTATTATTCTTACTAAATATTGTATGCTTGCACATTCCTCATATGTTGCTGAATCATATTCCCAAGTCATAATCCAGCTTATTCCCATAGCTGCTATAAAGGAAATGAATTTGTACTCTTGTAGAAATGATGACTTGCTTTTGAAGTATTCATACGCCATGCTGGCTTCTTTCGGGAAGAAGGCTTCTATTGGTCCGAAATTCTGGAACCATGATTGGAACCATTTGGGAAATTGTAATGATATCCCCTTCCTGAACCATATGAACCAAGAATGGGGACTTGGTGACAGGAATAAAATATGGTTCCATGCTTCTTGGTAATCATAATAGGTATAGCTTTGAGGTTCAAACTTCAAAGAGAAGTTTTTAGAATGATATGGGGGTAATTCCCATTCTTGTAGAGATAATATTTTCATGATTTTTATTTTTGAGTAAATAGGTTGTTTGGTATTGGAGTCTCTATAATGGGTTAATTCAATAGACCCAGTGTCTACTAATATGAATTCATAGAATTTCTGGGTTTTTTGTGGGTTAATAGGAATGTAATGGAAAGTGTTTGGGAAAATAGTCTTGTATAGGGTTTTTCTGTCTTTTTGAACCATTCTTTTTCAATGGTTAATATTTTAATAGGATTGGGCTTTTCATAATAAGGAAACTGTTCTTTCAAAGGTTGAGTGTTGTAGAGATCTGATGGTTGTAATAATGTGAATTTATTATTAGTAGTAATTGAAGGGCTTTTAGAAGGTGATGATGATGATGATGCTTTTACAACCTGTGACATTGTCATAGGTCTTAATGATAATGGTTTTGCTGGTACTGGGATAATAGGTAATTTTGTTTCTTTTACTTGGTCAAAAGGTTGACCATAATCTTCACTAGAGGCTGGTTTTTGCTCCATCCTTTCCCTGCAAAAATTCTCTAGTAAGAAAGTCAGGGAGTGAATTTAATTCTCCTTTTATATGTTCAATAGTAAAATCGAAGCATGATAAAATAGCTTGCCATCTTGCAAATATTTGTTTTGAAACCAAGTTTTTGACATCATTTTCTAAAACATTTGGTGCTGCTTTACAATCAGTTCTTATTAAGAAGGTTTTATTAAATAAATCTTCTTGAAATTTAGAAACACATAATACTATGGCAAGAATTTCTTTTTTAACTGTTGGATAATTCTTTTGAGCTTGATTCCAAATTCCTGAATGATATTTTACTATTTGTTCTTTTGAGCTGTTAGGAGGTATTTGTTTAAGAATTCCTCCATATCCTAATTCTGATGCATCTGTTTCTACAATTAATTTAGCCGATGGGTCTAGTATACTTATGCAAGGTATTTCTTTTACTGCATTTTTTATTTTTATTATTACAGAAGTCATTTCTTTTGTCCATGGAGGTGGGTTTTTTCTTAACCTCTTATAAAGAGGTTCGCAAGTAACTCTTATGCCAGGTAAGAATTCTGCTACATAATTTAAGCATCCCAAAAATCTTTGTAATTGTTTTTTGTCAGTTATTTCATTTGGAAACTTATCTGCAAATTCAATAGCTCTTTTAATAGGTACTATGGTTCCTTGATAAATTTCATATCCTAGGAACCTTACTTTAGTTGTAAAAATTTTCATTTTCTTTTCTGATAAAACTAATCCCTGCTCTTTTATGATATCCATAAATTTTTCTAGATGATATATGTGCTGCTTTATTCCTTTTGAGTAAACTAATACGTCATCAAGATATACTATAGTAAATTCTATATGTGGGTAAAATATATTATTCATTATTTCTTGAAACTCGCTTGGAGCATTTTTTAATCCTTGAGGCATTACATTCCATTCATAATGTCCAAAAGGTACTATAAAGGCTGTTTTATATCTATCTTCCTCTTTTACTGCAATTTGATAATATCCTGATTTTAAATCAAATTTTGAAAAGATATTTGCTTTATTTAATCTTTTAATTAAATCACTTTTATTTGGTAAAGGATACCTAATCCATTTTAATACCTTGTTTAGAGGTTTATAATTGATAACTAATCTTGGAGCACCTCTTTCTATTTCAGATGCTTTCATCACATAGAAGCCTGTACAGCTCCAGGGTGATTTTGAAGGCCTTATTAGTCCCTTATCTAGATATTCTTGTATTTCTTTTTTACAATATTCTAGATATTCTTTGTTCATATGTATCGGTTTTGCCTTTGTTGGTATATCTTTTTCATTAAACCCATCTTCATATGGTAAAGATATTTCATGTAATTTTCTATGTTGAAAAGCTGTGGGATTTAAGCTACATAATTCTTTTTTAATTTTCTCTTCAATTGCTTTTATTTTACCTTGTATATCTGGGGTTTGTAATTGTTCTTCTATTCTTTTATGTGTAATTTCTTGGTTTAAGTAATTAATTTGTCTTGTTTTTCTTTCTATAATATTAACTTGACGCGGTAATTGTTTTAAAGTTTTCTCTAGGCTCAAACAATTAATTTGTTTTACTTCTGTTTCCATTACTCTAACTTGTGTAGATAGGTGTTGTAACGGATTGAGTTCATGCTGTTTTGGTCTTGTGAGAAATTCAAAATGGACAGGATGATTAGGAATTCTGGTACAAGTTATTCCATCTATGTCGACATTAAAGGGATATAATAATAAAGTGAAAGGATTTCCTAATATAACTTGATGAGATATATTTCTTGCTAAAAAGAATGTAGTGGCGAAGCATACTCTATTTTTACAAATTTTTGCTTTAGATAACTTATAGTCTATAGTCATTTGGTCATTTTCTGCCATTAAGACTCTTTCTGTAGTTTTTTCATAATATTTTGTGGGTATTAATCCTTCTTGTATACAATTAACATCAGCTCCTGAATCTACCATAGCTATTAAATCAAATTTTTCTTCTCCTACTATTAAAGTTATCGTAGTGAACCATTTTTGACTTACTAATAATGTTAATATATTTATATAATTTTCTGTTCCTAGGTTAATATAATTCTCAGGGATTGTTATATTACTAGTCCCTTCGTTATTTTGCAAACATTGTTCTTGGATTTTTATTATGTTTTCTCCTTCTATTTTTAGTAATCTGTAGTCCATATTAATGTTTTGTTGTTTTAATTCTGAAACTTCTCTTTTTAACTTTTTTATCTCTTCTTTAAGAGAATTAAGGGAAACTTCTTCTTGTGGATTTTTAAAACGATTATAAATTTCTTTTATTTCTATTGGTCTTATTTCTTGCTTACTTTCCTCTTCTTTTTTAACTAATTCAGCTAATTGTCTTATAAACTCATCCCTTAATGGTGTATCTTCTAACTTGTCAATTATTTTGACTAGTGTAGAAGTTTGTTCTTTAGTTAAAACATTTACAGTTTTTTCACAGTTTCTACAGTTACATAATCCTATTCCTAAACAGTTATTATTATCCTTTTCCTCTTTTCCACTATTTTCTCCTGAGCTCTCTTCTTCTGACATAAAGTCTAATTGTTGTATAAAATAATCTTCAGTTTCAGAAGAGTCCTCATAACTTGATTCTGCTTCTGATTCTGAATCGATTAGTATGGCTGTTAAAGCATGTTTAATTTCTTTATTCTCTATTTTATTTATTTTTTGTTCTGTCGTACATTTATTAGCATAATGTCCTTGTTTTTTACATTTTCAACATGTTACTTGTTTTTTCTTATTAGGAAATTTAGGTTTTCCTTTAGGAGTCTTATGGAATTTTTTATGATATTTCTGTTCATAATAAAGGGGTTTGTCTATATTATATTTAGGTTTTTTATAAATTTTTTTCTTTTTAACTTTATGCTGTCCACTAGGTGCTTTTTCAGGAGTTATTCCATATTGATAACAAAAAGTGCCAAGCTCTCTTTTACCCGTGATACTTTCTTGTTTTATTTTTTGTTGTATCTTGGTATCTGTGCATACTTCTATACCTGTTTGTACTATTATATTATGCAATTGTCCAAAAGTTAATGAATTATAGGGAATCTGGGTCCCAAACTGTGTTTGTAGTTTTTGTAATACTTTTTCAGAGAATAATTTTGGTAAGGCTGCTACGAATCTTTCTTTCCAGAAAGGCGCATGTGCATCATCTCTTATCATAACTTTTGACATAAAAACATCTTTATACCATCTGTAATCAGACATGGTTGGACATCTTAAATTCATTAATTGAGTATGTATCCTATCTTTAAAAATACTGGGATCTCCTACAAAATTTTTAATAATAGTGTATATTAATGTGGATGTAGCGTCTGGTGATTGATCTTCTTGTTTAATACTATTAATAATTAATTCTTTTTCTTGGACGTTGAGAAAATTATCCCACCAACCTTTTAATTGTCCTGTAAATCCTTGGGTTATCATGATTGCTGCTTCTCTATCAGAAGCCTTTCTCATCTTATAGGCAGTTGCAGCCATAGTCATATTACACATTTGATCTAAAATGGCTTGTTCACTTAATCCATCTATATTCCATTCTACTAAGTCTGATCCTGAAAAACTATTTTGTACTAATTGTGTTCTCTCTTCTAGACCTACATCTACTGGGGATGGTCTAGGATAATAATTTCTGGTTTTAGGATAATCTCTTTTATAGGATATTTTATTTAGTTCTAATTCTTCTTCCTTTTGTAATGTATTAATTGTTAATTTTCCTAGGCTAATACTCCTAAGTTTCTCTTTTAATTCTTCAACTTCTGTTTCTACTTTAGATTTTAAGCTAATATTATCTAAACTTTGTAATTTATATATAGGTTTTTCTATGGGTTTTTCTACCTTAATAACTTTTTCCATATTTTCCATTCTTCCTAACTGATTTTTCATTATATCTAACATGGTATTAGTAAAGTTTAATTGTTGATGTAATTTCTTAATATCTCTTTTCTCTACGTTTCCATCTGCATTACTATCTTTATAGGGTGTTGCTTCAACTTCTAAGTCTTTTCCTATTGGTATTTTAATAGTTTCTTTAGGAGGATATTCAGATTCTATTACTGATCCTGAGCTTGTTTTCCAAACAATAGTTGGTTTTGTTAAAGGACATAATTTCTTGTCGGGTTTGGAGTAATAATTTACGTACCAATCAAAGAAGAACAAACTAATCCTATTTTCTTTCATAAAATCATAGAATAGTTCTCTTAGTCTAATGACCTCATTTTCTGAATGGTTGGTGAAATACCAATCTCTTAGGGGTTTATTATAATCAGCATTAAAATCTTGTCTTATCCACTCTTTATCAATCTCAAATGGTTCTTCCTTTATAATCACTGTCATAACTTGTGATTCTCTTGGATCAAATTCTGAAGGTGATTTATATACAGCAGTGGCTATATGTGGCCTTCTGTTGTCAATTCCTACAATATCATCGATATTTCCTATTGATGAATTATCTATAGAATTTCTATGGCTAATAGTTTCAACATTATCAGGAATTCTTAATGAGTGGGATCTATTCATCCTGATTCTAATATCAGGACCTTCTCTTATTATTTCTCTTATCCTAGTATTTTGTATTTGTGGTTCTTCAATACCATCAGGTATTACCCATTCTTCAGGCATTTTACTTTTTAATTCTTCATGTCTTAATCTTCTAGGTGTTTGTATATTAGATCTTTTTAGATTTGCATGCATGATTATCGTTTCTTCTTTTGAGGATTGTCTTAAAGCTTTAAAGTCATAATTAACCTTAGTAATCTTATAATATATTCTATAGATTATTTCGAATGGATCATATTTCTCATTTATAATTGTCTCATCAGATCTTACTTGTAATTTTAATGCTTGCCAGGTGTATTCATTTTTTAAATTCATAGCATAATTTGGGTAACAATTAAAGAAAACTGGTCCATCATGACAATTACTTTCCAATATTCCTATTAATGAGTCACTAAAATTTTGGAATCTAGTATCTCTTAAAGTTAATAATATAGGCAGGTTAATTCCTATTCTAAAATTGGGTTTTACAGCTACTTGTATTAATCCTATATGGATGAAGTTATATCCTTTACTACTATGTTCTTTCAATTTATCTTCTTCTAAGACGGTGATAATCTTATTATTACTTGTTCCTGGTTTACAATATTCTAACATATGAATTTCATAATTTTTTCCTTCCCAGAAGTTTCTCTTTTTATATACTTTATCTTTATCTATTATAGGTATATTCCAATTATGAAAACTTTCTTCTAATTTAGCTATTTCCAATTCATTTTTAGTTCCAGAAGTGGAAGCTTCATCATTATCTGTTTTTATCACTAAAGAATTATTTTTCCCTAGATTTAAACTACTCATCGTTCTCAATAAACTAGCCATTTTATAGTTACAACTTTGAAGTAGCAGTGAGAACTGTTAATACGTTGGTCAGCCCAGATTGTAATCCCGGTTGTAAGTCTATATATATATATATATATATATATATATATATATATATATATATATATGATATTTGAGGTTGAATATTGTTACCATAAAGAAACCCCAGTGGGTGCAGGCATGTCCTAATTGTTGGATTGCCTTAGAACGGTCAGTGGAATTGGAAGAGATTAGCTGCGAAAAGTCAATTGTTGGAATTGTAATATTTTGAGCTTCTTCGTCGTCCAAAATAATGTATTTCTCATCGCTATTATTTTTCAGATACACATATTCTGAGGGAAGTCCCACCACACTACTACTACTACTAGATGATTCTGCTAACTTCTTAGCACTGAACATCTCTCTCTTTTTGTTTTAATCTCCAAAAAGGGGATGATGCTGGTCTTTGATGGCGGGGTTGTGTGAAATATATATATATATATATATATATATATATATATATATATATATTATCGAGCAAAGTTGTCATAAATTAATTATAAGAACGTGACTTGGTTTGTCTATATATTATACTCAGGACAAATCACGCGTGCCTCTTATATATATTAAATTATCTTTTAATATAATTTGCTAGTTTTGCAAAAGTAAATTGACAACACTGGTTAAAAAACTAGCATATTCAAAATGAATTTGCATTTTTTAAATTTTTTTATATTTGAGAGAATAAAATATATTTTTATTTTTAAATATATTTTTTAATATTTTTTGTTTCTTTTATAAAATAAATAATAAAAAATCACATTTTATTTTTTCAAATAAAAAACAAAATTTAAAAGATTCAAAGTTATTGGTTATTAAATTAGTCACACTTATAAAATATATGTTAGTGGTTGATTTAGTATATATAGTTTTTTTGAGATAAAATAATGTATAATATAAAAGCATTGAATTTATTTTATCTTTAATAATCACTAATGACTGCATTATTGCTAGTTATGAAACAGAAAAGGATTCCCGCTTACCGCGTACGCATGTCATTGGTCATGTAACATTAATTTTTAGCACGTCATGATCGTATTAAAAACAAAATATTGTTATTCTATTTTTTTATTAGCTATTTAATATTGAATCTCAATAAGTTAACTTATCAATAGTTTTTAAAAAAATGAAATTTTTTTAATTTGTTATAGATTTCAAGCTCAACTATATCAGATAAATATATACTCACATAATTACTATTATAATACATATTAACTGTTCATATAAGACTTAATTACAAATCTATCCCTGTGTAAAAATATAACACTTTAAAACATCAAAGGCGAGGGGAATAAACCTAGAAGTAACTAGCCAAATAAGTCTTCTATTCGTCCATAATTTTTCGATCAGTCGTCTTGTCTGTACCTCTGAAAAGGTTTTTTTAAAAAATTTTGGAGGTGAGAACAAAGCCACAAGTTCTCAGTAGGGAATGTGAACGCTATAATAAATCGAGTAAATACAAATTATTAATTCATATTAGAAAAATAATTTTACTTAGAAACAGTTTTAACTCCCTTTCTTTAACTCACGTTACTTAGATAAAATCTCAGTCTCATTAACAATTCCTTATCCATAAACAACATTCCTCAAATTATTGCAATATTTAAATAAGCTAGCATCACAAACAATATACCTAAATTCAACACACAAACATCAGTCCTCAATACATTATTAAGACCACAAGACAAATAAAATATCAAATCAAGCACACAAAAAAGCCACAAAAACAACAGCACAATTACAAATAAACAAAATGAAACAAACATAATCAAATGTAAATGCACAAATAAGATGATGCATGCCTATTCCTAGCACAGGCCATGAGCTCATGCGTCGGTTGTCTACCCGCAACCCGACGTTACCTGGAAAAAACCCCAAATATGGCACAATTATCATCATGGGCGAACCTATGTGAGTCAGGATATATTGGCATCACAGTAAGAAGCAGGCTATCAGTTAGGCAAACATTCCAACATTAGCAATCTCAAGCTATCAGTTAGGCAGACAATTTCGCATTAGCAATTTGGTACAAGGCCCATTCAATATACAATTCTCAACTTTCGTTTCATTCATTGTTTCTCGTTTTCGTTTCTTTTATTTATGCCTTCACATCATCATTTACTTATACATACCTCCGCATCACCGTTTTATTATACGTACCTCTGCATCACCATTTAATTACACAACCTTCCGCATCACCATTTAACATCCACTTTTTTAATATAAAAGTTATCCTTTCCTTTTCCTTTAACTAAGGACATGTATGCTGAGAAATCTGGACATGCTCCTTTGAATTGAAATTAAAGTTTGATGATATTTAGATTTTAATTTGATTTAGTGACAAACTTAATGAAAATCTACTGCAGCCCTAAGAAGATTTAGAAAAATACAGTAGGCAACTCTGTTTTTGGAAAATTTAAGATAAATCCAATTCTAATATGATATTTTCGGATTTTGGTGAGAATACACTTAACATCTCCAAGTTTTAGGACAAACAAACTCCAGATCCATAGCACCTCGTTTGGATAATTAAATGTCAGTTGGAAGTACTACCTTGTTTCTTTAAATTGATTCTGAATTTTCTGTGAACAGTCCAGCTTCCAAGAGGCATAACTAACTCTACAAAATCGCAATGGATATAAAATTTGTACTCATTTAAAATAGAATGATAGGTCTTTAAAATCCTCTTGAAAAAAACTCAAAATTCTAAATAAATCAAAAGTTATAGCAACTGGAAGTTGGTACTGCAGAACTAGAAAATCAGAAAATTCTACAACAACCACTAAATTTCAAAAATTCATATCTTCAAAACCACTTGGCCAAATTCCCTGAACTTTTTATGGAGTAATCTTGACTTCTTGAAATTTAATAAAAAAATGGGTTGATTTGAAAATTATGTGTAGATTACTCCCAGTTTTTATTTTAAGTTGTTGTTCAATCTGTTTAAAAATTTTTGCAGCAAGGCTTCTTAATTTTCACTAACCAAATCCGACCCCTTGAGTTCCTAAATCATACCAATCAACAATTCTCATTATTTGTCACCATTTCTACATGAATTATACCCTAATTTCGCCCAAGAGCTTCAGATCCATAAACATCAAGAATTTATACGATAAATATAACATGATCACATTTTCACAACATCATCATCAATAATGACTACATTAAATCAATAAATCAATTACCAATTACCGTTATAATTCAACTCCATCAATTTTTTACATAAAGCAACCATGAACCATTTGTAGTTACTCATTTAATTTTAATGACATTCATAATTCAAAACCTTTATTTTTAAAACAAATCCCCTACCTCAATGTTGCATTTAGGAAGAATCGAAGGTGGAATTATGGCGGCATCAAACTCGAACCGAACTAGCAATACCAGCGGCGTTAGTAAGGGCAGCTCTGACAACCACATTCAACTCTGTAGCAGCCTCCAATTCACCACAAGGATACCACACCGACATCACCCATGATAGCGGCGTGGAAGAGTATCGGCCATGGCAACAGCAGCCACAGCAGAGCTTCAACAGTGATAGTTCTCCATGGTGGCAACAACACTGAGGCACAACTCCTCTAGTTCATCGGGGTTCTAGGCCCGCGTCTCCTCTCTCTTGTCTGGGCTCGACGGCGGTGGCACGGCTGGGGTTAGTGGCAGTGGCTGCGTCTTCTTCCTTGGCTCTCTCGCGTAGTTCTTCCTTCCATGCTGAACAACATCAACGATGTCTATCTCCCTCGCGGTTCTGCTCCCCGACGGCCATGCGTGTGACTGTAGCAAGCCTTCAACGGCGGCTTGGCGCAGGACGCGACTCTCTCCTCTCTTCCTGTTCTCCCCGAGCCCCCTCTTCTTTCTTTCCCTCTTTGCTCTTTCTGTATGTATTTTCACTTCAGGGATTATGGTGAACGTATATTGTGAAGAAGTGATGAAAAATGGGTAACATGGAGTAGTGAGAAAAGGGTGAGCATGACTCACCGAAGAGTAGACAAGTGTGAAGGTACATGTATGTGAGTAAGAAGATGAGGGTGACATATGTTAGGATGAGGGGGTTTAGGGTTAGTGAAATTAGGTTTAAAATTGGGGATTTAGGGTTTGGATTATTAACTTAAATCAAACTTATTCCAATATAATTAACTTTAAGAATACTATTTATTTTTTTTCAAACCACAAATCATTTTTAATTAAATGTTCTAATTTAAAATTAATGATAAATAAATAAATTTTCTTTTAATTTATAATTTTAACCAAAACTTTCAATTATTCAAATAAATTGTATAAAATTTTTATTATTTTTAATTACAAAAACTTTGAATTTCTAATACGAAAATACTCAATTATTCAGAAAATATTATAAATCCTACTAGATTTTAAACTTAAGGTATCATAAAATATAATTTAATTATTTTTAGAAAGATAATTTTCTTTAAATAAAATTCTTAATAAATATAATAAATCATGAATAACTCATCATTTAATTTTTAAAAACTCGAGTTGTTATATCTTACTCGCTTTAAAAAAATTTTTGTCCTCGAAAATTAATATAAGATGAAAAAAGGTCGTATCAGCTCCATTTTAAAAAACATCAAAGAAAAGAAATAGAAAGGTTCGGCACGCTCAATTTTTCAAATGTGAAAGATATCATATCTTATGAAGGTAACAGAAAAAGGTGTGGTATGCTGCATAGATTTACAAAGATACTTAAGATTAGACTCTAACAAGGATGTACAAAACAGCAATAAGGATGAATGTTCCGAAAGATTCAAACAACGCATAGGAACATACTCAAACAAGGATATGCATGAACAATAAGGTATGGTTGGAATATAAATCAATCATATCCATGAAGGAAGTTCGAAATAAAGGATTCCACTGTAAGCAATCAAGGAAGAGTTGACATCAAACCACATTGGCATGAATAAGGATCATACGTTGAAACGAAGAAACCCCTAAAACTTAACTTTCAACTTTCTCAAACCCCGTAATTTGCATTACCCATTAACTCTATTTCATCCATGACAAGCCATTAGTATTCCCATACATAAATCATTAGTATTAAGTTAGTCAGACCTAATACCATGAGAAATGCAACAGTCGACTCACAGCATTAATCAATAGACAGTCATGCTTCTAAACCTCAAACTCTTGTTATTAGGGCAAGTCGTATTGCATGACAGACACTTAAAGTATGCAGTGAAGCATAATCAGTCCATTCCCAAGGCTCTAGAGGAATGAACTACTCTGATAACATGATGTAACACCCTAACATTTAGCATGTCATGATCGTACTAAAAATAAAGCCTTACTACTCTATTTTTCTTTTATTAGCTATTTAATATTGAGCCTTTACACGTTAACTTGTCAATAGTTTATAAGAAAAACGAATTTTCTTTTTAATTTATTATAGACTTCAAGCTCAACTATGTCAGATAAATATATACTCACATAATTACTATTAATACATATTAATTGTTCATACAAGACTCAATTGCAAATCTACCCCTCTGTAAAATTACAACACTTTAAAACATCTAGGGTGAGGAAAATAAACCCAGAAGCAACTAGCCAAACAAGTCTTCTATTTGTCCACAGCTTTCCAATCAGTTGTCCTGTCTTTGATCACGAGAATTGCGTTAGTTGGGAATTTCTCTTATAGAAAGAAGAATTTTGTTGTAAGCATAGCTCCAAACCAACAAATAAATCTCACATCAAATTAAATTTGGTTGTCACAAGTAACAAACCCCAAATAAGAATTAACCGAAGTATTTGGACTCTAGGTCGTCTCACAAGGAATTGCAATGAAGTGCTCAATTATTGGCTATAAAGTATGTTTTGGGGTTTTTTTGATAAGAGACATGAAAGATAAATGACAAGGAAGTAAACTAATAGCTAAAAGGTCTTGGCAAAGGTTGGTGGTCAAGGATCTTTATCCTTATCACTAACCACAACATGAGAATTGGCAAGGATCAAACCCATTAAGTCATCCTCTAACTAATAAAGGAAAGTCAAATGAGCTATGTCAATCCAAGTCCACAAGTCCTAGGTCTCCACCAATTCAATTAGTGAGATTTAGGGTTAATGGTTCCCAATCATCAATTACTTGGATATTAGCAACTCAAGAGTTCCTAAGTTACCTTCCCAAGCCAAGAACATAAAATTCTACTCTAAAGCCCAACCAAGCATTTTGTCAAACACTTGGTGGGTATAAATGAAAAGCATGGAAAATGTGCAAGAAATAGTAAATCTATCAACTACCAATTGCAAGAAAAGTAAATTCACAACTCAAATCAATAATTAAAAGAACATCAAACATTAAATTGCATTAGAAGAAATCAAAATTCAACAATGGTTCATCAAGATAAAAGAGAGCATAAAAGTAAAATTAACACCATAAACTAAGAGAATGAAAGTGCAGAAACAAGAAATTGTAGAAGAAACAAGATGAAAACAATAATCAAACCTAGATCTAAGATAGAATTAAGCTAACCTAACCTAATTCTAGAGAGAAGAAGGAGCTTCTCTCTCTAGAAACTAACCTACATGATGCTATACTACCAAACAATTACTCCCCCCTTGCCCAAGCTTGAATTCTGCATGAAATAGCATTAGAAATGAGTTGGGTTGGCCCAAAGTGCTTCAAAAATTGCCCCCAGTGATTTCATCTTTAGTAGGCCACAAGCAGCATCAGCGCGCATGCGTACTTGGCACGTGCGCACCTTTATACGTCAGGCAAATATGGCAAATTTTATATCATTTTGAAGCCCCAGATATTAGCTTTCCAACGCAACTAGAACCGCCTCATTTGGGCCTCTCTAGCTCAAGTTATGGTCGATTGAGTGTGAAGAGGTCAGACTTGACAACTTTACGGTTCCTTCATTTCTTCATGAGTTCTCCCACTTTGCATGCTTTTCTCCTCACTTCTTCCATCCAATACTTGCCTTATGAACATGAGATCACTCAACAAACATATCAAGGCATCGAATGAAATTAAAGTGAATTAAATTTAGCTATTTTAGGGCCTAAAAAGCATGTTTTCACATTTAAGCACAAATTAAGGGAGAATTGCAAAACTATGCTATTTCATTGAATAAATATGAGAAAAAGGTGATAAAATCCCCCAAAATAAGCACAAGATAAATCATAAAATTAGGATTTATCAGTCTGTACCTCTGAAAAGATTTTTTGAAAAAGTTTGAGGTGAGAACAAAGCCATAGGTTCTCGGTAAGGAACGTGAACTCAACAATAAACAGAGTAAATACAAATTGTTAATTCATATTAGAAAAACAATTTTACTTAGAAATGATTTATTTAACTTCCTTTTTTAACTCACATTACTTAGACAAAATCTCAATCTCATTAACAATTCCTTATCCATAAACAACATTCCTCAAATTAATGCAATATCTAAATAAGCTAGCATCACAAACAATATACCTAAATCCAACACATAAACATCAGTCCTCAATACATTATTAAGACCACAACACAAGTAAAATATCAAATCAAGCACACAAGCAAGTCAACAAAACAACAACACAATCACAAATAAACAAAATAAAACAAACACAATCAAATGTAAATGTGCAAACAAGATGACACATGCATGTTTCTAGCGCAGGCCATGAGCTCATGCGTCGGTTGTCTACCCGCAACCCGACGTTACCCAGGGCGAACCCCAAATATAGTTTCTTTACCGTGTCAGTCAGGCACAATTATCATCTTAAGCGAACCCAGGTTAGTCAGGATATATTGGCATCACGGTAATGAACAGGCTATCAGTTAGGCGAATGTTCCCCCATTAGCAATCTCAAGCTATCAGTTAGGCGGGCACTTTTGCATTAGCAATTTGGCACAAGGCCCATTCAATATAAAATTCTCAACTTTCGTTTCATTCATTGTTTCTCGTTTTCTTTTCATTTCTTTATGCGTCTACATTACCATTTACTTATACGTACCTCCGCATCACCGTTTTATCATATGTACCTCCGCATCACCATTTAATTACACAACCCTCTGCATCACCATTTAACATCAACACTTTTAACATAAAACTTATCCTTTCCTTTTTCTTTAACTAATGACATGTATGCTACCAAATTTGGACATGCTACTTTGGATTGAAATTAAAATTTTATCATATTTGGATTTTAATTGGATTTGGTGACAAACTTAATGAAAATCTGCTGCTGCCCTAAGAAGATTTAGAAAAATACAGTAGGCAGCTCTGTTTTTGAAAAACTTATGATAAATCCAATTCTAATTCGATATTTCTAAATTTTGGTGAGAATATACTTAACATCCCCAAGTTTTAGGAAAAAAAATTTCATATCCATAGCACCTCGTTGGGTGAATTAAATGTCAGTTGGAAGTGCTGCCTTGTTTCTTTAAATTAGTTCTGAATTTTCTGGAAACAGTCCAGCTTCCAAGAGATATAACTAACTCTACAAAATAGAAATGGATATAAAATTTGTACTCATATAAAATAGACTGATATTTCTTTAAAATACTTTTAGAAGCAACTCAAAATTCTAAATAAATTAAAAATTATAGCATCTGGAAGTTGATATTGTAAAACCAGAAAACCAGAAAATTCTGCAGCAACTACTAAACTTCAAAAATTCATATCTTCCAAACTACTTGCCAAATTCCCTGAAATTTTTATGGGGTAATATTGACTTCTTGAAATTTAATAAAAAAATGATTTGATTCGAAAATTATGTCTAGATTACTCCCAGTTTTTATTTTAAGTTGTTGTCCAATCTATTTAAAAATTTCTGCAGCAAGGCTTCTTAATTTTCACTAACCAAATCCGACCCCTTGAGTTCCTCATTCATACCAATCAACAATTCTCATTATTTATCACCATTTCTACATGAATTATACCCTAATTTTTCCCAAGAGCTTCATATCCATAAACATCAAGAATTTATACAATAAGCATAACATGATCACATTTTCACAACATTAAAAATCTGCACTTCATCTAACAACAATAATTCAACGAATTAAAAGAATTTCAGCAACATTAATCATACTAGCTCATCATCATCAATAAAAAATGCGTCTAAATAATTACCCATTACCTACAATTCTAACCCTTACAACATTCAATATGCAAAATCATCATTAACAAATACTAGCAGCAAGTATAACTTCAAGACACAACATCATCATAAATAATTACTACATTAAATCAATAAATCAGTTACCAATTACAGTTATAATTTAACTCAATTCCATCAATTATTCACATAAAGCAACCATAAACCATTTGCAGTTACTCATTTAATTTTAATGGCATTCATAATTTAAAACCATTATTTTTAAAACAAATCCCATACCTCAATGTTGCATTTAGGAGAAATCATCGGCGGAATTATGGCGGCATCAAACTCGAACCAAACTAGCAATACCAGCGGCGTGAGTGAGGGCAGCTTCGACAACCACATGCAACTCAGCGGTGGTCTTCAATTCACCACAACGGATGCCACATCGACAACACCCATGACAGCAGCGTGGAAGAGTAACGGCCATGGCAGCAGCAGCAGCAGCAGCAAAGTTTCAACAGTAACTGTTCTCCATGGCGGCGACAACACCGAAGCACAACTCCTATAGTTCATCGAGGTTCTAGGCCTGCTTTTCCCCTCTCTTGTTTGGGCTCGACAGCGGTGGCACAGCTGGGGTCAGTGGCTGTGGCTGCATGACGATCGGACTTTTGTTAGTAAAGAATTCACAAAAGTAATCACGTTGTAAGTATAGTTTCTAAACCAACAAAAATTCTTTCGTACAAAAACTTGGTTGTCACAAGTAACAAACCCCAAATAGAATTGATAACCGAAGTATTTAAACCTCGAGTCGTCTCTCAAGAAATTGCAGGGAAGTATACTTATAATTGGTTATAGAAAAGTATGTTTTGGGGGTTTTGGATAAGAGAACAAGAAAAAGTAAATTGCAAACGGAATAAACTAATAACTAGAAAAGCTCTTGGCAAGGTATGAGAACTGAAAATCCTATCCTAGTTATCTTTATCAATTGTGATGAAAATTGTTCATTGCTCCTAATTAGTTAACCCTCAACGAATGAAGGAAAGTCAAGTGGACTAATCAATTTGATTCCTCAAGTCCTAGTCAACTCCTGAGGAAAGACTAGCTTTGGTGGAATCCAAATCAATCAGCAACTTTCAATTATTTATCAACAAGGAGTTTGATAACTCAAGTGTTAGCAATTACTCAACCAAGCCAAGAACATAAAATCATACTCTAACAACCTTCTAAGCATTTTGTCAAGTACTTGGAGGGCATAACATAAAAACATAGAAAAGCAATAGGAGATAATGAAATCCAAACAATCAATTTCATTAATATGGAAATTGAATCTAACATCAAAAGTTCACAAACTAAAGTAATAACAATGAGTAATCAATAAGAGTAGAAGAGAAATCCAAAATCCTAAAACCTAAGAGAGAGGAGAGAGCCTCTCTCTCTAAAAACTATATCTAAAACCTAAAATTGTGAATTATGAGAAGTGAATGATGATTCCCTTGATTCTCCCACTCTGTAGCCTCCAATCTGTGTTTTCTGGACGAAAAACTGGGTCAAAATAACCCAAAAATCGCCCTCAGTAATTTCTGATACGTCCAGCACGTGCGCATGTCACGCGTACGCGTCGCGCCCACGCTTACGCGTGGATTGAACTTTTGCCAAGTCATGCGTACGCATGATCCATGCGTGTGCGTTGCTCAATAGCCAAGCAGCTATGATAACTTATACATCGTTGCGAAGCCCCGGATGTTAGCTTTCTACTGCAACTAGAACCAACTCATTTGGACCTCTATAGCTCAAGTTATGACCGTTTGAGTGCGAAGAGGTCAGGGTTGACAGCTTTGCAATTCCTTCAGCTTCTTGTATTCCTTCCACTTTTGCATGCTTCCTTTCCATCCTGTAAGCCATTCTTACCCTGTGATCTCTTAAAACACTTAACACACATATCATGGCATCGAATGGTAATGAGAGAGGATTAAAATTAGTAAAATTAAGGCCAAAGAAGCATGTTTCCAATCATAGCACAAAATCAGGAAGGAAAATTTAAAACATGCGATTTCTATGAATAAGTGTTAGATTAGTGGATAAAATCCACTCAATTAAGCACAAGATGTACCACGAAATAGTGGTGCATCAATTCTCCCCACACTTAAACATTAGCATGTCCCCAAGCTAAGCTTAAGAGAAGCTATATAGAGTGAAGGGAAATGGTAGGATGTATGAAATGCAACCTATTTATATGAATGCAACTACATGCAAAATGCTTTTACCTACTTGGTTAAAAGTAAATAAATCTTTTAAGAACAAATATGGACTGGATTTAACTAATTCAAATTATAAAAATGAAGTACAAATAGACTTGCAAGAAGAATATAGCTCATGAAAGTCGGAAACAAGGAATCGAGCATCGAACCCTCGTTGGAAGTGTATACACTCTAATCGCTTAGGTGTTTGAGGTTCAATTCTCTCAATTCTCTACTAACCTTACTTTCTAAGACTTGCTCTTCATCTAACAATCAACAAAAGTTTAAAATACAAATACACAAATCAAGAGGTCTTTTGAGGGTTGTAATGGGGTCAAGGTCAAGGTAGGATTGTATTTGGTCAAGTGGACTGAAATCTGAATCCTTAATTAACCTAAACTTACTACCTAACTTAAGACAATCCATGTAATTACAATAGCAAAATCTAACTGCCCATTAACTATGTTTACCACATATTCATGCATCCCAATTGTAGTACAGTACATATGCATTGATATTATTACTTACTTTGGGGTATTTTGTCCCCTTGTTATTATTTGCTCTTTTCTTTTCTTTTTTTCCTTTTTTTCTTTTTTTGTATATTTTTTTCTTTTCTTTTTCTTTTTCTCTTTTATTTTTCTCAATGCATATATTTAAGGTATTGAATGCAAGAATATGTGCTTAAACATCTTTTCCACAATTTCACAAAAAATATACAATGCCCAATTCTCAAACCAAATATTGGCAAACTCAATTTTCCCACACTTAAATCATGAACACTCTCACTAGTTTAAGCTAACCAAGGATTTAAATTAGGGATATTATTGTTTTCTGCTTAGAGTTAATGATGTGCTAAAATAAAGAACAAAGGGGTAAAATATACTCAAAATTGGTTTGAAAGGATAATTAAAGGGTAAGGCCATATGGGTATGTAAGCTCAGTGAAACAAAGGCCTCAATCATATAAGTGCATGCATACATCAAACAATGGAAATATAGAATCAAGCAAGACAAAGATCACAATTTTAGAGAGAAAAACACACAAAAAATAAAACATTGGTTGATAAAATGCAACCAATCAAATAGGCTCAAAATCTCACTGGTTTTGTGTGTTCGAACTCTAAACCATGTTCCAAAATAATATTTCTTCAAACAAGTTCAATAAAAAATTTCAATTTAAATTAGTGAAATGCTATAAAATAGTTTCTTGAAAAAGAAATTATTACTTCAACCAAGTAGTGGTAAAATATGCACAAAATTAAACAAACATGCAATTACACATACAAATGCAGCAATGAACTAACAAAGAAAAATAAAAATTGGTGTTGAGAAGGAACTAACTAACCCGTAAAAGTCGGTATCGACCTCCCCACACTTAAAGATTGCATCGTCCTCGGTGCATGCTGAGATGTACAAGTGGACGGGTGGCTCCAACTGATGTTTTTCTCCAATGATTGTGCATATGGACTTGTCTGTCGCCCCATGTAGACTCTTCCTGTACCCCTCTTTGGTGGCCAGCCTAAAAGGAGAGAAAAAAGAGGGAAAATTAAGCCTATAACAACGATATCAAAGCAAATAGAACATAGGTGGCAGCTAATGCCAAATAAGGTTCTCAATTACAAGGTAGCTACAACATGCAAGTGAGAAAACAATAGAAGCAAATAGCATGTCAACTAAATAGCAAACAAGTCAAGGTGCACCTAATGTAATGCAAAAAAAAAATATGCAACAGTTGAGTAAGAGAATTTGAACACCAATGTAAAACAACAACTATAGAAAAGAAAAGGAGAAGAAAAGGGAGAAGAATGGAAGGAGGAAAGAATAAGAAAGGAGAGAAGAAAGGAGTAAGATGAAAAACAAGACGCGACGCGTACATGTTGCTCACGCGTACGCATGGGTGAGTAGAATCACAAATGGCGCGTAAGCGTCGGTCACACGCACGCGAGACCTTGGTCGTGCTACTCGCGCGAGGCCAGCTCTACGCACGCACAACTCTCTGTTTGCTTCGTGTTGTGGCCAAAATTGCATGCGACACGTGCGCGTGCGTGAGTGGCCAGAAATTGAAAATGACGCGCATGCGTCAGGGACACATTCGCATGAGCTATTTTGGGCCTTTAGCACAATACCAGTATCAGGCCATCATAACTTTTGGGCAAACACCATTTTACGCCGATTTTTCTGGGCCACGCGCGTGAGGTGCCAGAATCGCAAATGACGCGCACGCGTGAGGTACGCGTACACATGGTGTTGCTTGTGCATAAAGCACACTTTCTACACTACTCCCACGCAACTTTCTGCCACTTTTTTTATGCAATATGCAGATGAAGATGCAAACTATATGTATTAATAATGAGAAGGGTCACTCAAAAAGAAAACTAAGAAGAGAGAAAAGAACGATCATACCATGGTGGGTTGTCTCCCACCTAGCACTTTTAGTTATTGTCCTTAAGTTGGACATTTGGTGAGCTCCTTGTCATGGTGGCTTGTGCTTGAATTCATCCTAAAACTTCCACCAATACTTGGACTTCCAACAATCTCTATCAATTCCAGATAAATTCACCAAGCCTTGATGAAGTCCTCTACAAGCTTTGGGTTCCCAAAGTTGATCCTCTTGTATGCCGGGATCCCAAATCTTGATTCTACACCCGTCTTCAAGTTGATTATCATGGTTCCATCCGGGTGGTAAGCAATCCAAATTCTCACTAAGACATCCAAACAACTTCCTAGATCCATCCATTCGAGCTCTACACCAATCCTTAAACTTCAATTTGGAGCATGCAACCATATTGAACCTTGCAGGACAACTCTTCCCACTGACCATCTCCCTCTTACTCTTAAAGCCACAGAGAGCTCTAAGTTGACATCCGTCTCCAATAGCCCATATTCAAGTGGGAAAGTAAAGGTCAAGGATAATAATTTTACCCACTTGAATGTTGTGTTGGACGGTAATGGCCTTGGGAGAGGTATTTCTAATGATCTTGAAAGCTTCACAACCTTGTGCTCTTCTTTGATAACTTCCACCTCTTTGCAATCTTCTTCAATATCAACCTCTTCTTCTTGGTAGCTTTCTTCTAATTCAATCTCTTTTTCATTGCTTACCAAGGGCATGGGAGGTTGTGCTTCTTCTTCTTGAATTTCCATCTCTTGATCAACCTCTTCCAAGTCTTCCACCATGACATGCCTTGGAGGTTGTACACCCTCCTCAACATCAAATGCAACCGTCTTGGAAGAAGGCTCCATGACTTGAGGTTCAAATGGAGATTCTGCATCTCTTAAATCCTCAATCACTTCCTTTTCCTCTATATTTCTGGCTTTGTCTAGTTGTTTTAGTATAAAATCATACTCCTCCTTGATGATTTTCTTTCTATGACAACTCCCTTCAACTACTCCTTCATCTTCAAGGGTCTCTCCTACCTCCACATTTGGGCCTCCTCTTGCTCCTCTGGAAATAAGGCCGCGCGTAACCGATCCATTGCGATTGCGTCCCTAAGACGATCTCTTCTCTCTTGTTCCATGTCAATAGAATCATTAGAATCATGTTGCTCTTGGGTTGATGGATATGGGTATTCCTGCATGGAAGGTGGCGGTGTACTGAAGCTTGAGGGTTAAATATTAGAGGTGGAGGGTTGGTCCATGTGGGATATGAGATTTTGGAGTTTAGATGTGAGACCAATAAGAGAGGTATGTGTGTTCTCCATGGAGGTTTGTGGTGGATAGGGGGTTTATTTGTTGGGACAAAGGGCTCATAACACGGAGATGGTTCCTCTTGATAAGGATATGGAGATGGTGTACATTGAGGTGGTGGTTCTAAATATGGCTCATAAGGCTCTTGGTATGGTGGGTAAAGATTAGGATCATATGGGGGTGTTTGATGGAAATGGGCTTGTGAGTGTGGTGGTTCAAAATTATGTTGAGATGGGGGTTCATAGGCATATGGTAGGGCTTGTTGGTATCTACAAGGGGGTCCACCATATCTATCATCTTGGTATGCACCTTGGAATGGCTCTTGACCATAGTAATTTGGTGGAGGTTGGTTGTCACGAAGAGGTCCACCATAACTATTGTCTTGGTATGCATCATAGAATGGTTATTGGTTATAGCGCATTGGAGGGGGTTGTTGCCAAGAGGGTTGATCAAATCCTTGTGTCTCCTCCCATCTTTGATTCTCCCAACATTGATGCCTATTCTCATTATAGCTTCCATTCCTTACAACAACATTGGAACCAAACTTAAATCCAGAGGGGTGAGAATTCATAGTAGTTAATAAAAATAAAAAATAATAAAAATAAATAAGTAGAAAGCAACTATTTACAATAACTAATAACAAGGCACACGTTTGCAATTCCCCGGTAACGGCGCCATTTTGACGATCGGACTTTTGCTAGTAAAGAATTCACAAAAGTAATCACGTTGTAAGTATAATTTCTAAACCAACAAAAATTTTTTCGTACAAAAACTTGGTTGTCACAAGTAAAAAACCCATAATAGAATTAATAACCGAAATATTTAAACCTTGGGTCGTCTCTCATGGAATTGCAGGGAAGTATGCTTATAATTGGTTATGGAAAAGTATGTTTTGGGGGGTTTTGGATAAGAGAACAAGAAAAAGTAAATTGCAAACGGAATAAACTAATAACTATAAAAGCTCTTGGCAAGGTATGAGAATTGGAAATCCTATCCTAGTTATCCTTATCAATTGTAATGAAAATTATTCATTACTCCCACTTAGTTAACCCTCAACGAATAAAGGAAAGTCAAGTAGACTAATCAATTTAATTCCTCAAATCCTAGTCAACTCTTAGGGAAAGACTAGCTTTAGTGGAATCCAAATCAAGCAGCAACTTTCAATTATTTATCAATAAGGAGTTTGATAACTCAAGTGTTACCAATTACTCAACCAAGCCAAGAACATAAAATCCTACTCTAACAACCTTCTAAGCATTTTGTCAAGTACTTGGAGGGCATAACATAAAAACATAGAAAAACAATAGGAGATAATGATCCAAACAATCAATTGCATTAATATGGAAATTGAATCTAACATCAAAAGTTCACAAACTAAAGTAATAACAATGAGTAATCAATAAGAGTAGAAGAGAAATCCTAAATCCTAAAACCTAAGAGAGAGGAGAGAGCCTCTCTCTCTCTCTAAAAACTACATCTAAAACCTAAAATTGTGAATTATGAGAAGTGAATGATGATTCCCTTGATTCCCCCACTCTGTAGCCTCTAATCTGTATTTTCTGGGCAAAAAACTGGGTCAAAATGGCTCAGAAATTGCCTCCAGCGATTTCTGATACGTCCAGCATGTGCGCATATCACGCGTACGCGTTGCCCACACGTACGCGTGGATTGAACTTTCGCTAGGTCACGTGTACGCGTGATCCACGCATGCGTGTTGCCCAACAGCTAGGCAGCTATGGTAAATTATATATCATTGCGGAACCCGGATATTAGCTTTCCAACACAACTAGAATCACCTTATTTGGACCTCTGTAGCTCAAGTTATGACTGTTTGAGTGCGAAGAGGTCAGGGTTGACAGCTTTGTAGTTCCTTCAACTTCTTGTATTCCTTCCACTTTTGCATGCTTCCTTTCCATCTTCTAAGCCATTCCTACCCTGTGATCTCTGAAACACTTAACACACATATCATGGCATCGAATGGTAATGAGAGAGGATTAAAATTAGTAAAATTAAGGCCAAAGAAGCATGTTTCCAATCATAGCACAAAATCAGGAAGGAAAATATAAAACATGTGACTTCTATGAATAAGTGTGAGATTAGTGGATAAAATTCACTCAATTAAGCACAAGATGTACCATGAAATAGTGGTGTATCACTGCATCTTCTTCCTCAGCTCTCTCGCGCAGTTCTTCCTCCCTTGCAGAACAACATCGACGCTGTCCCTCTCCCTCGCGGTTTTGCTCCCCGACGGCTATGCGTGTGACGGCAGCAAGCCTTCAACGGGCCTTCAACGGCGGCTTGGAGTAGGACGCAACTCCCTCCTCTCTTCCCGTTCTCCCTGAGCCCCCTCTCTTCTCTCTTTCCCTCTTTACTCTCTCTGTATGTATTTTTACTTCAGCGATTATGATGAATGTGTATTGTGAAGAAGTGGTGGAAAATGGGTAACGTGGAATAGTGATGGAAGGGTGAGCGTGGCTCACTGAAGAGTAGACGAGTGTGAAGGTACGTGTATGTGGGTAAGAAAAGGAGGGTGACAAATGTTAGAGTGAGGGGGTTAGGGTCACTGAAATTAAGTTTAAAATTTGGGATCTAGCGTTTGGGTTTTTAACTTAAAATCAAACTTATTCCAATGTAATTAACTTTAAGAATGCTATTTATTTTTTTCAAACCACAAATTATTTTTAATTAAATATTCTAATTTAAAATTAGTGATAAATAAATAAAATTTCTTTTAGTTTATAATTTTAACCAAAACTTTCAATTATTCAAATTAAATTATATAAAATTTTTATTATTTTTAATTACTAAAACTTTGAATTTCTAATACGAAAATACTCAATTATTTAGAAAATTTTATAAATCCTACTAGATTTTAAACTTAAGGCATCATAAAATATAATTTAATTATTTTCAGAAAGATATTTTTTTAAATAAAATTCTCAATAAATATAATATATCATGAATAACTCATCATTTAATTTTCAAAAACCCAGGTTGTTATAGGTCGCATACACGCAAGTGTAAAAGTGTCATTTTTGCGTACGCAACCCAGTGCCGCGTACGCATGGGTACTAGACAGAGGTCTATTTCCACGTACGAATGGCCTTTTCTACGTACGCGTGCCTTCAATTTTTTCAGAAAAGCTGTTTTGCTGCAGAAATAAGTTTTTTACACCAAATTTTAAACACGCATAACTTTTTCGTCAAAATTCATTTTTCATCCGTTCTTGGAACGACATAAACTTTACATACCCATTTTCATTCAAAACAAGTTTCATAAAATTTAGGGGTCCGGAAGCCAAGTTATGACCTATTGAAATTCGTCAAAAATAGATTTTTCACCAAAACTTGCAAAATCCTCTAGTTTTCAAAACTCAAAAAATCTCATTTCAATTTAACAATACCCAATTCCAATTCTACACATTCATATACGTTACCAATTACACTTCCATCATTGTTCAACCATACAACACCTTACCATCAAGTTTACAACTATCAACTCTTTCCACAATTCCTACTCATATATCACCAATCTCAACAATTATCAATTCAACAATCAATTATACCATATTTATACCATTCCAATCCGTCACAATCATTATTCATTAATATATCCTTATCAAAATTCATAATCGTCATCATTTATCATCAACATCAATAATCATCACCAATCATCATCAACATCAACAATCATCATCAATTCAATCTTATCCTAAGGTCTACTAGCATAAGTCTCGCGCAACATTACATATTATCTATCGGAAACTGAAATCATACATTGACCGATTTCTTTCCAAATACAAAATTACCAACAATGACCTTCAACAAGTTCAACAAAGCTCAACCACCGAAAACTCAATTCCAAGCAAATCCAAATCACCAACTCAACTCCAATTAACCAGAATTGAAGCTATATCCATATAAATTACCAAAATTAATCACTAGGACTCACAATTACATCAAACCACAAAGGTTTTGAAATGGCTTACCTCATCCAACAGTATTTAGGAAAAACCTAACAATAATCTAATACTAGATCATATCTAAACAACCAAAATCACAAAATTGCTCAATAACTAAACCCAAAAATTCGAAGTCTATTAGGGAAGAGAACTGGATAAGAAATTGAAAATTTTTTACCACTTTGTTTATCAAAGAGCTCGGCAAAATTTTTGCGTAGCCACAAACGGCACACCGATTGAAGCTCCATAACTCAAAATATGATCAAAAGAAGGTAATGATAAATAGTGAAACCCTCAACTCCGCTTCTCTTCTCAGGCTACCCTCTCTCTCTCTTGTTGAATGAAATGAGCTGATAACCTCATTAATTGGGCATTTATATGTTAGGTTTGGACCCAACTTAGGGCTGGTCCAACCGGTTTTACGTTTTTTGTTCGTTTGGTCTAACTTTAGGCCAAAATCTTCAGAATAAGTAACCGGTTTTCAATTCTAAATATTTTTTAAGTTTTTCTGCAGTTTTATTTTTTCACACGCAGTACTGGACAAACTTAAGCCAATACTTCTGGCTAAACTACTGGTACGCGTGTTTACGCATTTTTTCTGTAGAAAATTATATTTTTCTACTCGAAAAAATCCACTGAATTCAAATCTCACCTTCAAATTTTCAAATAAATATTTCTAGATTTTTTAACCTATTTTAGATAATTAAATTATTATCTTATTCTAATTAATCAGTTAATAAATTTTTTATTCTTACAGGGATGAAGACACATATCAACATACACACTCATTTTCCTTTTTCTTTGGTCTTAGAACCTTGAATTATTCTAGAGAGAAGCTCCAACTTCTCTCTAGAATTCAAGGGTTTCTTAAGATTTTCTTTGTAGTTTTAGGGTTTAATTATCTAGTTATAGCTGTAATTTTTTATTTTGCTACTTTACTTTGTTTAGAATTTCTTGTTAATTTTTTATTTTATCATTTTAGTTTATGAACTTTTGTTGAATTATAAATTTTTTCTTTAATGAATTTGATATTTTTATTCTTTATTCTTGCTTATTTGAGTTGCTGTTGCCCATTTCTTGCAATTGGTAGTTGTAGATTTTACTAATTCTTATAATTTATGATGCTTTATGTTTATGCACACTAAGTGTTTGATAAATTGTTTGCATTAGATATAAAGTAGTTTTTTCTCTCTCTTGGCTAGGAGTTGAGGGTTAAGGTGACCTTGAGTCATTGATGTCCAATATTGATTAGTAATTTAGGATTATTAATTAGTCTTATTTCTATTGACGCTAATTTTTTACTAATTCAATTAATAAGTTGGTTATTACATATGGATTAGGATTAATTACGCCTACTTGAATTTTCTCAATGTGTAAAGGTTGACGAAGTGGGATTAACTCTTCATAATTGTCATGTTTGTGGTCAATAACAAGGATAGTGATTCTTGACTCTCAACCCTTGCCAAGATCTTTTAACATTTGAATTTACTTTCTTTTACTAGTTAATTGCCTTAATTGCTCCTAGTTTAATTTATTTTAATATTTACTTATTGCATTGCTTCTTTAATTTCTTGCACTTTCAATTCACGTTAATTACTATCAAAATCCCCAATATCGTAGTCAATGATAATGCACACGATTGTGATTATTAGGGAGAATGACTCGGGATTAAACTCCCAGTATTAATTTGAATTTGTGACATTTAAATAATCTTTAAAGAACGTTGAATTCTGGTTTAGAGCTACAATGAAACTTGAGTTTTAAATTTATGAATATCCTAAACCGGTGTTTAGTGCTTGTCAATATCCTTTTGAGAGGTTGATTGGGTTATTCAAGCGGACTATGAAGAACCATGCTAGGATCAAATGTAGCATCTGTGAGGCATTTCTAGCCAAAGAGACATTCATATTTTGCTCCTACTATTTTGCTAATCAGCAGTTTACAGATTATTATGAGTAATTATCTTAATTTATTTCATAACATATAATTATTTTTAACTAATGTTGACACTATTTAATTGCCGTCTTAACGTTTGTATATCATGTGTTAGAAATTATACAAGCAGAACACAGAGGTTGTGGCCCAGTAATCTCAGTAGAGCAGGGAGGACGACAACAATACATCTGCTTCCATAGTCGATCCTAATGTGATGTAGCACAAGACTGCATTTGAGTTGTATAAGAATCATGTCTACGAGCTAAGGTTGTTCATTGCTAACAACCTCTGCACCTCAACTGTGAGGAATTCGTCCATCTCAACCACCAACCCCATAGACTCGAGGAGAGGGTATAATGAGCTTCTCACACGTATGACAGTAAGGGATACTCGTGATGCAAAGGTAAAGTCCTTGAGGCAGGAGCTGGATCAAATTCAGCAAATGCAGCAGCAGATGGCCATCGATCTACTATGAACAAATAGGTGTTGGTGGCAGCACCGCTGCTGGAGAAGACTTTTCGTCCTCTGCACATGCACTAGCACAAACACTAATACCACCACCTAGAACGCCGTTGTAACAGGATCAGGGGATGACGGCAACGATAATTATCAACGCCCATAGTTATTAGGGTTTTGTTTTGATTTGTTTGACAGTATTATTGTTTATTTATTTGACTTTTTCTTCTATATGTTTGTTATTTTAGATTGTAGTTGACTATTTTGATTAAAAATAATATTTGATTTTCGTTAATTCGAATTTGAATATTATTTATTCTTAATAAATTGATTATGATATATCAGGTTATAACAAATATTCCGTATAACCATTTTAAAAGATAAAAAGAATTCTTGATTGCCATCGGATAAATTCACTATGAATTAATTTAATTATCAAATAATATTTATAAATAATATATTACCATTGAATTTACTGTGAAACGAATCCAATGGTAATAACACTTAAAAATTCGTCAATTATGAGGTGAAATCTGCTGTAAAATTTGTCGGTAATTTGCAGTGGATTAAAAAATCCATTGGAAACTTATTGTCATTCAAATTAAATTATCTACCGGTAAATCCGATGATAATAAATTTATCGTATAATTTTTAGTAAATCTGTTAATAAATCCAACGATTTTTGGTGATTTTCTTGTAGTGTCAGTCCCATCTTCACCTTGGAATCAAGCTAGGGCCATATATGTTGATACTTGAAATTTTTCATCACGAAGAAAAAATCTAAAAGGTTTCACTGTAAATCGTCAAAGACAACATACATGCATTCCGGACTTCTTAAAACAAGTCGAAGAAACTAAAGGAATAAATTGCTCACGAAGACTCACTCAGAAAGGTTAAATCATTATATCGTTATCACCATCAATAAGAACCATATTATTGGAAGGCACAGCAGGCAAAAAACCTTGTCTTATGCTCACGCGCAGATCAATGAACTTTGCCAAATAGCTTCATCATCGAATACGGTTCTCGGAACCCATACAAATATCAGCATCCGAATGGGAGTAATGTTACGATGCAGCTTCCAAATTGGATCAGATCAACATAGGATCCTGCATGTATCCTACATGGATATATTCAAATCTTTTTCAGATTCTCCTTCCAGACATTGTAAATAAAGTGCTTAGCACAAGCTTAAGGTATGCTATCTATCCTTAATCTTTATACCTTGCTCTTAGACTATTATTGAACGGAGTCTCTTACAATGCCTTACAATGAATTTGACATCCTAGAGAGTAAGTAGATCGGCTGCAGCATCATGCTCCGATCCTATAAATTTACGTTCTCGTATCCTAATTTCACCTCCGAAAGAAATATCTTTTCAAAATATTTTCTTTCAAGAGGTCCTTTAGTCTTGCGGTACATATAGTGTTCTTATCAAGTTTCTTACAAGAGACTACTTGACTTTAGAAATTAACTTGATTCTATTTAATTCAATACAACATTCACCATTTCCAGCCATAAAGTTTATTTATCTTTTAGACAGAAAATTTAAATTACATTCCCCAAATCAATTCAATATTAAATTACAGCACAAACAAAGCAAGAAATTCATAAATGCTTGAACTCTATATTGAAATGCGAACATGACCCAAGCAACTCTTTCCGTCGAGTTCTTTGCTCTGTTGAAGACGCATGTAATCTTTATATTTGATGGCACGATAAGCAGGGGGATTGTCCTCCCCGATCAGCTCAGTGGCAGGGCCAACGACGGCATCGAGCGGCGGCCCATGCGCCGTACCAATAGTAATCCTGGTGGCGTTCTTGTTCACAATGGCGCGATGTATATTGCTTTTATATTTTCCATTAGTCAATATCTGCCATTTAAATCAAACGTATAAACTCTCAAGTCTCAAATACTTATGGTTTCAGCAAAAACAAAGCAGGAAGTTTAATTTATTCTAGCAAGGAAAATGTGGTTAATTTTTTTTGTTATGGAAGTAAAAGTGGTGATATACTTTAACATGATAATTTTTTGTGTTTTTCAAAACTATGGAAGGACACAAATTCCTAGGTTCGATTCCTGTACTTAAAATTTTTTAATTTTTTTAACACAAATCCCTGGACCGATTTGTGTACCTCTCAAAAATCGGATGGTCCGATTTCTGTACTTCTAGAAATCGGATCAGACGGTCCGATTTCTATACCTCTAACAAATCAGACGGTCCGATTTCTGCTTCTTTAATTAAACGATCCCACATTTAAATATAACACCCCAATAATTCACATTTAAGAAAAACATCACTGCCACTCCAATATTAAAAATAAAAAATTTGAAAAATGTTTGTTTCTCGCAGATTGTATATAGGATATTGTCATGTCAACGAAAATTATTAGTGCCAGATATAGTTTTTAAAAAAATATTACATGATCAATAAATATTATTATTTTAGATCATAATTTAGTCAGTTGTACTTATATTTACAAAAATTTATATATATAAAATATATAATTTATATTTATATTAATCAAAATTTACACACATAAATTAATATAATTTATACTCTCATTTACTAGAATTTAGACACATTGCATAAATCAATAAAATTTATCTATTTAAGACAATTTAATGTTTATTTCAAGGCCATTACTAAAATTTATTTCCCAAGACTTTATGATCTTTTATTTTAACTAAAGAGATTTTTTTTTGGCAACGTCAGTCAATTTTTTATTTTAAATATTAAATTCTAATTTTAAATCTTAAATTCTACAAATATTAAAATAAAAAAAAAATAAGTTTGTAATAAAAAATTAACAAATATCAATTATTTAAGCATTAATTTTCTATACTCTTGCTAATTTTATTTACCATTAGCAAAGAAGAAATTAAAAAACGAAAGAAACATAAAAGGCAACTGTATTTTTTTGGTTACTATTATCATAGTTGATTATCATAGCAGCGCAGCAATCATACATTATGAAATCAATGAATTCTATACACAACTAATTTTATATATTAAATTTATGAATGCTTTTAATTAAGATAGTTCGTTTAGTAAGAGCTAAATAAATTCAATAACAATAATAAATGAAATTTATACATAATTATAATAAATAAATTCAGAATTTGTGCATAATTAATTAGAATTTAATTGTGATGTATCTTTAATATAAAAATAATTTAATTTTAATACAGTAATAATGTAAAAAGAATTTTACACATATATCTAAAAATAATTACTTTTAACAATTAATACATAAATAATAATTTAAATGAATCAACGTGATTAAACGACTACGTAAAATAATTTATACTGTTAATGCATCAAAATCACACTTATATCTAATCAAGTATTGTCAAATATATGTACATGTACAAA
This sequence comes from Arachis hypogaea, assembly GCF_003086295.3. NCBI lineage: Eukaryota > Viridiplantae > Streptophyta > Magnoliopsida > Fabales > Fabaceae > Arachis > Arachis hypogaea. The sequence goes on along the minus strand of NC_092042.1, from coordinate 62,404,414 downwards.
GACAACAATAGGTAGTGAAATTAACAAACAAAAGGATTTAATAATTTTATACATACATGGAACACCTAGTTATTTGTTAGTATAAAACTCTTTTAGCTGCACTACCAGTAACAATAATGTATACTAATAATTAACTAAACTCAATTAACGATGCATGTAAAAAGGATGTGACAATAGCGTATGTTGGAGTAACAACACAAATTAAATGAATAAATGAATGAAATTGCATGGAGAAGTGAGTATTATTGAGTTACCTCCATGTGATCCCCAGTGTTAACAATAAAAGAGTTGGGTAAAGGGTGGATAGGGATCCACATGTCATTACGGAGAAGTTGAAGGCCTTCAAGCTCATTTTGCAGCAACAGGGTTAGAAGGCCATGATCTGAGTGTGGAGGGAGACCCATTGCTTGGTCAGGCATAGGACAACGTGGGTAAAAGTTAACAACCATCATTTGGAACCCTGATTCAATATTCATCACTTTATGTATGTAGTTTTCTTCTTGTCCCAAGCTTATTGATATTCCTTTTAGCAACTCTCCAATCACTTCCCTACTCTTTTTGCAGTATGCTTCTGTAGTTTCGCTATTTTTAGTTAATAAAATCCACAATTAGCAAACAATAATAACAATAATAATAAATTAATTTTAATACATTGACAATATAAAATACATAGTCGTATAAAATATATAGTTATTTAATTATATTTATTTTTTGAATAATTATTTATGCAGTTAATATTAAAAAAATTTATTTTTGCTCATATGACATTACAAAATTAAATATATATATATATATATATATATATATATATATATATATATATATAAAAGACTATTTTACATCAACAGTATATTAAAATTATATTCTAATAATAATAAGGATAAATTAGATATAGAATATATCACAAATAGTACTAAAGAAGTACAAATTTAGATATAGAATTTAAACTCTACTCAAAAGTCTCAAACCAATTTATTTGGCAATTAAGAAAGAAATTGTTCATAAGTTTCAGATTAGATAAGATTAGAGAATGGTGATGAATTAAAACAAATCATATCTATTTATGATCTGACAGAAGACAAAAAAATGTTTTCATAAAGACGCAAAAAATGTCTTTTTTTTAAAAAATAGTTTTTAATAATTAAAATTTAACACGTATAATCACTTAAATTATGTTATTTTTGTCAAAATTAGGTCAGACAAATTAATTTGATCGAAAAATAGTGAATCAAATTTTAAATTTGTCCAAATTAATATTATTTTTTTATAAAAAATGACTACAATACTCCTATTATATAAAATTACTAAAATATTCTTATTATATATATTAATTTTGAGAATTTTATATATATATATATATATATATATATATATATATATATATATATATATATATAATAGAGATATTTTAGTTGTGTTTTATAATAGGGATATTGTAGTAATATTTTATAAAAATATTAACTTATACCGATTTAAAATTTAATTTATTAATTTTTTTGCTAAACTGATTTATTCAGTTTAATTTTAATAAAAATAATATAATTTAATTGATTATATGTGTTAAATTTTAATTTTTAAAAAAGATTTTTTTTAAAAAAAAGATGTTTTTGACATCTTTATCTAAGTGATTCTCAAAAAAAATAAAGAAAATCTTATTACTATATACGTCTTTTGCCTCTTTAATTAGGTTATCTTTTCTTTTTTATTTATTTTTATTAGTTTTTGTTTCATTAATAAGAAAATCTTGATATATTAAGGGTGACCCACGAAATCCACTTAGTGCATAAATTAGTTATAGGAAATCTTTGAATTTCATACATTTAAACAAATTTTAGAAAATACTTAAAGATCATTATCCTATTAAAAATTAATAAGTATGATAATTGGATTGGTTTGTTTATATTAAGTGAATGGAATATGAATGATATAAAAACTAAATCATTGATCACATGCTTCCCTTTAATACCCAACATTCATATATAGTGTTATCCTCTTTTGTACTCGTAAACTTATTACACCTAATAATATTACTTACTATTTCAACCCTAATTAAGGAATGCAAAATAAAATAAATTTAATCTAATTTAAGCTAATTTTTATTGTGGTCCAAACATTTTTATCGTAAAAATGGTCAAGATGAAGTCTATTCATAAGGTTTTAACTACGTATCATTTTATATATGCCAAAATAGACAAGATAATTTAACGTCAGTGACTTCTTTTACACAATATCCAATATTCAACTCTTATGAATAAAAAATATTTTTACTAGAAGATATACTACCCTAGTTGGCTTGCAATCAAGAAGAAAACTAAAACGAAAGGAATTGAAGAGAAGAAGAAAATGATGTGATTTCTCGCTTTATATGATTCAACGAAAAAAATAATTTAAAAAGCGGACATATAAAAAGTATGTTATTTATTTGATTAACAGGACAAGTTGATTTTTGAAAAAAAAAAAAAAAAAGGGGCAAATAAGTGGTTGAAAAACTTCTGTAGAGCCTTTTAGGTTCTAAAAAAAAAAAAATCAAATAATGAGCCTATAAAAAACTGCAATATTGAAATTTATATATAGATCTCCGATGAGATGAAATTAAAGAAAGATGAAATTCTTATGTGTATCTGTATTATAAATTTATTTACTTTTGTTTCAAACAATATAATTAGCGAATATCCAAATCAAGAAAAATAGTAGCTAAACATATATAGGATTACTAAAGATGGTTATTAATTAGTGAGAGTGTGGTACCTAAAACCTTGGGGATTAGATGGAGCATGAAAATGAGGGTGAACATGGCATTTGAGATAATCCCTCCACAAAAAGGTCTTCTCCACATTGGCATTGAAGCTTGTCCCACACTTTATTGGAGCAAATATATCCCCTCCTTCATATTGCTTTTTATATTCCTCAGGCAAATCATAAAACCCCTTGCATGCCCTAAGCACCTCCTCTCTCAGTGTCTCCGGCACCCCATGATTGATTAGCTGCAATAATAATAATAATAATAGTTCAAATTTAATAACCAAAGTAAAGTCATGTCATTCAGTTTATGGTACTTATTAGAGGACCCGTACTTCACAAAATGGTTTTACATTTTTTAAAATTTTATACTAGAAATAATCATCCATTGGTGGTGCTGTTGTTTCTCTAAATTCTTTCAAGCAGATGGAGATGGACAGATGGTGTCTTTCTTTAATTTTTTCCCGTCATTTGGGTTAGTTGTTTAATTACTTACTCTGTATGTACGTGATTGAATTATATATATATGAATTTCATCAATCGAACCATTGAATAATATGTTGTATTATCTACTTGATAACTCAACTTATTAAATTTTAAAAAATTAAAACATGCATCCTTAGTTGTGTAATTTTGTAGTAGCCTTATGGAGTTGTATTTTAAAAGAAGAAGTATAGGGAGTCAATGAAATATCTGTATAACGGAAGTTTAAAAATGATTATATCAGATGTTTATTATTTTTGGTATCTAGATGGTTATTTTGGATATTATAAATGTATTATATTTGAGAAATTAGTATATATTGGACTAAATAAATAGCTCATTATACATATTATACAAATATTTCATTGGCTCATTAGTGGGATCATTTTAAAAACTATAATATACATAAAATTGAAGTGTCAATAATGATAACCTATGGAATTAATTTTAACTTTTATGAAGTTTTATTAGATTAATCTAAGTAGTAAGAAGTTAGAATTCAACTGTTGAAAAAAATTATTGCACATGAAAAGATATTTGATACTATAAATCTAACTTTATATTATGTATCTATGATAAATTGAGGAATTGTTTCGCGATTTTCGAACAAAATCAGATTAAATCATTTCGATTTGTAGCAACAACAATACCCAATTGGATGTTGAAGTGCACACATTAGAGTAGTATTCTCCAATTTTCATAACCCTCTATATATATTTTATAATTTAACATACAATTCTGGTATGTTATCAATAGCATATCGGTCAACTTTTGTCAACTTTTAGTTATAATTGTGTTTATTGAAAGTGTTTTTGTGAATGTCTAATAAAAATGTCTTTTTTATAACTGTATTTAATAAAAATGTCTTTATATATGTATTTTTTGAATACGTCTCTTTATACATATATATTTAAAATATAATAATTAATTATTATCGATAATAAATTAACAAATAATATATTGATATACTTTTCCTTTAACATAACAAAAATCTGTTATGCTAGTATTATTTGAAGTCTTATTATTTAATTTGTTAGATTTAATTGATAAAAAGATTTGAATATATAAATATTGTTACCATAAAGAAACCCCAGTCGGTGCAGGCGCGGCCTAATTGTTGGATTTCCTTGGAACGTTGAGTGGGGTTGGAAGAGATAAGGTGGGAGAAATCAATTGTTGGAATTGTAATATTCTGAGCTTCTTCGTCACACAAAATAACGGAGGAGTCCTCGTCGCTCTTATTTTTCAAATACATATATTTTGAGGGAATACGCTCCAATTTACTACTACTAACACATGATTCAGCTACCTTCTTAACACTCAACATCTCTCTCTTTTAATTTCGTTTTTAACTCCAGAGAAGCGTGAATGATTATATGATATTAGTAGCTACTCCTCTTGCGACTTAAATAGGGGAGTAAAGTAGGCATGAGTTATAATAAGTATGCAATATGCCAAAAGGTTCTTAGTTAGGATCGCACGCATGAAAATCGTCGAACAATTTAAAAGGCTGAGATTTTTCTCACGTGGGAGTGCGTGGGGACATTATATCACACACCAAGAGTTTGTGCCTTTGTGGGGTTGCTTCGATCGTGATTAAACTTTTTCGAGTTTAGTAAGGTTCATTGCGGAATCTGTGTTTCCAGACAAAAATGCCAAAAGATGAAGGCAATATTTTGTGTATCTTTATATTTTATTCTATAAAAATACAATTGATTAGGTTTTTATTTTTAGAGTCTGTACTAGAAGTTTTTTATACGAATTGTGAGATGGATTGAGCACTTGCCAGCCAAGACAGTTGTTGGATTGCATGGTTAGGGGGACAGGAGTGAATACCTGCAAAGACATTTCGTTACTCGAGTTAGAATAGATCTAAAAAGCATGTGTCTGAGGAGTTAATTAGTAACGTACTTGAGGGACCTCTAACTCTTTTTATATAACTTGTAATAATTACCTTAATTTATCTTGTTTATTTAAAATAAGGGAAGAATTTAAATTTAAATGTTAGATTAGAATATTACAAGTTATTAATTTTTTTTTGGCGATGAGAGTGGTCTAATTCCAAATTTGATAGTCGTTCAGAAGAGAGGTTTAGAGGCCGGATCCGAATCATAGTCTAATTTTAATGCGTTAAAATTACAAAAAATATTGTATCATTTAATTATATTCATTTTTTAAATAATTATAACACAATTAATATAAATTATAATTATTTTTGTTAATATTTTTACATAATTAAATACACGTGTATAACAGTTATATTAGATTTTTTTTTACTCAAACATGATATTTAAATGCAACGTTACGTCATATATACCTAATAGTGATGAAATAATTGTCTAAATTAAATGCGCAGCTTGTGGTTCTGCTGCTGTTATGAGTTATGACTACTGAAATTTTTAACTCTTGGTACTTTTCCTGTTAGATAACTATCGCTTCTTCCAGAAATAATCTTCTTCTTAGAGGAATCTCATCTCTTTCATTATTGTTGATCCATCTATTTTTTATCAAAGTGAATGTTAAAATTTTTAACTTTAACGTACATACCAAGTTATCAATGATAACAAATTACCTACGAGGTTTCAGTTGTCAAATAAAATCTGATATTAAATTTAATTTGACGGTAAGGATTGATATATTTGAATTGGAAATACTAGGTGGCCACATATTTTATGTAACAAAATCCAATTAAGTCAAGTATATGTATACAGGTTAACAGTCGAATTAGTCTAAAAAAATAAGTTATTTTTTAAATTCGTTTATGAAAAATCTTATCAATCAAATTATAAATTAATTATTTTGTCCTTCTGGTACATAATTAATAGTTTTTGTTGATAATTAATGATATAGAACATTAACTAATAACATATATACATGACATCTAGTATATTTAATTAGAGATTAGACAAATACGTTTATAAAAATTTATTAATTCAGTCTATTTTTGTTTTCAATTATATAAACCATAATCCTAGTAGAACTTAATGAAATTAAATTTATATATTTTCATAAATATATTTGTTCAACGTCTAATTGGACATATTATGTGTCATATATGATGTGAGTCAATATTCCATGTCATTAATTATTGACGAAAACTATTAATTGAGTAATTCAAAGATAAAAATGATTAATTTATAATCTTTGAAAGACCAATTTAACTAATAAAATCTTTAAAGAATAAATTTAAATTGAAGAACAAACTATCTTTTAGAAACTAATTTAACTATTAACCCATATGTACGCGCTCTACTTTACATTCTTTTTTTTCGCCAATTTTTTCCCTCCTCCTTCTTCTTTATTTTTCGTTTGATTTTTTCTCTTCTTTTCATCTTTTTCCGTCATTATTATCATTATCATCATTATCGTCATCATCTTTTTTTTTTGTTCTTATGTATCTTTTTTGTTTATTTGTTTGTGTATTAATAAATTTTGACAAAGAAATAAAAAATAACACAGAAATTTTGTACATAAAACACAAATAATTTGAATTGATCTCTATAATATATTATAAGATTGTTTGTTATTTAAAATTAAAAAGTATACAATTCAAGTTTAAAATTCTTCTACTTTTAAAAAAAAATATAAGCAGATACATAATTTTATAATAATAACAAGATATGAAAAAAAATGTTGAGAAAAAAAAATGAGTTGAGAGAAAGGAAAAGAATGATGATGATGCTTATGGCGAATAAAAAACGTAGTAGTATAGTAAGAAAAAAAAATTGTGTTTGGATTCTAAAATTTGTATTTTATAATTAAAAATTGATGTATTTTTTTAAATAAGTTAAATAATATATATTTATATATATTAATACATAAATATATAATAATTAATAAATAATTTACTAATTATTTTTATATGTACATAATATTTTATTATAAAAATTATTGTTATGTTATATAAATTTTATATTTATTATCAAATTTTTTTAAATCAGTCGTTTTTTGCTAGCCAGCCCGTTTGACGTAAGGATTTGACGATTTTATTTGGATTTCACAGGTTAAAAATGGAAAAGTTTAGGAGCCAATAATTTTTATTAAATTCTTGTCAGTATGTAACCAACAAAAAAAATGAGTAATTTCATATTATTGGATAAAATTTTACACTATTAAAAATATTATTGATAATTATTTAATAATTACAAATTACAAAAATTACTAATCCTAGTCAAAATTTCATCTCCACCCTTTCTTTTGTGTCAATTTAATGGGTTGGCCGAACAAGTTGAGCGCTTAGCTTTTCACACGTTTAGTTAACATCAACGACCATAGAGATAGGCATAATAAAGCACAACCAGAAAAGAAAATAACAGACAACATAATTAGAGGCAGACAGAGTTCCCAAAATTACAACCCTTATTATTAGCCATATATGGGGTCACCGATTTCCTTGTAATTTGACGTTATTCGTTACTAGATTTAACGAGTTTAGCTAATGCTGGCAAATTTCATATGATAAAAGAACGGGCTATGACAAACGTGAAGCATGTTTTCCACGTTAGTTACCACAAAAACGGAAAAATGGTTGACATGTATAACTTGATTAAATGTCTAATGGTTAACTCCATGTTTATCTCGTTCATCTATGTTGTCTATATGATAACCGCTTTATTCATCGAGGAAAATACTATAGTTGTTGTCAACAAATAAATGTGCAAAAACACAAAAAAAGAATGTTAAGAAATTATTAATTTTTTAATTTATTTATAAATAATATATATCTATTATAATCATAGAATTAAATTATTTTACATTAAATAATTTATACGATAGTAATCTCATTTATTATTATAAATATTGAATTAAATAAGTTATTATTATTTTTAATTTAAAATTAAATTAAATTAAAACTAGATAAACTACAAAAAAAAATTTTATAGCCACGGAAAAAAAATCGTGATCATAACTAGTAAAAAGAATTACTATAGGTCTATGATCGTGATTTTTTACCTATAATCACGACTTTTCTACCGTGACTTATTCCAGCGTGATCATAGATCTATAGTCACGGTTGCAGAGTATAAATTATGACATTTTAGACCACATTTTTTTATCGTGATCATAGGTTATCTATGGTCATCCTTTCGTAAAACCATGATCATAGTCTACTCTATAGTCACTCCTGTTTTACACCATGACCATGGCCTAATCTATAGTCACCCTACTTTAAAATTGTGACCATAGCTTACTCTATGTTCACTGTAAGATCTCAAATTTTTAGAAATTAGATAATAAATTATTTAATAATTTATTTTATTTATTCAAAAATATATTTTCAGAGATTTTTATATTAATTGAGTACCTTTTATTATTAATTTAAAAAATTTAATAATAAAAATTTTTATATGCTTTAATTTGAATAATTATACTTTGAATTTTATTTTATGATTTTAAAGAAAATTAATTTGATCATCTCTAATTATTGAATTAGAGTATTTAGTTAAAAATAATTTACAAGTTGACAATTAAATAGTATTTTATAAATATTAGTGTTGGATAAAAATGAATTCAATTACAACTTTACTCTTATTTTTTTTTATTAAAAATACCTAATTTTACCTTAACCCTAAAAACTAAACGCTCACCTCACCATCACTCATCCTCAGCCATCAACCCCACCCTTTCACCTACACACACGAGAATAAGGAAACCAAAGAAAAGAAAGGAATGAAAAGAACGGAGCTGCGAACCCGAACGAAAAGAAGGAAGGAGGGAGTCGTGCCATCGCTGCGCCATCGTCGCGTACAGCTTGCTGTCGCCGTCATCGCGTGTCAGAGAGAGAGAGAGAGAGAGAGAGAGAGAGAGAGAGAGCCGTCGTGTCCTGCATGAGAGAAAGACGGTTGAAGAACTGAAGATTGATGGTTTAGAAGTTATAGTAAACTCTCGTTGTAAGTATAGTTACTAAACCAAGCAATCAACCTTTCTTACAAACGTTTTGGTTGTCACAAGTAACAAACCATTTTAAAATTGATAACCGAGTATTCAAACCTCGGGTCATCTTCTCAAGGAATTGTAGGGAGGTATGTTCTTATTATTGGTTATGGATTTTGTAAATTGGGATTTTGAAAGTGAGGAACAAGTAAATTAAATGACAAATAAAATAAATAATTAACTATAAAATAAATTCTTGGCAAGATATGAAAATTCGGAAGTCCTATCCCAGTTACTCCTATGAGAATGGAAGTTAATCCCACTTAGTTAACCTTTGCATAAGCAAGGGAAAGTCAAGTGAACCAATTGGTTAGATTTCCCAAGTCCTAGCCATATCCTAAGGAAAGACTAGAGTTAGTGGAATTCCAGTTAATTAGCCGACATAATAATCAATCATGAATAGTTGATAACTCAAGGGCTTCCAGTTAATCAATTAAAGCCAATAATATAAAAAGCTAAATAAGAATCATAAATATCCGGAATACCTCAAATAACATTCATTCAAAGCAGTAAAATCTAACATGGAAAAGTTCATAAGCCAATTGGGCAATATAAATCAAATACAAATAAAAGCATTAAAGTATCTCAAAGTAGAAGAGAAGTCAAAATAAAGGAATATTGAACCTGATATGAAGATGAGATAAATCTCTAATTTCTAAAAATCCTAATCCTAAATCCTAAGAGAGAGGAGAGAACCTCTCTCACTAAAACTACATCTAAACTATGAAAAGTAACTAATTGGCTAGCTCCCTTCTTTCGGATGCATTCGTTCACTTCATAACCTCTGGTCTATGCTTTCTGGACTTGGATTTGGGCCAAAAAGAGCTTCAGAGATTGCTGGGATCGCTTTCTGTAATTTCTGGTGCGTGGCCTCTGTCACGCGTCCGCGTGGGTCACGCGGTCTCGTCGTTTGGAGTTTTCCGTGTCACGCGGTCGCTTCAGTCATGCGTCCGCATCATATGCGTTTCGCTTGTGGCGCGCGATCACGTCAATCATGCGATCGCATCATTGCCATTTCGTATTGGCACGTGGCCGCGTCGTCCATGCGGTCGCGTCGATCCCTTTTTGTGCAAACCACGCATTCGCGTCGTCCATGCGGACGCGTCATTGTCCGTTTCTTCAAAAACTCCATTTTATGCTTTCCTTCCATTTTTGTATGTTTCCTTTTCATCCTTTAAGTCATTCCTGCCTTAGAAGATCTGAAATTACTCAACACACGAATCACGGCATCGAATAGCAATAAAAGATAATTAAAATTAATACTTTTAAAGCCTTGAAAACATGTTTTTCACATACATCTCATAATAAGGAAGGAAAGGTAAAACCATGCAATTTCACATGCATAAGTGGGTGAAGGATTGAATAGAACATTTAAATTCAGCACAAATTATATCATAAAATATTGGTTTATCAACGGTCGTGTCCTGGATGAGAGAAAAACGGTTGTCGAGGTCTTCATCGTCGCTGTTAATGGAGGTTCGTGAACAGAGGAAAAACGCGTGAGAGGGAGCCATCACAGAGCTACTGTCGCCACTGCCAAAGGCTCTACCATTGCCGTTGCTAGCGAATAAGCCACCTGTTGCTGCTAGATCTGTCACTGCCATCAGATTTGTCGCCATCGCCATGCACACTGTCTCTGGGAGAAGACCAAAATGCGATGGAGGAGGAGGAAGTTGTTCCATCGTCGTTGTTGGGTTCACCGTCACTATCATGGTGTTCTGTCACCGTCGCCACTGAAAACTGTAGCTGGAGCTCCTGTTTTCTTGGTAAACGTTTTGTTTCTGAAACCCTTGAAATTAATATTCTGTTATGAGTTGTCAAAGGTTCTGAGATGTTGGTAACATAGGGTTGCGTTTTGGATCTTGCATGTTGAGTTTAGTGGCTATTTCATGCGATATCAAACTGTTGCGTCGTTCCTAGAGCTGTCGCTGCTCTATTTTTTCGGTTATTCGTAAGTCCGGTAAGATGTTCCTTATTCTGAACCCTTTTAGTCGCTATTTCTATTATATATTGTGGAGATTTTTGTGATGCTAATTCCTTTGGATAGAGTCCCAATTATTACATGTTGGTGAATTATAGTTGCTACTGTAGCTACGGATATAGTGGAGTTGTGGTTGCAGCTGTCGCTGGTTGCGGGCCAAGAGAAAAGGGTTTTTTCGATGCGTTTGTTTTATGGGTTTTGACTATTCAAGGTAGGGGTGCTTTTTTTAAACTCATTTTACTTTCAAGAATTGTTACAAGTAGATATTAATATGAAAAATATATTTTTATGATTACGTGAGTCTTAAGGATTGAATTGAATTGCTTTGGATGAATGAAATTATTTGCTTGATTGAATTATTGATTTGTTTGGGTCGGGTGCAGTTATTGATAAGAAATTGATTTGGAAAGTTAATTTGATTAAATATTATGAAAACTGATTTTCTTTGTTTTGGAGTTAATTTGATATTGAAAATGAATCGACATTGAAAATGATTTGAGATATTGGAATTGGTTTTTTTGATTTATCAGAAATTATTTTGAGAGTTGGAAATTATTTTAGATATGAAAATGATTTAATTTTGAAGCGGTTTGATTTTGCATTGGTTTGATATCGAAAATGATTTGTTATTTGGAAGTTTGAATTTTTTTTATTGGAAATTGATTTTGTTTTAAACCGTTGGAAAAGTTTGAGAAATGGTTTCGTTGGAACCCTTAAAAGGTGACAAAGTTCAAGTTTTAGAAGAGGTGCTGCCGGAAATTTTTTAGAAAATTTGATACTTTTGATTTGGTGAAAAGGGGTTTTATGAAAGAGAAATGGATTTGAATTATTTTTAAAAGAGATTTTAAAACTTGAGCTTCCTGGGTAGTACACAAGGGTTGTGGTTCGTCCTACTTACTCCGGGTTAGTATTTGAGATGCATGGATAGTATGCAAGGTCGTGGCTCGATCCCACTTGCTCCGGGTCAAGATTTTAAAAGATTGTGATTTTGAATGTGAGCTTTGACCTAGCAAAGATCGTGGCAGTGTACTGCTTGCCCAGTGTCGTGATGTGTGTGGGGATCGTGGTTATTTAACGCCCACGAATTTTATTTCCAATTGAAAATCTTTTGAGGATTGGGGTGGTGTATTGCTCACAATGGTAGGGATCATGGTGGTGTACCACTCACCAGGTGGGGGATCATGGTGGTGTACTTCCTACTAGTTTTGAAGAAGACGATATCCGAGTTAGCTATCGGATGTATCGGATTCTGGCAAAGTAACCGACACGTGAGCTCATGGCCAGTAGGACAGGCATGCATCATTCGTATTTGTGTGTATTGTTTGGGTGTGAATCTTGCATTTGATTTTCCTATTTGAATAACTATATATATATATGCTATTTGTTCTAATTGCTCTATCTGTTCTCTCTATTTGTGTTTTTCTCGTAATGCTTTGTATGTGTTTGAACAACTGAAAGATCCCTCTTGTTGGTGGTTGGTGCAGTGTTTTACAACCATAAACTAACCGGCAAGTGTACCAGGTCGTACTAAGTAATACCTTACGTGAGTAAGGGTCGATCCCACGAGGATTGATAGATCAAGCAACAATGATTGATTGATTGGCTTAGTTAGGCAAGCAGAAAAGGGTTTTGAGATATTCAAAAGGTTTAAATTTGAAAATATCAGAAGGCAAGCACGCAAATAAATAAGTTGAAAATAAAATATGGAGAAAACAGTTAAAGCTTCAGAGTTATCTATTTTTCTGGATTGATTTTTCTTACTAACTATTTTAATCATGCAAGATTTAATTCATGGCAAACTATATGTGACTAGATCTTAATTCCTTAGACCTTTCTAGTCTCCTCTAAAATTCATTAACTGCCAATTCCTTGGTCAATTAATTCCAATTAGAAGGTGATGATCAAATTTCAGTTTATATGCCACAAGAATCCTAATTATCCAAAAATAAGAGAATTATATGTCACGTATCCCATTAAATACAAATAATTAGAAATTCAGGATAATATGTTTTCAAGTTGTTGTTAAAGTATATGGATTTTCCAAGTTATACAAGAACTCAATTAGAACATGAGTCATAATTCCGTTCCACCCAAATTCATAAAATAAAGAACGAAAACAATTATTGAAATATAAATCAAAATATAGATTAAATTAGAAAGATCAAACGAATCAATCCATACAAATAGACAGAGCTCCTAACCTTAACAATGAAGGATTAGTTGCTCATGGTTCAGAGAAGAAAACTAGGATTGTAAATTTGAATGGAATAATGTTGTGTTGGAATAACCCTGTTGGCATTCCTTTTATAATTAATCATAATTGATTTAAAAATCTATCTAAAAATAAAATAATATATTTTCCTAAAATTAAGATTTGAATTTAAATTTGAATTAATTAACAAGTCTTCAGCTGATGGGTAGGGATCACTTGCTTTGTCTATTCAGCAGCTTCTAATCTGTGTTTTCTAGGCTGGAAAATAGGTCAAAATAGCCCAGAGTTCGCCCCCAGCGTTTTCTGCATTTTTCTGCACGTAGCGCATGTCACGCGTATGCGTCAGTCACGCGGACGCGTCGCTAGTCTTCTTTGCAAGTCACGCGGACGCGTCGGTCACGCGGACGCGTCGCTGAGCAAATCTTCAATTCACACGTGCGCGTCAGTCACGCGCACACGTCGCCATGGATACCTCCAATTCACGCGCACGCGTCAGGCACGCATGTGTGTCGCTCCTCGCGGCCATCTCCTTTGATTCTTGTGCTATAGAAACTCCATCAAATCTAGCCAAATGCTACCTAAAATAAACAGTATTGCACAAAACTTAAAATAGCATCCATAGTGGCTAAAATATAATTAATTCTTGATTAAACTCAACAAATTAGATGCAAATTCACTATGAAAAGATAGAAAAGATGCTCACGCATCAGTGTTGGGGTGACGCTGTGGATCGTTTCCTGATGTGATAATTTGATTGTTGATCTGATTATGTGTTGGGCTGGAGGCCATGAATTGATTGTGTTTGGTCCGGAGGCCATGATTGGTTGGATCAGTGATAAGTTTTGATTCAAATTATTCTTTAGTAAGCGGTGAAATATATAGAATGTTATTTTGTGTGAAACTTTTATAAGAAAAATTTGAGTTTTAGATTTGGTTAATGTACTGATGATCACTACAATTGAAAGTAGTTTTATAAAATATCTTCTTATGACAATTCTTAAAAACTCTCTACCGAGAATCAGCGAGGATGATGTTCACACCCGCTACAGACTTCTCTTTTCAGGACAGACGAGGAAGCTAATGAAGTTTTTGCTAAGTCATTAGCTGTACTATTTCTGTCTGTATATATACAAGGCATAGTTTTTTCCTTGCCTTTGTCATTATAATTTTGTAAGAGGGATAGGAGTTGAATGATTTGTATGTATATAATATCTATAAGTTACTTGTATAAGAAGTTTTGTATATATGTATATGCACGTTGGTAAAAATTTAAAAGTATTTTTTATTTTTCCAAGAAAACAGTGATACGGTTTCTAGTCAAAAGCTCATATTCTATTATTAAGTATATAGAAGTCGTCGTAATATTCTTTCTATCAGAGTGGCGCAGCTGGAAGCGTGACACTTTTGATAGTAAGGGTGTTACATTTTGGTATTAGAGCAGTCTTTCCTGTAGAGCTTGAGAAATGGATTGACTATGCTTCAATTACATACTCTGAGTGTCTATCATGTTGTAAGTCTTGTCCTGATAATGAGAGTTAGAGCTTTATGCACATGACGGTTTATTGATTAATATCATTAGTCTATCATTGCATACTTCATGGTATTAAGTTTGGCCAGCATAACACTAATGACCTATGTATGTGAGAGCACTAACGGATTATCTTAGACAAAATAGAAGTAGTTGGAAATGCGTACCACGGGGTTTCGGAAGCGTTAGGAGTTGCATCTCGAGGTTACTCAATTATGTATCTTGTTCTTTAATGGTTTACCTTGAAATTCTTTTTTGAGATTTCTTTCTTGGGAAGTAATTTGAATCTTTTTTAACCCTATTCTTTTGTTCATATGCATTCTCATTGATCTTAACTACATATGTCTGCCTAAATTCCTTAGATACCTGCCTTGTGTTGTATAAACTCTTTTTTTTTACTCATGTATTTTTTTCTGTAACTTTGGACTTGTTTGATGAATCAAACTGAACCATTGAAATCTTTGTGAACTTTGTCCTTGTTGCTTGTCCTTTTTCTGAGGTCTTGTATCTTTTTGAGTGACTCAAGATTTGTTTCAATATCACGTGAGACCTTTAGACATAGCAAGTGATACGTTAATTTTTTAGGACATAGTTCGTGAATGCAAAAGGTGTAGTTTGCAAGTGTTCAACGTCACAGGATGTTGTGGAGTTTTATTTCACATGAAAGAACTTTGCAGATGTTAGGTTTGTGACTAGTAACGGGTTTGCAAAGTGTTTGATGAGGTTGAGAATTCACGGATGTTCTGTTTGTTAAAGTATGGATTGGAATGACAAATATACTTCAGGTTGAAGTTTGGAAAGTTGAAACTTTGAAGTTGGTGTGAGATTAGTGTGCAAACGTTAATCATTGTTTTAACATCAACCTGTTTTGTGACCTTTCGCCACACTATCTTACCATCGCATGTTTGAACCATATATTTTTTTGCATCAAGTCTACTTTGTAACTTCTGCTTCGCACCATACTTTTCTCCTATATATGTTTTATGCCATATGAGAAGCCTAGTATTTGAAACTGTATGTATATATTTATATGCTGAGACTTTTGTGCTAAGAAAGAAAAAGAAAAGCTTCAATCAAGAAGCAAATCTATCTTGGTAAAGGCACAACAAAAAGTTTATTTCCTCTTTCGTGCTACAAAGAAGAGGAAAGCCTCAAATCAATAGTAACAATGAAGATAAACATCAAGAGACATGGAAATATAAAATTGCATCAAACGAAATTGAGATCCAACAAGTGTTTCAACAACATAAAAGAGAGTAAAGTAAGAAATTAATAAGAGAAACTAAGAAGATTGAGACAATAGAACACTAAAATATAATGAGAACTAAAATCAAAACAAGAATTGAAAGATAAATTTGAGTGTGATTAACCTAACTTTACGCTAATTGCTATCCTAAATCTAGAGAGAGGAGAGAGCTTCTCTCTCTAGAATTCTACCCTAAAACATGATGAAAACTAAACTATGACTACTTGGTTCATTCCCCCTCCAATCCTTGGGTTCAATAGCATTAGAAATGAGTTAGATTGGACCCAAAATGAGCTAGAAATCGCCCCCAATGAGTTGCCCAAAATGGACCCACGCTGCTCCATCAGCACACACGCGTACAGTGCGTATGCACGCCCCTATACGTCAGGCAACCATGGCAAATTTTATATCATTTTGAAGCCCCGGATGTTATCTTTTCAACGCAATTGAAACTGCCTCATTTGGACCTCTGTAACGCAAGTTATGGTCGATTGAGTGCGAAGAGGTCAGGCTTGATAGCTTTACGATTCCTTCATTTCTTCATGAGTTCTCCCACTTGCATGCTTTTCTCCTCACTTCTTCCATCCAATACTTGCCTTATGAACCTGAAATCACTCAACAAACATATCAAGGCATCGAATGGAATGAAAGTGAGTTAAATTTAGCTATTTTAAGGCCTAAAAAGCATGTTTTCACATTTAAGCACAAATCTAGGGAGAATTGCAAAAGCATGCTATTTCATTGAATAAATGTGAGAAAAGGTGATAAAATCTCCCAAAATAAGCACAAGATAAACCATAAAATTGGGGTTTATCAAGTCTCAAGCATGGAAGAAGCAAAAATGGAAAATGTGAAACCATCTTGGTTCAGATGCTCATCAAAAGTCAGAATCAAAACTTGGGGCCAAAGTAAGAACACACGGCTCAGATTTAAGATTCTTGAAGAAAAATGTTGAAAGAGGAGATTAAAGGTATGGTTGCATGTTTGATTCGGTCACTGCTTCTACCCTCTCTCTCCTCAATCACGCCGCTGCTGCATCTGTGTATTGGGAGAAGAGAACTAAAATGTGCTGAAGAAGGTTTCAAGTCCTAGAAGCTTCAGTCCTCTATAATAAGGGTGGACGGCCAAGGATTGAGGCAAGGAGTGAGAGCACACATTTGGGTTCCCATAGCTCTTTGAGCTGTTTATTCTTCTCCTTCATGGCTTTCATTGAATATTTCCTTTTCTCAGTTTAGTCTGTCTGTGTTTCATTAGTAAAAGGCAAAATGTAAGATTTTGTAAGAAAAAGCCAATGAGTGGAAAAATGCAGAGAGTTAAAGAAAAAGCTATAGTTATCCCAGAAATTCTTTATATGTATTTCTATTTTGTTGTCATGATCTTGAGGGAATTTTCTTACAAGTTGGATTAGCACTTTGCTGTTGAAAGCTAGCGTGAGTCCTAGTTAAGTTCAAGTTGGGATAGAATCTAGACTTGTTCCCTTGCAAGTTGGGTTAGCACTTTACTGTTGAAAGTTAGAGTGAGTTCCTAGTCAAGTTCTGGTTGGGTTAGAATCTAGACTTGTCCCAGATAGGATTGGGTAGATCCTAGGGAGAATTGGTGAATGTAATCTTGTTGAAAGATAGTGAAATTTTGTCACTGTTGTGATGGAGAGTGGATGTAGGCTACATTGCACAAGGTAGGTGAACCAGGATACATCTGGGTGTTCTTTCTTCTTTTCTACTACATTTCTATTTTTGTTACTTAGGAGACAAAAATGAAAATGTCTCTCAGTTAACCATGAGACAAAAGTAAAAATATCTCCTAAGTTTCTTTGAGAAAGCAAAAGTACTATTCAGCAAAAAAAGAAGTTAAGATTCAACTCCCCTTCTCTTAGCCACTGATAACCATCAATTGGTATCAGAACTTGGTCTCAAAGAGATCAAGCTTTGCAACTTGGAGAAAAGATCCTGATGGCAAACTACAATGGTTCCAACGCAGTGGCTTATACTCTGACAGAAGGACAGTCCAACAACAGACCTCTATTATACAATGGAAAAAACTACAACTATTGAAAATAAAGAATGAAGTTCTTTGTTCAGTCAGAAGATTACAACTTAGGGAAGATAATCATAAATGGTCCTCAAATCCCTACAAAAACTGGCGCTAATGATGTTGTCACTCATAAAGCTGAAACAAAATGGAATGAAGATGACAAGAAAAAGGTGGAGCTCAACGCCAAAGCTTTCAATATGCTTAACTGTATTATCAGTTTCAAGGAATACCTAAGGGTATCAAGATGCAAAATAGTAAAGAAAATCTGGGACAAACTTCAAGTCACACATGAGGGCACCACATAAGTAAAAGAAATCAGGATTGACATGCTGAGCAAAGAGTATGGATGTTCTCTATGAAGGAAGAAGAATCAATTGATGACATGGCTTGGATGCTGATGACTTACATCATCTACCATTTTTCTTGCATAAAAAGGACCATAAAAGAGGCATAATCTCATTTGATCATTGCAATTCATGCCTTAATTGATGAATATCATAGTACATTGCTTTGAAATGAGTTTGTGCTGGATTTAAGGTGGAGAAAACATCAAAAATGGGAAAGAAAACAACAAAACAAGTGGGGCGTGTGAAGCAGGCGTGCCACTTGGAACAAACGCCACAAAACTGTATTGGCATGGCACGCTAGAAGCTGGGTGTGGCACGCTGGTACAACATTTCAGAGAGCAAAAATGAAGACCATCAAAGGGGCATGGCACGCTAGGAGCAGAGCGTGGCACGCGAACTCGTTACTAGAAGAACTATCACTATGGCGTGCCACTTTGTATCAAAGACGTGGCACGCCAGCCCCAGAAGTTCACTTGGGCGTGCCACTTGAGGACCAAGGCGTGGCACGCCAAGCCTATAAGACCCACAATTGAATGGGCGTGCCACTGATGCACGGAAACTTGTCTCTCAACAAATCTCCCTCGGCAAGTATACCGAATTGTCGTCAAGTAAAAACTCACAATAGAGTGAGGTCGAATCCACAGGGATTAACGGATTAAGCAATCAATGGTTAATTGAGTATCCTAGTTAGACGAATCATATTGAAGTGATAAGTAACAAGGAAATGTAAATGGCATAAAAGTAAAGAAAGCAATAAAGTACAGAAAAGTAAAATGGCAAGAAAAGTAAATGTAAGAACTAAAAATAAAATGAACATTGGGATCAAGAGATATTGCAATCCTCCGGATCAAGTTCATTCTCATCTCTTCCTCAATCAATGCATTCATTGATCTCCTTGGCAATCTTAAGTGATTGGATCCCAATTCCTTGGCAATCCAATCTCTCTAAGCTTGAACAATTTTCCAATTCATTGATTTAATTGCTCATGGGAAGAGATGAAGTTTGGTCACTGATTATACCACACACATTCATAAATCAAAGTATTGGTAGGATTAAATGTCACAATATCCATCCAACCCCCAACCTAATCCAATGTGAGAGAGCATTTCTAGCATGATTTTCTAATTCCTCTTCCAAGGTTCAGAGGAAATCCAAGTATGAGCAATTTCTCTTCCGAGACAATTACTCAATTAGATGAAGATTGAAAGCTCTCTAGTAAAATCAAGAGAAAAGAAAGAAGAAGAAGAATAAAAACTACAATTGATCCATTAAATCATAATAGAGCTCTCTAACCCAATGGAAAGAGTTAGTTTTTCATTACTCTACCAAAATAGAAAAGAAAGAAAGTGCAGAAAAATAAAGATGAAGATTAAAACTGAAATTGAAACTTCAAAGTTCATAAATGAAAAGTACAAACTAAAATTTAACTACTACTAAGAAAAAAGAGAAAAGGAAGAAGCGTGTATGAGGGGAGGGAGTCCGAAGACCCCTCTTCAATCCCTCGAATTCAGAATCCCTTGAATGTAAAAACTAAGGCCCTTATATAGGATCTCCTAAATTACAAAATGAAATGAAATTAAAAGCAAATTACAATTAAATGAAAATTCCTATTCTAGATGCTTCTTGTGGTCTTGATTGGTTGACACTTGTGGGCTTGCTTCCTTGAGGTTGGGTGGTCCTTGAAGAGAAGTGAATAAAGTTGAGGTCCAGGTGGTAATCGTTAGTGTTACCGTTTGCCATACCAACGCTACAAGTGTAGCGTTAGTGCTGAAGTTAGTGTGGCTAACGTCACACTTGCTACCCAGTTGGTATTTTTGGGGCTTAAAAGATGCCTATTGTTTGTGCTCCAATTGCATGCCCACTATAAACCATTATACATTGTTGGAAAGCTCTGAATGTCAGCTTTCTAACGCAACTGAAATAACTTCAATTGGATCTTTGTAACTCAAGTTATGCTCCTTTGAAGGAGACAGGGTCGCTGGTATAGTCGCTGGCGTTATTGGCAAAAGTGAGTGCCAATAACGTTAGCGTTAAGGGGATTAATATTGCCTGGTTCTGGAGCTCAAACTTAATGTCCACCCCATACTATTAATTATTGTTGGAAAGCCTTGAATGTCTACTTTCCAATGCTTTTCAAAGCGCATCATTTAGAGCTCTACAACTCGAGTTACACATCTTGGAAGGTGAAGAGGTCGGCTGGTCTTACTACAGGTTGATACCACGTTCATCTTTTAACTTTTGGGGCAGGTTTTCTCCCTTAAATTTAGTGTCCACCATGTAGCTCCATATATGCTTGGAAAGCACTGGAATCCTACTTTCCAATGCCACTGGAATCACCTCATTTGGAGCTTTATGGCTCAAGTTATTCTTGTTTTAAGAAGGCATGGTCAGGCTGTCGGGTGAGATTTTGCCCACGTTAGTGTCCACCTTAGTGTAACTAACGTGGCCACTAACGTAGGCCTTCTTTGCTTCGCAAACGTTAGTGGCGTTCACATTTTCCACTAACGTTCACAGCTGCCTCCTTTCTTCCATGTTAATGCCCACGTTAGTGGCACTAACGTGGCCACTAACGTAGGTGTTCTTGGCTTCGCAAACGTTAGTGGCGTTCACTTTTTCCACTAATGTTGGAGTTTTCCTTTCCTTCCACGTTAGTTCCCACGTTAATGTAACTAACGTGGAAACTAATGTGGGTCTTCTTGCCCTTCGCTAACGTTAGTGGTGTTTACTTTTACCACTAACATTCCATGCTCTCCTTCTTCAAAGTTAATGCCATTAACGTTATCACTAACGTTGGGGCTTCTCTTTTCCTCCACGTTAATGGCCATGTTAGTGGCACTAACGTAGCCACTAACGTGGCTCTTCTCTACTTCTTGTTACCTGAAATCAATCAAACAAAGTGCATCAAAGTCTTGCTCTTAATCATGGGATCATGCATCATCCATTTTATCATTCAATTCATGCATAATTCTCATGAAATCATTCAAAATTCACAATGTTTGTTTGAATCATGGTGTGAATGCATTTTCAACCAAATACTTGCTTATTTCCTAAGAAAATGCATGAGACCAACCTAAAGCATACAAAAAATGGCTAGTAAAACTAGCCAAGATGCCCTGGCATCACAACACCAAACTTAAATCTTGCTTACCCCCAAGCAAGAAAAGAACTATGCACAAAGAATTCTCTTAATTGGAATGTATTGAAGGATTGCTTATGATGCCTTTGTGGGTGAAGTGAATAAGTGACAGTGGGGTGAACTCTAATTTGTATGCTTATTCAAGGATTCCAGTGCTCACTAGTCCTACATTTTGGAAGTCTTAGATCTTAGGACTTACATTCAAATGATATTATGGAAGTCTCTTTATAGATTGTCACCTTGAAGCAGCACTTATTTTCTAACATTTTTCTTTCTTTGTGGAATTTGGCCTTGACTCTAGGTGTTATGTATCAAAGTGGCTTTTTAAGATAAGCTTTTAATCAATACTCCCAAACCAGTTGGTCTAAGGTATTAGGTGTTGAAGCACCCCTTAGGATTTACTTGCTCAAGCCTTTCTCTTTGATACAAATCCACCACAAGCATTTAACTAGGACAATAACTCTTTGAGTTCTTGTTTCTTTCTTTTTCTTCCTAGTAATTGATGCTTAGAGCCTTGGGCTTGTTCTTTGTTTTTCTTTTTCTTTTGTTTTCTTTTGTTACTGCTTCTTGGATCAATAGATGTTTGAGAAATTTCATAATACTTCTCTAAAATTCATTTCCTGTCTATGAGCTCCCATGCAAGTTTTCACAAACATGCAACCTCAATACACAATCATACAATCAGAAACTCCACTCCTCTTAATCTTTTGCTTGCCCCAAGATTTATAAAATTTTTCAATATTTTCCTTTCAAAAGAATGATTTCCTTGTTGCATTCTTAGAGATATTGGGTGCAAGTAAAATTCAAGATGATAATCATGATATCATGGTAACATGTTACAAATCAAATATCAAATTATGCTTATTCACAACGAGTAATCACACATGCATAAATAGAAGACAATCATGCAATTTAAAGTGCTGGAAATAAGTAAGAGAAAAAAAGAACTTTACCACCTTGTAGTTCATCTTCATTGTTGTTGTCCTTTTCCTCCTATTCTTCCCCTTCCCACACCAAATTTAGAATGATTGCTTATACTCAAGAAATAATTAAAACAGTGGTGATGGGGCCTATGATGGATCATGAGTGTCTTACGGAATGAAATATGAGTAATGCATGTGCTTAAGCAAGCAAAATTAAGGATACAATAAAGGCACAAGAGATACAAATAGAGACATTTTGATTGCATTAATAAGTGGTGTGCTTGGTACCTTGCATGAAAGATAAGTGGCAACACCAAACTTAGTGTGACACTCTCAATTTAGAATGATGCAAATACCCAGTGAAGATTGAAAATAATTTTGTTGCATGGCAACATCAAACTTAGAATGCAATCATATGTCAAATTATTGAAAGTAAACTAAGCAAGGAAAGAAAATGTTACATGCGGTTGGGTTGCCTCCCAACAAGCGCTCTTTTAATGTCATTAGCTTGACATGTTGTTCATAAATTTCTTTCTCTTCTTCCAGTTTGTTAAGAAGAATGACCTCAAGAGGAAAGAGAAGCCAGTTAATGCCCCTTGTTTTGAGTGCCTCTCCCCAGCAAGCTTTCTTTTGTTGTTAGCTTGAGTGAACTTGCTTGTTGGGGTAGGGGTGTGATGGCTTTTGGTTGACATTTTCTTCTTTATGGATATTGTCCTTCTTTTCTTGGTCACCATCCTCTTTTTAGTGCTTTTGTTGATTGCCTTCACCACCTTGATTTCAGGATTTGGGTATTGTATGATGGTTGGAGCATTCTCTTCATTAAGAACTTCTTGAATTGGTGGTTCAATGAACTCACCCTCTATGCAACTCTCTGTTTCATTAGAGTGTGGGCTCCCTTGATTGACTTCCTCCTTTTCTTCTACATGATGTTGTATTGAGTCTTTTGGGAGTGAGTTTGCATGTTCCTTTGTCACTCCTAGTAACCTTTGTGGGTCTGGAGCCTTAGGCTTATATACTCTCACAACCTCCTCCTTCTTCATACGAATCTCACTTGGTATGGCTGCCTCTTTTTCTTGTTCTTCTGATTCCTCCCTTGTTCTTGACTTTTGAATGAACTCCTCTATTTCTGAAGAGAGTGAAGTGGTCTCTCTTTATGATCTCAGCTCTTCAATGAATTATTCTTCAGAATAGAGTTGTGCATTCTATCTCAATTTTTCTTCATGGTCCCTTTTTGCTATTTTCTCCTCTTTGTTTGTCTTTATTATTTCTTCAAAGAGGAGTTCTATCCTAGCGAGTCTATCTTCTTCTCTACTTTTTTTAAGTTCTTCAATGATGAGTTCCATCCTAGCAAGTTTATCTAAAGGAGGTTGGGTAGGTTGTAATGGTTGGTCGGGATTGGCTTGTGAATGGAATTGGTTATTTTGTTGTTGTGTGTTCTGAAAGTGGTATGACTCTTGTGGGTAGTGGATTGAGTTTTGTAGATGGTAAAATGAATTGTATAGATTTGGGACAGAATTTTGTGCTGAGGTATACTCAAGTGATGAAGAATTTAGGCATGTAAAACTTGGAAGTGAGGTTGGATAATTGAGAGGTGATGCCTCTTGATGAATGTGGTATGAATGAGTGAAATCTCTTTGATTTTGATCTTTCCAGCCACAACTTGAGTAGTGATGAATTTCACCAAAATATGGACCATTTTGTGGCTCTGGAAAGTACCCAATTTCATGTTCTTGATACTCCCACCTACCATGAGCATAGTAAAGTGAATCATTCTGTGGTGGTGGAGAGTTTCCCATGAAATTTGATTGACTAAAATATGATGGATGCTCCTTTCTTTCCTGTAAAAAGCTTTGTCTCAAACAATAATCACAAAAAGAAATTAGAATCTCCATTGTAATAAATGAGGAATTCTTAGTGAGGCAATATCACACACAGTTAGTTAGCAAAAGAAAATAAGAAATAAAAGAAAACAAAGATAAAAGAAAAGTGTCTAATCTAGTAAATCAATTAACCGGTAGTTTGTTAATCACAATTAATCCGCGGCAACGGCGCCATAAACTTGAGGCACGAAAACATGTCTCTCAACAAATCTCCCTCGGCAAGTATACCAAATTGTCGTCAAGTAAAAACTCACAATAAAGTGAGGTCGAATCCACATGGATTAACGGATTAAGCAAACAATGGTTAATTGAGTATCCTAGTTAGACGAATCATATTGGAGTGATAAGTAACAAGGAAATGTAAATGGCATAAAAGTAAAGAAAGCAATAAAGTACAGAAAAGTAAATGTAAGAACTAAAAATAAAATGAACATTGGGATCAAGAGATATTGTAATCCTCCGGATCAAGTTCATTCTCATCTCTTCCTCAATCAATGCATTCATTGATCTCCTTGGCAATCTTAAGTGATTGGATCCCAATTCCTTGGCAATCCAATCTCTCTAAACTTGAACAATTTCCCAATTCCTTGATTTAATTACTCATGGGAAGAGATGAAATTTGGTCACTGATTATACCACACACATTCATAGATCAAAGTATTGGTAGGATTAAATGTCACAATATCCATCCAACTCCCAACCTAATCCAATGTGAGAGAGCATTTCTAGCATGATTTCCTCATTCCTCTTCCAAGGTTAAGAGGAAATCCAAGTATAAGCAATTTCTCTTCCGAGACAATTACCCAATTAGATGAAGATCGAAAGCTCTCTAGTAAAATCAAGAGAAAAGAAAGAAGAAGAAGAATAAAAACTACAATTGATCCATTAAATCACAATAGAGCTCTCTAACCCAATGAAAAGAGTTAGTTGTTCATTGCTCTACCAAAATAGAAAACAAAGAAAGTGCAGAAAAATAAAGATGAAGATTAAAACTGAAACTGAAACTTCAAAGCTCATAAATGAAAAGTACAAACTAAAATTTAACTACTACTAAGAAAAAAGAGAAAAGGAAGAAGAGTATAGGAGGGGAGGGAGTCCGAAGACCCCTCTTCAATCCCCTAAATTCAGAATCCCTTGAATGTAAAAACTAAGGCCCTTATGTAGGCTCTCCTAAATTACAAAATAAAATGAAATTAAAAGCAAATTATAATTAAATGAAAATTCCTATTCTAGATGCTTCTTATGGCCTTGATTGGTTGACACTTGTGGGCTTGCTTCCTTGAGGTTGGGTGGTCCTTGAAGAGAAGTTTATAAAGTTGAAGTCCAGGTGGTAATTGTTAGTGTTACCGTTAGCCATACCAATGCTACAAATGTGGTGTTAGTGCTGAAGTTAGTGTGGCTAACGTCACACTTGCTACCCAGTTGGTGTTTTTGGGACTTAAAAGATGGCTATTGTTTGTGCTCCAATTGCATGCCCACTATTGGCATTATATATCGTTGGAAAGCTCTAAATGTCATCTTTCTAATGCAACTAGAATCACTTCAATTGAACCTCTGTAACTCAAGTTATGCTCCTTTGAAGGGAACAGGGTCACTGGCATAGTCGCTGCCGTTATTAGCAAAAGTGAGTGCCAATAACGTTAGCGTTCAAGGGATTAATATTGCCAGGTTCTGGAGCTCAAACCTAATGTCCACCCCATACTATTATATATTTTTGAAAATCCCTGGATGTCTACTTTCTAACGCCTTTGAAAGCGCATCATTTAGAGCTCTACAACTCGAATTACACTTCTTGGAAGGTGGAGAGGTCAGTTGGCCTTACTACAGGTTAATACCATGTTCATCTTTGCACTTTCGGGGCAGGTTTTCTTCCTCAAATTTAGTGTCCACCATGTAGCGCTATATATGCTTGGAAATCTCTGAAATCCTACTTTCCAATGCCACTGGAATCACCTCATTTGGAGCTTTGTGGCTTAAGTTTTTCTTGTTTTAAGAAGGCATGGTCAGGCTGCCGGGTGAGATTTTGCCCACGTTAGTGTCCACGTTAGTGTAATTAACGTGGCCACTAACGTAGGCCTTATTTGCTTTGCAAATGTTAGTGGCGTTCACTTTTTCCACTAACGTTCACAGCTGCCGCCTTTTTTCCACGTTAATGCCCACGTTAGTGGCACTAACGTGGGTGTTCTTGGCTTCGTAAACGTTAGTGGCGTTCACTTTTTCCACTAACGTTGGAGTCTCCCTTTCCTTCCACGTTAGTTCCCACGTTAATGTAACTAATGTGGAAACTAATGTGGGTCTTCTTGCCCTTCACTAACGTTAGTAGTGTTTACTTTTACCACTAACGTTCCATGCTCTCATTCTTCAAAGTTAATGCCATTAACTTTCTCACAAATGTAGCCACTAACGTGACTCTTCTCTGCTTCTTGTTACATGAAATCAATCAAACAAAGTGCATCAAAGTCTTGCTTTTAATCATGGGATCATGCATCATCCATTTTATCATTCAATTCGTGCATAATTCACATGAAATCATTCAAAATTCACAATGTTTGCTTGAATCATGGTGTGAATGCATTTTCAACCAAATACTTGCTTATTTCCTAAGAAAATGCATGAGGCCAACCTAAAGCATACAAAAACTGGCTAGTAAAACTAGCCAAGATGCCCTGGCATCAGCCACTTGAGCAACAAGGCGTGGCACGCCAGTGAACAAGGAGACAATGCAAAAGCTGGGCGTGCCACTTGGTATCGAAGGCGTGGCACGCCAGCTCAAGACGTCCCACTAAGACATGCCACTTGAGTGATGAGGCGTGGCACGCCAGCACCTAAGGAGGCCAAATAAAGCTGGGCGTGCCACTTGATATCGAAGGTGTGGCACGCCAGCTTAATTATCGCACTTTGGCGTGCCACTTGAACATCCAGGCATGGCACGCTAACCTCTGGGACCATGGCAAATGAAGGGCGTGACACGCCAGTCTCATGGTGTGGCACGCTGTTAGTGTTTTTCAGAGGAGGAATTAAAGGTCCAGTGGACTCAGGCATGCTACTTGGGAGATGAGGCGTGGCACGCCAGCAAGAAGATGAAGCAACTGAAAGGCGTGACACGCCAGTCTCATGGCGTGGCACGCTGGTAGTATTTTCCAGAGAGGAAGAAGAGGAGCCAATGAACTCAGGCGTACCACTTAGATGACGAGGCGTGGCATGCCGGCAAGGGTGTGAAGCTTTAAGAAGGGCATGGCACGCCAGACCCTAGGCGTGCCATGCTGGTACAAATTTCCAGAAGCATAGAGATAAGGGAAGTGACCTTGGGCGTGCCACTTTGGCTCGAAGGCGTGGCACGCCAGGTTACTTTGCCACTTAAAATACCTTGGGCGTGCCACTTTGGTTCGAAGGCGTGGCACGCCAGGGGCGAAACAAAGGACGGCATGCCACTTGAATGAAGAGGCGTGGTACGCCAAATCAGAAACAGAAGGAGCATGACATGCCAGAGACACGCCGGCTGGAAGATCACGTTTGTTGAGTTTTTTTCCCTCCAAATTGTAATTTTCTTTTCACTTTTGTAATTTTCTTTTATTTTCTAGAAGTATTGGAAAGGGGTCAGCAAGTCACAGAGTTTAGTTTTGGGGATTTCACTTTTTAGTTTTGACACTTCATCTTTTCCATCTCTTGTACTTTCTCTCTGAGCTATGAGTAGCTAAATTACCTCTCATTGAGAGAGGGAGCTCTATTGTACTTGATGGATTAATGATAGTGAATTTCTTCTTCTCTTCATCTTCTCTTTGATTTGCTAGAAGGAATTTCGATTTTCATGCCTAGTGTTCAATTAACTTGGAAAAGAGATTGAATGCAAAATGGGTTTCATGGGAACCTTGAAAAAGAAAACATGAAACCATGCTAGAAATCCCTTCTCACACTTGAGTAGAATCTGGTTTTGGTGTTTGGATATGGTGACATACAATCCTCCCTCTACCTGGACCTATGATGATGTGTGGTATAATCAGGGACCAAGCATATCTCTCTTCATGAGAAATTAGACCAAGGAATTGGCTATCGATCAAGATCTGAGAGATTGAGTCACCAAGGGATTGGGGCTCATCAATCATGATTGCCAAGAGGTCAATTAGTTGCATGATTGAAGAGGATATGAGCTGGAATTAATCCAAAGAGACAATATCTTCTGATCTCAATGAATTCCCCCATTCTTATCTCTCCCACTCTTTTATAGCTTTACTTACATTCTACAAAATCCCATTCCCCTTTACATTCTTGTTATTTCCATTTCTGTATTTTACTGCTTTCTTTAATTTCTTTTGCCATTTATAATTCTGTACACACAACTTATTCTGTTGAGCTTGATTAATTTACTAATTGATTAAAATTGCTCAAATTTACCAATCTCTGTGGATACAATCCCACTCCACTGTGGGTTAATACTTGACGATAATTTTGGTGCGCTTGCCAAGAGCGGATTCATCAATATTATTGGGAAAGGGTAGTGAATTCCGCCCATCAAGTTTTATGGCGCCATTGCCAGGGATTGGTTTGAATTTGACAATGATTAAACCAATTGGAAAGCTAGATTAAGCATTTTTTTTATTTTTTTTATTCATTTCCTAGTGTAACCTTTAAATTCCTTTCTAATCTCTATTTTTCTTTCTTGTCTTTATGAGATTTCTTTAGCTGTTCATTGTCTATACTTTCACTCTTCTAACTGTTTGATTAATTGCATCACTCAAGCTAACCACTAATTTTAACTAAGGAGATTTCTTCACTTGCTCTTTTCTTGCTGTGTGTTGACTGTATGACAGGTAGAAGAGGAGAGACTTCATCCTCTTTTGATAGTGAACCTGAGAGAACCTTCTTTACACTGAGGAGGGAGGCTAGAGGCAAGGGTATAGTTGGAGAAGAACCAATAGAAGAAGATCTAACAACCACCATGAAAAATAAAGTGCACGAAGATGTTGGAGGAGGAGCTGGAAATCAAGCTAAGTAAGAGAGGAGAGTCTTAGGCTCCTATATCAACCCAAATCCAGGAAACTGTGGCAACAGCATCCTCAAGCCAACAATTCATGCCAACAACTTTAAGTTGAAATCTCAACTCATCACACTAGTTCATAATAACTGCTCATATGGAGGAGGTGCTCAAGAGGATCCAAATCAACATCTCAACACATTCTTGAGGATATGCGATACTGTAAAGTCCAATAGTGTACACCCTGATACCTACAAACTACTTCTGTTCCCTTTCTCACTCAAAGATAAGGCAACAAAGTGGTTAGAATCATTCCACAAGGAAAGCCTAACCACATGGGAGGATGTCATGAACAAATTTCTAGCGAGATTTTACCCTCCACAGAGGATCAACAGGCTAAGAGCTGAAGTGCAAACCTTCAGACAGCTAGATGGTGAAACACTCTATGAGGCCTGGGAGAGGTTCAAAGATCTAACAAGAAAATGCCCATCGGATATGTTTAATGAGTGGGTGCAGCTCCACATTTTCTATGAAGGATTAGCCTATGAATCGAAGAAGGCTGTGGATCACTCTTCAGGGGGTTCACTCAACAAGAAGAAGACCATTGAGGAAGCCATAGATGTCATTAAAATTGTAGCTGAGAATGACTACTTCTATGCTTCAGAAAGAGGCCAAAAGAAAGGGGTGTTGGAACTCAATTCTATGGATGCCCTGTTGGCACAAAACAAGGCAATTATAGCACAATTGGCAGTCTTAACCAAGAAAATGGAAAATAATCAAGTTGCAGTTGTCCAAGCTCAAGCACCACCCCAAGAAGAAAATGAACCAAAAGTTGAATGTGAGCAAGCAAACTATGTGCATAACCCCTCTCGACCACCATATGACCCTAACTCCAAGACATATAACCCAGGATGGAAGAACCACCCAAATTTTGGGTGCGGAAACCAACAAAATCACAACCAAGATCACAACAGACCATACCAAGCCAACAATACCAAAATCACAACTCCAACCATCAGTCAAATAACAACAGACCTTACCATAATCCACCTCACATATCATATCCTTCCAACCAGCAAACACACCACCATCAAGACACACTAACCCCAACCTCACAACCGTGTGAAATCAAGGGTAACTTTGAGAAAGTAGAGGCCGCAATAGCACAGCTATCATCACAGCTCACAGGGGCCATTTCCACCCTCTTGGAAAGGCAGGCACAAGCTGAAAAGAAGATAGATTCCAACCAAGAAGAATACATGTCGAATTTGAAGAACCAAGGTGCAGCAATCTCAAAGCTGGAAGCCCAAGTGGGGTTCTTATCCAAGCAAATCCCAATGCCTACATATACATTTTCAAGTGACACCATGGCCAACCCAAGAGGGGAGTGCAAAGCCATCACACTTAGAAGTGGAAAAGTGATAGAATAAGCCACCCAAAACTAGGAGAACCACAAAGAAGAAGCTGCAGAAAAGCCTGAAAATAGAAAAAAAGAAGAGGTTCCTAGCCCATCTTCACCAAAGCCAATCTTGAAGCCTTATGTGCCAAAGGCACCATACCCGTAAAGGCTAAGGAAGGATGGGAAGGACAGCCAGTTCTTCAGATTTTTGGAAACCTTCAAAAAGTTTCAAATCAACATACCATTTGCTGAAGCATTGGAGCAAATGCCCCTCTATGCAAAGTTCCTGAAGGAGCTCATGACAAGAAAAAGAAACTAGGGAGAAAAGGAGACTGTAGTCCTAACTGAGGAATGTAGTGCCATCATACAAAAGAAACTCCCCCAAAAAATGAAGGACTCAGGGAGTTTTCAAATCCCCTGCATCATAGGGGATATCACCATTGAAAAAGCTTTATGTGACTTGGCGGCTAGCATCAATCTCATATCCTTGAACATGATGAGAAGGATGAGAATTGAGGAAGCCAAACCAACAAGAATGGCACTCCAACTAGCTGACAGAACATTCAAGTTTCCACATGGAGTAATGGAAGATTTATTGGTGAAAGTGGGAGAATTCATCTTCCCAGCTGACTTTGTTGTGCTGGATATGGAAGAAGAGGAAAACACTTTAATTATCCTAGGAAGGCCATTCCTAGCTACTGCTGGAGCCATCATTGATGTGCAAAAAGAAGAACTAGTCTTAAAATTACATGAGAAAAAGATAGTCTTCAATGTCTTCAAGGCAATGAGTTATCCCAAGGAAGCAATATGAGAATGCATGATGGTGGACACCATAGAACAAATAGTCTAAGGAGTTTTGGAAGAAGAGCAATATGAAGGAAGTATAGAAATGGAGCAGCAAGCACCACGTGAAGAACCACCACAAGGAACCATGGGAAGTTCAATCATGACAAACCACAAAGACAACAATGAAGAAGAGGCACCAAAACTAGAGCTAAAAACCATACCTTTAAGCTTGAAATATGCCTATCTAGGTGACAACAGCACCTACCCAGTGATCATCAACTCAAGCTTGAGCAAGGAGCAAGAAGAGGAGCTCATCCAAGTGCTGAAACAACACAAGAATGCTATAGGCTGGACACTCACAGACTTAAAAGGGATCAGCCCTTGAATGTGTATGCACAAGATCCTACTTGAGGAGGGTGCTAAGACCTCAAGGCAACAACAAAAGAGGTTGAACCCAACCATGAATGAGGTAGTCCAGAAGGAAGTGTTGAAGTTGTGGCAAGCTGTGGTGATCTACCCCATCTCAGACAGCCCTTGGGTGGCCTGGTACAAGTAGTTCCAAAGAAAGGAGGAATCACTGTTGTACCAAATGAGAAGAATGAGCTGATATCAACAAGAACAGTGACTGGTTGGTGCATGTGGATCGACTACAGGAAGCTCAATGAAGCCACCAGGAAGGATCACTTCCCCCTACCATTCATGGACCAAATGCTCGAGAGGCTGGCTGGGCATGAATACAACTGCTTTCTTGACAGTTATTCGGGTTACAACCAAATAGTTGTAGACCCAAAGAACCAGGAGAAAACTTCATTTACTTGTCCATATGGTGTTTTTGCTTACAGGAAGATGCCCTTTGGACTGTGCAATGCACCTGCAACATTCCAAAGGTGCATGTTCTCCATATTTTCTGACATGATTGAGAGGTTTATTGAGGTGTTTATGGATAACTTCTCTGTATTTGGTAACACATATTCTAACTGCTTGCATCACTTAGCCTTGGTGCTAAAGAGATGCCAAGAGACCAATGATGAGCGGATAATTTGTACGCTTTTTGGCATTGCTTTTAGTATGTTTTTAGTATGATCTAGTTAGTTTTTAGTATATTTTCATTAGTTTTTAGTTAAAATTCACTTTTCTGGACTTTACTATGAGTTTGTGTGTTTTTCTGTGATTTCAGGTATTTTCTGGCTGAAATTGAGGGACCTGAGCAAAAATCTGATTCAGAGACTAAAAAGGACTGCAGATGCTGTTGGATTCTGACCCCCCTTTACTCGAAGTGGATTTTCTGGAGCTACAGAAGCCCAATTGGCGTGCTCTCAACGGCGTTGGAAAGTAGACATCCTGGGCTTTTCAGCAATATATGATAGTCCATACTTTGCCTAAGATTTGATGGCCCAAACCGGCGTTCAAAGTCACCCTCAGAATTCCCAGCGTTAAACGCTGGAACTGGCACCAAAGTGGGAGTTAAACGCCCAAACTGGCATAAAAGCTGGCGTTTAACTCCAAGAAGAGTCTCTATACGAAAATGCTTCAATGCTCAGCCCAAGCACACACCAAGTGGGCCCGGAAGTGGATTTTTATGTCATTTACTCATCTCTGTAAACCCTAGGCTACTAGTTCTCTATAAGTAGGACCTTTTACTATTGTATTTATAATCTTTGGGACATCTAGTTCTTAGATCATTGGGAGACTGGCCATTCGGCCATGCCTAGACCTTATTCTTATGTATTTTCAACGGTGGAGTTTCTACACACCATAGATTAAGGTGTGGAGCTCTGCTGTACCTCGAGTATTAATGCAATTACTATTGTTCTTCTATTCAATTCCGCTTGTTCTTATTCTAAGATATCACTTGTTCTTCAACTTCATGAATGTGATGATGATCCGTGACACTCATCATCATTCTCACCTATGAACGTGTGCCTGACAACCACCTCCGTTCTACCTTAGATTGGGTGAATATCTCTTGGATTCCTGATACACGATGCATGGTTGATCGCCTGACAACCGAGCCAGCCATTCCGTGAGATCAGAGTCTTCGTGGTATAGGCTAGAACTGATGGCGGCATTCAAGAGAATCCGGAAGGTCTAACCTTGTCTGTGGTATTCTGAGTAGGATTCAATGATTGAATGACTGTGACGTGCTTCAAACTCCTGAGGGTGGGGCGTTAGTGACAGACGCAAAAGAATCACTAGATTCTATTCCGGCCTGATCGAGAACCGACAGATGGATAGTCGTGTCGTGACAGGGTGCGTTGAACATTTCCACTGAGAGGATGGGAGGTAGCCACTGACAACGGTGAAACCCTTGCATAAGCTTGCCATGGAAAGGAGTAAGAAGGATTGGATGAAGACAGTAGGAAAGCAGAGAGACGGAAGGGACAAGCATCTTCATACGCTTATCTGAAATTCCAACCAATGAATTACATAAGTATCTCTATCTCTATCTTTATGTTTTATTCGTATATCACCCATATCCATTTGAGTTTGCCTGACTAAGATTTACAAGGTGACCATAGCTTGCTTCATACCAACAATCTCTGTGGGATCGACCCTTACTCGCGTAAGGTTTATTACTTGGACGACCCAGTACACTTGCTGGTTAGTTGTGCGAAGTTGTAGTGATCACAATTTCGTCCACCAACCAACCTTGTTTTAAACTGGGAAAAATGCCATTTCATGGTTACGAAAGGAGTGGTCCTTGGTCATAAAATCTCAAAGAAGGGCATAGAAGTGGACAGGGCAAAAGTAGAGGTGATTGAAAAAGTTACCTCCACCTTGCAATGTCAAAACAATTAGAAGCTTTTTGGGACATGCTGGTTTCTATAGGAGGTTTATTAGAGACTTCTCTAAGGTTGCCAAGCCATTAAGCAACCTACTTGTCTCTAATGTGCCTTCTGTTTTTAATAATGAATGCATGTTAGCCTTTGAGGAGCATAAGAACAAACTTTTCTCTGCACCTATCATAGCACCACCATGTTGGGATCTACTCTTTAAGTTGATGTGTGATGCATCAGATTTTGCTGTGGGTGCTGTTTTAGGATAGAGGAAGGACAAATTGGTGCATGTCATTTATTATGCTAGCAAGGTCCTTAATAAGAATCAAAGGAACTACACCACTACAGAGAAAGAATTACTTGCCATTGTCTTTGCTTTTGATAAATTTAGATCATATCTTATTGGTTCTAAAGTAATTGTATTCACTGATCATGCAGTACTCAAATACTTTCTTACCAAACAAGAATCCAAGCCAAGGCTAATAAGATGGATCCTGCTACTCCAAGAGTTCGACATTGAAATTAAGGATAGGATTAGAGCAAAAAATAAAGTTGCTGACCACCTCTCAAGGATCCCACAAGAAGAAGAAGGAGCACATCATCTTGCAGTGAATGAAAGCTTCCTGGATGAGCAATTGATGATGATACAAGAGACCCCTTGATTTGCTGACATAGCCAATTTCAAGGCCATTGGGGAACTACCAACTAACATCAACAAACACATGAGAAGAAAGCTCATCAAAGATGCCAAATACTATATCTAGGATGAGACATACTTGTTCAAAAAGTGTGCTGATGGGATCTTGAGGAGGTGTATATCCCATGGAGAAGGACAAGAGGTGCTTTGGCAATGTCATGGATCTGCATATGGAGGCCACTTTAGTGGAGAAAGAACAGCAGCCAAGGTGCTCCAATGTGGATTCTACTGGCCAAGCATTTTCGAGGATGCAAAAGACTTGGTGTCAAGGTGTGATGAATGCCAGAGGGCTGGCAATCTACCTAGGAATAATGAGATGCCACAGAGATTTATAATGGAGCTAGAACTATTCGATGTATGGGGGATTGACTTCATGAGGCCTTTCCCATCCTCCTACTCAAATAGTTATATACTTGTGGCTGTAGATTATGTGTCAAAGTGGGTGGAGGCTATTGCCACCACCACTAATGACAACAAGGCTGTAATGAGCTTCTTAAGAAAGAATATTTTCAGCAGGTTTGGAGTTCCCAGAGCACTCATTAGTGATGGAGGGACACATTTCTGCAATAAACAACTGGAAGCACTCCTTCTCAGATATGGAGTCAAACGCAAGGTAGCAACCCCTTATCATCCGCAGACTAATGGGCAAGCAGAGATTTCTAATAGGGAGCTAAAAAGGATTCTTGAAAAAACTGTTGGAAGCTCAAAGAAGGACTGGTCTAAGAAGCTAGACGATGCTTTATGGGCCTACAGGATAGCCTTCAAGACCCACATTGGGATGTCACCATACCAACTAGTATTTGGCAAGGCTTGCCACTTGCCAGATGAATTGGAGCATAGAGCCTTTTGGGCTCTAAAACTACTGAATTTTGATGAGCGAGCTGAAAGAATTTAGGAACCAAGCATATGAAAATGTAAAAATCTACAAAGAGAACACAAAAATATGGCATGATCAAAAGATAGCAAGGAGGGAGTTCACTGAAGGACAAAAGGTGTTATTGTACAATTCTAGACTTAGGTTCTTCCCTGGGAAGCTTAAGTCTAGATGGTGTGGATCCTTCACCATCATCAAAGTGTACCCATATGGTCAAGTGGAGCTCATAAAGGACAAAACACAAAGAACCTTCACTGCAAATGGCCATAGACTCAAGCATTACCTAGGGGACTCACTGGATGAAAGGAGAGTGAGCTACCACCTCAACTGAAAAAGGAAGAACGTCAAGCTAGTGACGATAAAGAAGCGCTAGTTGGGAGGCAACCCAACACTTTATATCCTTTTGATTTATTGCTTTATTAGAAGTAGATTGTGAATATTAGCTTAGGAAGTTAATTTTAGTTTTGATAGTTAAGATATCTTTGTGAGTTAATTTGACTCCTATTTTTGGAAGTGCAGCTGGATGAAAGGCATTTACTAATGATGATGAGTGATTGGGCTAAGAACTAACTAAAAAGCTAAGTTTGGTGTGGCCACTCACCAACTTGATCTAGGCTTACAACCATTTGGATAAATTAGATTTTTAAAGAGTAAGCCTAGAGATTAGGTTTGGTGTGGCCACCACCATATGAAAATCAATTAGCAAGCCCAATACCACTCAATTTGGAAGCATTTAATACATTGGTGAAAGCTTGAATGAGAATTTTAATGTGTTCAAGGGAGATTAGAAGCAAAGAATGTGAAAGGATTGAAATTACTTCTTCCCCATGAACACATTAAAAAACCCAATGATGAACCCAATTTATTGAGATGCAAATGAATTAAGTTTGGTGTCCCAAGGGACACCCATCAGTTGTAACTCGATTGACTAGTGGAGGATCATTTTGTCATTACTAATGGGGTTTTCGGTTTCATTTTTTTCAGGAGATTGAATGGGGCCCACTTGATAGATAACAAGTAGGTCAAAGTGTACTTACACTTTGGAACTCAACATATTCAGAGGGCACAGTGGGATAAGGGTTGGCGCCTCTTCCCACGCTAGGCGCCACTCCCCAAGTGGAAAACATTGAATTCCCTTTTTTTCCCACCATTCGAACCACACCCTTCACTCCTATAAATCCCCTACCCTCCCCATTCCCTCCCATTCCCTCCACATAACAAACTCACAGAGATCTTTCTTTCTTCTCTCGTTCTTCTTTCTCTTTTTCTTTCTACTTGATTGGGACAATCAAGTGCTAATTTTGGTGTTGGAGCAAAACTTTATTTTGCTTGTGTTTCTTTGCAACACTCCATTATTATCTCAGAACCCTCAAATACTCCCTCTCTCCACCCAATGGTACCACCAAGATCCTCAACCTCAAAGAAAAGAAAGACCAAAGAACCAACCTCAGGTTCCTCAAGCTCAAACTTCAATGAGTACAAATTCCTCTCAGCATTCAACCAAAATCAATTCTATGGTTGGGTGAGTGAGAGGGAGATCATCCCAGAGGTCGGCTTCCAACTAGAAAGGAATGAGCACCTTGAGATCAACATTGAGATCAACAACAGGGGCTGGACACTTTTCTACAATCCACCAAAGAAAGTGGTGGAAGGAGTGGTAAGGGAGTTTTATGCCAATGTCGTGCCATAGCCAGGGCAAACTTATGGGTATATTAGCTATGTGAGGGGGAAGTCTATTGACTATAGTCCCTATAACATAGAAAGGGTACTGATGGTGAAAAGGATCAACTTCACTCGGAGTTATGAGGAGAGAATGAAGCAACTAGACCCAGGATTTAATGAAATCCTGAATGAAATCTGTGTACTAAATGTGCAGTGGATCAATGACAAAGATGGAAAACCCAACCAGCTGAGGAGAAGGGACTTGAGCCCCCAAGCTAGGGGGTGGTTAGACTTTGTGAGAAGATCTTTGATCCCTACATCAAACACATCTGAGGTGACCAAGGAGAGGGTTGTACTTATATATAGTATAATGAAGGGAGAGAACGTGAATATTGGGGAGTTGATTGCCAACAACATCAACAAGATACTGAAAAGCACTAACGAGAACACAAGATTGGCATTTCCCAGCATCATACAAGAGCTATGTGATGACGCTGGAGTTGAGAAGGTGATTGATGAGGTGTTGGGGAAACAAGATAAGCTTATAACTGCCAAGAAGATGGCCAAGGTGTTGGCCGTCAATCCACTTCAAAGAGCTAGAGAGCATAGAGCTCACACTCATGTCCAACCACCACAACAACAAGAGGAAGAGGAGGCAGAGGAGCAACCAAAATTTCTGGCGCTTCAACCACCACCATACCAACAACACCAAAAATTTCCTGAAGGAATGAACTGGGAGCAACTGCAAGGAGACATGCACCAAATGAAGGGAGATATGCATCAATTGAGGGAAGATATCAACCAATTTCAAAGTAGTCAAAGGGAGCAATGGAACCAAATGAATGAGAAAATACACAACCTCCAAGGAAGTTTTGAGCAAGCAAGGAAGGAGCAGCAAGAGGAGTTCGATTGGGGTGAGGTGCGAAGTGCACTTAACAAGGTGGTGGAGCAAAACAAATGGCAGCAGTGGAACCTTGCTGAGTTCAGGCATCTCTATGATGCCCAGACCATTTCAAGGAGACAATATGATATCAACACACAAGCGAAACTGAATCACTTGTGTAATGTTGTGGCCGCCATCAACCCCGGATACCCAACTTTCATGCAAGGGCTAGAAGAATTGAGTGCTAGACAAGAGGAGATCCTAGCTAAGCATAAGGAGGTGAAAGAGATTATATGGTGAGGCTGGG
Organism: Arachis hypogaea; assembly: GCF_003086295.3. Lineage (NCBI taxonomy): Eukaryota > Viridiplantae > Streptophyta > Magnoliopsida > Fabales > Fabaceae > Arachis > Arachis hypogaea. The sequence continues at coordinate 62,365,617 of NC_092042.1, read as the reverse complement.
TTTCTGGAAGCCCAAGGACAAGAAAGCACAAGAAAGATCCTCCAAAAAGGGTGGAGATGACTCCTCCCCCTCCAAGAAGAAGGACAAAGGCAAGGGGCCAATGAACTAAAGAAGCTGTATAAGGTTGTTGAGTTCCATGGTTGACATTTCCCAAATTTTTTAATTCTGCTTAAGTTTTTTTTTACCTGTTTACTTTATGTTTGAGAATAATTGATAATGTTAGGATAGTTCATGTTTTATTTTGCTTGAAGTCTTTTGTGAGCCCTTTGATATGCAAGAAAGAAAATGTAATGATAACTATAGTCTTTATTTTCATCAATAAAGTAGAGTTTCTCTCCATAAGAGTTGTTGTGAGTGTGAAATGATACTAAGACCAAGAAATCTTATTCAAAAGAACTAAGGAACAAAAGACTAAGTGAAGAACCTTGAATGAAGTGAAAAGAAAAAAAATGAGTCATGAAAAGTAACTAGTCCTAGAAGGCATGACAAGTGGAAGTTGAGGGGTGTTCCTTGAATATCTATAGAACCAAGAAGTCGTAAGCAACAAAGCCCCAAGGCTCTGAGCATCAACTACTAGAGAGGGAAGAGAAACATTGAAAAACTCAAAAAAGAGTTAGAACCCCTAGTAGATGCTTGTGGTGAAGATGTGTCAAGAAGAGGCCTAGGCAAGTAAATTCTCAAGAGTGTTTCAACACCTAGCACCCTAAAGTCAACTGGCTTGGGAGTGTTGATTGAAAGCCTAACTAAAGGGTTGTCTTGAGACAAAACACTTAGAGTCGTGGTCAATAAACAGAAAAGAAGCACAAAAGAGAAAGAAAGAGTTAACCCTTACTACTTCAAGGTGACAATCAATGAAAATGACCCCTATGACATATACTAGGAAAAACCCTTAAGGATCTAGCAGCTCTTTGTGATATTCAAAGCACTCATGCATGTGTTGAGCACTTAGTCTGATTCTTAGTTATAGTGCATACATTGAAGGTCAAGTCTCAATTCACCAAAAAGACCACTCACATTGATTTGCTTGGGACAAGCAAAGCTTAAGTTTGGTGTTGTGATGACTTAAGTTTGGTGTTGTGATGACTTAGTTATCTTGTGCTCAATTGAGTGGTTTTTATCAAGTCCTTACCCACTTATTCATATTATTTGCATGGTTTTACATTCTCCTTCCTGATTTTGTGCTATGATTGAAAACATGCTTCTTTGGCCTTATATTTGCTAATATTAATCCTCTCTTATTACCATTAGATGCCTTGATATATGTGTTAAGTGATTTCAGAGATTACAGGGCAGGAATGGCTTAGAGGATGGAAAGGAAGCATGCAAAAGTGGAAGGAATACAAGAAGTTGAAGGAACTGCAAAGCTATCAGTCTGACCCTCTCGCACTAAAACAATCATAACTTAAGGTACATAGGTCCAAATGATGCGGTTCTACTTGCGTTGGAAAGATAACATTCGGGGCTTCGATTTGATATATATTTCGTCATAGCGGCCATACAGATAGGTAATGCGAATGCGCGCTCCATGCGGACGCGTCGTATCTACGAATCTCATTCCACGCAAACGCGTGGACGATGCCTCCGCATCACTTTGCCGCGACCTGTACGGACCAGAAAGCGCTGGGAGTGACTTTTGGGCTATTTTTGACCCAGTTCTCGGTCCAGAAAACACAGATTAGAGGTTGGGAGTGGAGCAGAATCAGATCATTCATTCATAATACACTTTTCATAATTTTAGATGTAGTTTTTCGAGAGAGAGGCTCTCTCCTCTCTCTTAGGATTAGGATTAGGATTTTTAGAAATTAGGAACATTTCTTCTTCATCTCAGGTTCAATATTCTTATTTATTTATTTTCTCTTTTATTTGTTTAATGACCATTCATGTTATGATTTTCTTTAGTTAATATAATTTGAGGTATTTTCAGATCTGTGATTTGTTTCTTTTATTTATGATATAAATAATTTAGATTTTTCTACCTTTTGGCTTTGGTTGATTAATTGGTGACTCTTGAGTTATCAAACTCATTGTTGACTAAAAATTGGAATTCTTCAAGAATTAATTCGAGTTCCACTAACTCTAGCCTTTCCCAAGGAAAGACTAGGATTTGAGGAATTAAAATTAATTCATCCACTTAACTTACCTTCATAGTTAGAGGTTGACTTAGTGGGAGAAAAATCCAATTCTCATCACAATTGATAAGGATAACTGGGATAGGACTTCCAGTTCTCATACCTTGCCAAGAGCTTTACTAGTTATTATTTTGACAACTTGTTATTTTATATTACTTGTTCAACCCTTTTGAAAATCCCAAAATATACCTTTGCATAACCAATAATAAGAACATATCTCCCTGCAATTCCTTGAGAAGACGACCCGAGGTTTAAATACTCGGTTATCACTTTTAAAGGGGTTTGTTACTTGTGACAACCAAAACGTTTGTACGAAGGGATTTTCTGCTGGTTTAGAATCTATACTTACAACGCGACTATATTTTTATAAAATTCTTTGCTAGTAAAAATCCTAACTAAAGGGTTGTCTTGAGACAAAACACTTAGAGTCATGGTCAATAAATAGAAAAGAAGCACAAAAGAGAAAGAAAGAGTTAACCCTTACTACTTCAAGGTGACAATCAATGAAAATGACCCCTAAGACATATACTAGGAAAAACCCTTAAGGATCTAGGAGCTCTTTGTGATATTCAAAGCACTCATGCATGTGTTGAGCACTTAGTCTGATTCCTAGTTATAGTGCATACATTCAATGTCAAGTCTCAATTCACCAAAAAGACCACTTACATTGATTTTCTTGGGACAAGCAAACCTTAAGTTTGGTGTTGTGATGACTTACATCATCTACCCTTTCTCTTGCATAAAAAGGACCATAAGAGCGGCATAATCTTATTTGATCATTGCAATTCATGCCTTAATTGATGAATATCATAGTACATTGCTTTGAAATGAGTTTGTGCTGGATTTCAGGTGGAGAAGACATCAAAAATGGGAAAGAAAACAACAAAACAAGTGGGGCGTGTGAAGCAGGCGTGCCACTTGGAACAAATGCCACAAAACTGTATTGGCGTGGCACGCCAGAAGCTGGGCGAGGCACGCTGGTACAACATTCCAGAGAGCAAAAATAAAGACCATCAAAATGGCGTGGCATGCCAGGAGCAGGGCGTGGCACGCGAACGTGTTACTAGAAGAACTATCACTATGGCGTGCCACTTTGTATCGAAGGCGTGGCACGCCAGCCCCAGATTTCACCTGGGCGTGCCACTTGAGCAACAAGACGTGGCACGCCAGTGAACAAGGAGACAATGCAAAAGCTGGGCATGCCACTTGGTATCGAAGGCGTGGCACACCAGCTCAAGAAGTCCCACTAAGGCGTGCCACTTGAGTGATGAGGCGTGGCACGCCAGCACCTAAGGAGGCCAAATAAAGCTGGGGGTGCCACTTGGTATCGAAGGCATGGCACGCCAGCTTAATTATCGCACTTTGACGTGCCACTTGAACATCCAGGCGTGGCACGCCAACCTCTGGGACCATGGCAAATGAAGGGCGTGACACGCCAGTCTTATGGCGTGGCACGCTGGTAGTGTTTTTCAGAGGAGGAATTAAAGGGCCAGTGGACTCAGGCGTGCCACTTGGAAGATGAGGCGTGGAATGCCAGCAAGAAGATAAAGCAAATGAAGGGCGTAACACACCAGTCTCATGGCGTGGCACGCTGGTAGTATTTTCCAGAGAGGAAGAAGATGAGCCAATGAACTCAGGCGTGCCACTTGGATGACGAGGCGTGGCACGCCGGCAAGGGGGTGAAGCTTTAAGAAGGGCGTGGCACGCCAGACCCTGGGCGTGCCACGCTGGTACAAACCTCCAGAAGCATAGAGATAAGGGAAGTGACCTTGGGTGTGCCACTTTGACTCGAAGGCGTGGCACGCCAGGTTACTTTGCCACTTAAAATACCTTGGGCGTGCTACTTTGGTTCGAAGGCGTGGCACGCCAGGGGCGAAACAGAGGACGGCGTACCACTTGAATGAAGAGGCGTGGCACGCCAAATCAGAAACAGAAGGAGCGTGACACGCCAGAGACACGCCAGCTGGAAGATCACGTTTGTTGAGTTTCTTTTCCTTCAAATTGTAATTTTCTTTTCACTTTTGTAATTTTCTTTTATTTTCTAGATCTAGGTGTAGTATAAATACCCTTGGAAGTATTGGAAAAGGGGTCAGCAAGTCACAGAGTTTAGTTTTGGGGATTTCACTTTTTAGTTTTTGACACTTCATCTCTTCCATCTCTTGTACTTTCTCTCTGAGCTATGAGTAGCTAAATTCCCTCTCATTGAGAGAGGGAGCTCTATTGTACTTGATGGATTAATGATAGTAAATTTCTTCTTCTCTTTATCTTTTCTTTGATTTGCTAGAAGGAATTTCGATTTTCATGCCTAGTGTTCAATTAACTTGGAAAAGAGATTGAATGCAAAATTGGTTTCATGGGAACCTTGGAAAAGGAAACATGAAACCATGCTAGAAATCCCTTCTCACACTTGAGTAGAATCTGGGTTTTGGTGTTTGGATATGGTGACATACAATCCTCCCTCTACCTGGACCTATGATGATGTGTGGTATAATCAGGGACCAAGCATATCTCTCTTCATGAGTAATTAGACCAAGGAATTGGCTATTGATCAAGATTTGAGAGATTGAGTCACCAAGGGATTGGGGCTCAATCAATCATGATTGCCAAGAGGTCATGAGTTGCATGATTGTAGAGGATATGAGCTAGAATTAATCCAAAGAGATAATATCTCCTGATCTCAATGAATTCCCCCATTTTTATCTCTCCCATTCTTTATAGCTTTACTTACATTCTGCAAAATCCCATTCCCCTTTACATTCTTGTTATTTCCATTTCTGTATTTTACTGCTTTCTTTTATTTTTTTTTTGCCATTTATGTTTCTGTCATTTATAATTCTGCACACACAACTTATTCTGTTGAGCTTGACTGATTCACTAATTGATTAAAAATGCTCAAATCTACCAATCTCTGTTGATAAGATCCCACTCCACTGTGGGTTAATACTTGACAATAATTTTGGTGCGCTTGCCAAAAGCGAATTCATCAATATTATTGGGAAAGGGTAGTGAATTCCACCCATCGGATGCTATGGAGATTACTCATTCCGAACAGGTGCTAGTGAAGAAAGTCTTGAGAAGTCTGACAAGAGAGTGATAAACTAAGGTCACTGTTATCTTTGAAAGCAGTAACCTAAGTCAAATGACCTATGATGAGTTGAGAGAAAAGTTACTAGCATATACAATCACTCACATAAAAGATGATACTAAAAGGAAAGGAGTGGCCCTTAAATCATGCACTGAATCATTGGATGATGAATCCAATGATTGTTTATCAGATAACGAGTTTGTATTTTTTGCTAGGAAACTTAGAAGGATGGTGAGACTCAAAGGAAGAAGTGGAGATGGCAGCTCAAAGAAACCAAAGAAGAAGGGACTTATGGCTTCTTGGGAGGATCTCTAGATTGACTCAGATGAATTTAGAAGACTCCAAAGATAAAGCACGAATATGTTTCATGGTTGATAAAGATCAACAAGAAGAGTGGATGCTCTAGGCCATGACCGAAAAGTCCACTTTCTTTATCTAGCTTGATAAATATGATAGGGGCTTTGTGACTCTCGGTGACAATGGTAAAGAAAACAATTGTGGCTTTAGGTAAGGTTGGTAAGAATTTCTCAACTTTTATTGATGTTGTATTTTGAGTTGATGGGTTGAAACACAATCTTCTAGGCATTAGCCAATTGTGTGATTTATGTTGTTTAGCTATTTTCAAGAAATTAGAATGCTTGGTTGTGTGTGAAAAAATCTAGTGAAATTTTGTTTGAAGTTAAAAGATGCAAGAAAGTGTATGGACTAACCTTAGAGGAACTAAAAGAACAAAATGTAGCTTGGTTTACTTCTATGGAATCTAAGAAATGGTTATGGCATAAGAAACTAGGACATGCAAGCATGTTTCGTGTTTCTAAGCTTGTGAAAAAGAATTTGGTTAGAGGTCTTCCTAAAATAAAATTTGACAAAGACATCACTTGTGATGTTTGTCAATTGGGTAAACAAGCTAAAAATTCTTTCAAACCCAAGGATGACATCTCAACCAAAAGAACATTGAAAATGCTACATATTGATCTTTTTGGTCCCATAAGGACCCAAAGTCTTGGTGGTAAGCACTATAGTTTAGTGGTGTTTGATGACTATACTAAGTTTGGATGGATTCTTTTCTTAGCTCATAAGAATGATGTCTTTCTTGCTTTTTCAACTCTATGCAAAAAGATCCAAAATGGAATTTTTTGAAAATTATTTCCTTAAGGAGTGATCATGAAAATGAATTTGAAAATCAACACTTTGATGAATTTGGTATTTCATACAATTTTTCATGTCCTAAAACACCTTAACAAAATGGGATTGTTGAAAGGAGAAATAGAAACCTTCAAGAAAATGACTAGGGTTATACTTTGTGAAAATGAAATTCCAAAATTCTTTTGGGATGAAGCTATATTTTGAACCAATCTATCATTAGAAAAGTTCTAAAGAAAACACCATATAAGCTTTGAAAAAGAGTACCACCTAACTTAAGTACTTTCATACTTTTGGATGCAAATAGTTTATGTTAAACACTAAAAATAATCTTAGAAAATTTGATCCAAAATCTTATGAATGTGTTTTTGTTGGATATTCAATCACTAGTAAAGCTTATAGAGTTTACGTCAAGAAACATAGAATAATTGAGGAGTACATACATATCATTTTTTGTGATTCTAACTCCATTTCAAGCGTTGTTTAGAAAATTGATGCAGGAACTGAGATTGCACAAAATTCAAATAGAATTCAAGGAAAAGACAAATCTGAACCTACAATAGAAGATGCTATTCATAATTCTACAGACCAGAATCTAGGAGACGATTTTGTTTTGTCTCCTCCTAACATAGAGATTTCTGAAAATCTCAATAGAACTGATCATGTTCATACTCAACCTGAGATCACCTCACTAAAATCAAGAATGGAAGTTCTTGAAGAACCATCCACATGAATTCATCATTGAAGATCCCTCTTGGATAAAGAGAATGGAGGAAGAGCTGGTCTAATTTGAGAAAAATAAAGTTTGGATTCTAGTGCCTTATCCGAATGGTAAGAAGGTAACATGTATCAAATAGATCTTCAAAATAAATTGGGTAAGGTTGGTAGTGTTGTTAAAAATAAAGCTAGATCAGTAACTCAAGGGTTTGATCAAGAGAAAAAATTTGACTTTGATGAGTCGTTTGCTCCGATAGCTAAAATGAAAGTAATAAAATTATTGATTGCCTATGTTGCCCATAAAGGATTTAAAATCTTTCAAAATGGATGTTATGTGTGCTTTTTTTGAATGGCTTTATTGATAGGGAAGTATACATAACTCAACCTCCGATTTTGGAAATAAAGATTTTTCAAACCATTTTTTAAAACTTTTTAAAGCTCTTTATAGTTTGAGACAAGCTCTAAGAGCTTGGCATGAAAGACTTATCTCTTTTTTATTGAAAAATGACTTTTAAAGGGGTACTGCAGATACTGCCCTTTTCATTAAAGAATCTAATGATCATTTTATACTTGTTCAAGTTTAAATGGATGACATTGTGCTTGGATCAGCAAATGAATCCTTGTGTGAAGAGTTTGGAAAACTAATGACTTTGTGAGTTTGAAATGAGTTTCATGGGAGAATTAACATTCTTTCTTGGACTTCAAATCAAACAAAATCCTAGTGGTATCTTCATTCACCAAGAAAAATATGCCAAGGAATTAATAAAAAATTTAATTTAGAAAATTCCAAACCAATGAGTAGGGATCGTGGTGGTGTACCGCTCACAATGGCAGGGATCGTGGTGGTGTACAACTAGGTAGGGATCGTGGTGGTGTATCGCCCATCGATTTTCAAGAGAACGATATCTGGGTTAGCTACCTGATGTGTCAGATTCTGACAAAGTAACCGACACGTGAGTTCATAGCCAGTAGGGCAGGCTGCATCATTCACATTTGTGTCTATTGTTTGGATGTGCATCTTGCATTTAGTTTGCATATTTGAATAACTGTATTTATATGTTATTTGTTCTAGTTTTTCTATCTGTTCTCTCTATTTGTGTTTTTCTTGTAATACTTTGTATGTGTTTGAACAAAAGAGAGATCTCTCAGGCTGGTGGTGGTGACGCTGAGGGTCGTTTCCTGATGTGATGATTTGATTGTTGATTTGATTATGTGTTGGGCCAGGGGCCGGGAATTGATTGTATTTGGGCTAGAGGTCATGATTGGTTGGATCAGTGGTAAGTTTTGGTTAAAATTGTTTCTTAGTAAGCGGTGAAATGTATGGAATGTTATTTTGTGTGAAACTTTTATAAGAAAAATATAAGTTTTAGATTTGGATAATGTACTGATGATTACTGCAATTGAAAGTAGTTTTATAAAATATTTTCTTATGCCAATTCTTAAAAACCCTCTACTGAGAACCACCAAGGACGATGTTCACACCCCTTACAGACTTCTCTTTTTAGGACGGACGAGGAAGCTGATGATATTTTTACTAAGTCGTTAGCTATACTATTTCTGTCTGTATATATACAAGTCATAGTTTTTTCCTCACATTTGTCATTATAATTTTGTAAGAGGGATAGGAGTTGTATAATTTGTATGTATATAATATGTACAAGTTACTTGTGTAAGAAGTTTTGTATATATGTATATATGTTGGTAACAATTTAAAAGTATTTCCAATTTTTCCAAGAAAACAGCGATACAGTTTTTATTCAAAGGCTCATATTCTATTATTAAGCATATACACTACAAAAAATAGTGTAATTATCGACACCAAAAATCGACGGTCAAATTTTTCATCGATATTTTTCGACGGCTTGTCGTCCATAAAATGAAAAAGAAATATTAAAAATAAAATTAAACAAACAGTGTATACTTATTATATAAGTACCTAAGTATTTTAGAATTGTCTTTAGCTTTTGCATGCATTTTTTTATACTTGAGTGAATGCACTTGTCTCGATCTCAGTTCTAAATAGTGATATATACTAACCCTAAGTAGACACTATTAACAATTTAGACCCTGGTGATGCGTGAGCATCTTGTCTATCTTTTCCTAATGAATTTGCACTTAAATTGTTGAGTTTAATTAAGAATTAATTATATTTTAGCCACTATGGATGCTATTTTGAGTTTTGGGCAATTTTATCTATTTCAGGTAGATTTCGGTGGAATTTGACGGAATTTCTGCAACACAAGAAACAAAGGAGATGGCTGCGAGGAGCGACGCGCACGCGTGCCTGACGCGTGCGCGTGAGTTGGAGGTATCCATGGCGACGCGTGCGCGTGACTGACGCGCATGCGTGAATTGAAGATTCGCTCAGCGACGCATCCGCGTGACCGACGCGTCCACGTGACTTGCCAAAAAGACCAGCGACGCGTACGCGTGATTGACGCGTACGCGTGACGTGCGCGATCTGCAGAATTTACAGAAATCACTAGCGTGGATTTTGGGCCGCCTTTTGACTCAGTTTTCAGCCCATAAAACACAGATTAGAAGCTGTAGAATGGACAAATCAAGTGATCCCTACCCATCAGCTGAAGACTGGTTAATTAATTCGAATTTAAATTCAAATCTTATCCTTTAGGAAAAGATATTATTTTTAGTTTTAGATAATTAGATTTTAAATTTATTAGGATTAGTTATAAACAGGAACTCTATACATTTTGAACACAATACATTATTTTCAGAACCCTTATTTTTCTTCTCTAAACCATGAGCAACTAATCCTCCATTGTTAAGGTGAGGAGCTCTGTCTACTTTCATGGATTGATTCGTTTGATCTTTTTAATTTAATTCATGTCTTGATTTATATTCCAATAATTATTTTCGTTCTTTATTTTATGAATATGGGTGGAACAGAAGTATGACCCATGTTCTAATTGAGTTCTTGTAAAACTTGAAAAAACTCTTTACTTGAACAACAGATTGAAAACATATTATACTGAATTTCTAATTGTTTGTATTTAACGGGATACGTGACATATAATCCCCTTATTTGTGGATAATTAGTATTCTTTTGGCATATAAACTAGAAATCGATCATCACCCTCTAATTGGAATTAATTGACCAAGGAATTGGCAATTAATGAATTTTAGAGGAGACTAGGAAGGTCTAAGGAATTAGGGTCTAGTCACATACAGTTTGCCATGAAATTAAATCTTGCATGATTAAATTAATTAGTAATAAAAGTTTATCCGAAAATTAGATAACTCTGAAACCTTAACTGCTTTTTCAAATATTTTATTTTCCAATTCATTGCTGCTTACTTTCTGAAATTTTTAAAGTACTATTTAATGCTCTTAGAATATCTCAAAACCATTTTCTCCTTGCCTAACTAATCCTATCAAATGCTATTGCTGCTTGATCCATCAATCCTCGTGAGATTGACCCTTACTCACGTAAGGTATTACTTGGTACGACCCGGTGCATTTTCCGGTTAGTTTGTGCGTTGTAAAATACCGCACCATGGCAGGAGCATTGTTTTTGGTATTGCTATTCTTCCTTCCTTGTTCTCGAGAATTTTTGTTTCGGCCACTTTACCATATGAAAGCTCAGTGCACCTACTTCATTAACATGCAAAGCATATGAGAACACTAATGGATTATCATATACGATATACGAGTTATAAGTAATGCAAATTATGGATTATGGGAACATTAGAAGTTGTTTCTCAAGGTTACTTAATTACCTATCTTGTTTTTTCATGGTTTGTCTTGAAGTTTTTGTTTGAAATTTCTTTCTCGAAAAGTAGTTTAATTATTTTTTCAACCCTATTCTTTTGTTCATATGCATTCTTGTTTGATCTTAACTGCATATATCTACTTAAATTTTTTGGAATATCTGCCTACATTTGCCTAAACTCTTCTTCCTGATTCATGTACTCTTTAATGTAACTTTGAACTTGTTTGATGTATCAAATTGATCATTGAAACCTTTAAGAATTCGCTATTGATTGAGTTGCCTTTCCTTATGAACTTTGTATTCCTTTGGATTAGTTAAAAACTTGTTTGATTTGATTTGATATGCTTTATGAATTCTATCCGAATTCCTTTTATTTAAGTTTTTTTTCTCCAGATGTGAATTGATTTCCTTTTTAGCATGTCTCAGTACTCTTGAATATCTTTATAGGGCTGTGATTTCAAGTATCCTCTCTAAGTTCTATTTTAAACCTTTTTAAAGAGGTTTTGGTTTATTCTTATGCAAGGTTGTCCTTGACTTTGCATTCTTTTACCTGAGCTGTGCGACACATTGTTATATTTTGGATTCATTTTGGTGTGACACATCATCCGTTGTAATTTCCTTATAAAGTTCTTGTATGTGATTCTCTTTGAAGAAATTTTAACTCTTTTGCCTAATTATGTCCATAACTATTTGAATTTTTGATCGAATTGTCTTTAGCTTTTGCATGCATTTCTTCATACTAACTTTAAAAATTTTATATTTTAGAATCTTATTTCATATTTTCTTTTTCGGACAAAATTTGATTCCCTTCCAACTTTGCCCCATTTTCACTGCATACTTCATTTTATTAAGTACCTAAGTATCTTTCGAGAAATTATTTTTGGTCTCTACCTCAATTAATTTTCATCTTTCAAACCTAACCTATTCAATCTTTAATTTAGAAATTATTTTGACGTTATGCAACTTAATTTTTCTTCCAACTATATTACAGTTTTATGCATGCTTTGGTTTAGTTGTGCACCTAAATGTCTTTCAAAATATTAGAGGAAATATTTTACTCTTAGCCAAACTGGTTTTTATTTTTTTAACTTTGCATAATCTATTTCAACTTGCACTTGTTTGAACATGACGTAACCTTTATGCTTTTGTCATTCTTTTTGCATGATTCAATTCATTCGGCTGCATTCTTAAACATTCTCTTGAATTTTGTAACCGACGTCATTGACTTTGGTCATACTCTTCTTATAGATATTGTACTTTGTTTTAGTTTGAATCTTTAAGAACATCTATCTTTATCATTATACTTCTCTTCATGAATGTTGTACTCTTTAACATGACTTTAGTTATTCTTCATCTATAAATTTTATACTCCTTGACTCAGCTTGAAATAGTTTCAAACTAATGCACTATTTTCTTCTTATTTTTCCTGTTGAAGTTCTTTGATTCGAGATCCTTTCTTAAACTTGTGATTTAATTTTTCTTCTAACACTCTTCATTGCTTGTGCATCCTTGTTTACATGTAGTTTCGTTCATTCTTTCAAATCTTTATGAATACTGTCTATGTCGCTTCTTCTTCTTTTCTAAAAGTCTTGTATCCTTTTGAGTAAACTCGAAATTTGTTTTAGTGCCACGTGCGACCTTTAAGTATAGTCAGCGATGCGTTTAATTTTTAGGATGTTTTCGTGGGTGCAGAAGATAAAGTTTGTAAGTGTGCGATGCCACATAAAGTTGTGGAGCTTTGATTCACGCGAAAGAGTTTTGTGGATGTTAGACTTGTGATCGGTTATAGATTTGCATAGTGACTGTGGAGGTTGAGAACTTTCAGATGAGTTGTTTGATAAAGTACGATCAAAAATGGTGAAAGTACGTCAGGTCGAAGTTCTGAAGTTGGTACGAAATTACTGTGCGAACATTATACCCGTCGTTTTGATACCAACTTATTTTGTAACCTTTTGCCACCTTACACTACCATCATATGATTGAATCATGTAACCTTTTACATCAAGCCTACCTTATAGCATCTGTTTCACATTCCCCTTTTTTTTTCTCTTATATTTTTATGCTATATGAATATGGTGGTATTTGAAAAATATATATGCCAAAGTGTTTTGCTTTTTCTTAATGCAATCCAAAGTGAAGATAATTTAAATTTCTTTCCTTTTGTATTAATTTTCGAAGATAAAAATTTTTATAAGTGACGTAGGATGTAAGACTCCAAATTTTTAAAAATTAAATAATAAATTACTTATAATTTATTATATTTATTTAATATTATATTTTTAAAAATTTTTATATTAATTGAATATTTTTTTCTTTATGATTTAAATCTTTAGTAATTAGAGAATAATAAAAATTTTATATAATTTTATTTGAATAATTGAAATTTTAGAATTTAATACTTTAAATTTTATAAATAAAAAAATTAATTATATTATCTTATATTTGAAATTAGAGTACTTATTGAAAATTAATTAATAAATTAATAAATAATAGTATATTTAAAATAATTTTAAAAATTAAATTACGATTCAAATTAGTACCTTATCTGCTAATTTTATTAAAATTACCCTAACTCTAACTCTAAACCTAAGTCTATTACACACCCATACTTCTCCCAAACCCTGGCCACCATTTTCTCCTTTCCTAAACACAACACAGCAACAGCAGATAAAAAAAACAAAGAAAAGAGAACCAAAGAGAGAAGAGAGGGAGTTGCTATCAGAAGAAAGGAGGAGCTGCGCTGCTTTTGCTGTCCATCCCGCCTCAACGCCGTCGTCGCGTCACAGCCGAGCCATCACAGGCAGGAGAGAGAGAGAGAGAGAGAGAGAGAGAGAGAGAGAGAGGCATCTAAGAGATAGAGAGAGTCAGAGGGAGCTGCTGCGAGCTCGCCAACAGGGGAGCCCGCGTTGCCATTGCCTCGACTGTTCCTGCCGCCATTGAGTCCGTCGCACGCATCGTCGTCTGAGGAGCGCTGCCGACCCATCACTGCTACTGGGTTGTCGTCGCCGTCGAATTCGTCGGGAGGAGAAGACACGCGAGGGCGAAGAAACGTCGACGGAGAAGCAAGTCGCACGGAGGAGGAAACCTGACCTGCGCTGCCGTCGAGCTGCTGAAGGCTACCGCCGGAGAGCATCACTGACATCGCTATTCTTCTGCCGCCGCCGCTGCCACAGTATCTGGTCACTAGGTATGGTGTTGGCGGAACCACTGCTACTGCTCGACTCAGTCGTTTCCTCTTAGAAGTTGTTGTAATATCCCTGCTATCAGAATGACACAACAAAAGTGTGATATTCTAATAGTAAAAATGTTACACTTAAGATACATGTTAACTAAACTCTTAAGATTTTTATATGTAAACTTTTTTAATTAATAATCTTGTTACACATTTTAACTAAATCTTGCACTATTCAATTATGGAAACATTGACATTGGAAATTGGATAATCAAAGCATTATTAGGAACAAACCCTGTGTGATGGTATCATAAATAAGCGAGCCTTAAATTTTAACCCACTTCTCAAGTATTTATTGTTTGGTAGAAAAATTTGAAGAGGTAGCGAGAAGTACAGTACAGTGCTACAAAAAATAGAGATATAAATGCTGAATGTGTCTTCAATAAGAACCACCTCTCGAGGGTATCACTACCTAACCGCAAATGCACCGAGGTAAAAGTGTCAACAATAGTAATAAGAGTGGTTCTAAAATTTTTAGGTTATATTTCATTGAAATCTATATTTCTTGTATCAAACTGCTGAAATTGCATTAGCCTTGAAATCACTTTTCATGATAATTTTTGTTGTTATTCAACATTGTTTCTTACTGGAACATTTTGGTCATAGACGTTGTGGTCATCAATAGCAAAACTAAATAAAAGAGAAGAAAATTGCTATGGACTGAAAGTCTCAAGCAGGCTGCTATTTTTATTACGGAATCTAGAAGTTTGAACAGATTCAATGATTTCTTATCGTTATATCCATTTCATCTTGTTGATAGAGCCCTTGCTTTTGTGTTTTTCAACCAACTTCATCAATCGTTGAACTTTTAACCACCTTTATTCACAAATATTTAAGTTGAATACCATTTTTTAGGAACTCACAATTAACACACTCATGCATTTTTGTTTGGTTTAAAACTTTAAAATGATAAGATATGTTTCGTTGTAATTAGCTTGGTCTTGTTGGCATATGTTGTAACTTGATGCCTGCATACAGATGATAACCTTTTGTTTTTAAAACTTATTTTGAACCTCCTATAAATCCTTCTAGATTTATCTTTGTTAACTAATTTGTATTTTCCTTTTTGTTAGCATGAAATAAAATGATCGGTACATGGACCTAGTGTGCACCAATATAATTGCATCTATGCATCTTGGGCTGCACTCATGACTTAGGCTTTGTCTTGCAATACGTGTTTATTTTCATATATCAGAGCATGTGAAGATGCTATTGTTTATTTCTTGACCAAAAAAAAAAAAAAAAAAGATGCTATTGTTTATTTGATTGCTGGTTATACAGAGTTTTTCCAGTTTATAGGGACATATCCTATACTTGTTGATCTTGGAGCACAAGCTACAGTTTGGAAAGTATGTCAGTACTTGATGCGGTATGTAGTAGTTTTATATTTTATCAACATTGTCTTTACTCTGTGTACTTACAGTAGGATGTTTCACATTTGATTAATCATTGAAAGGGCAGAAAATGTAGTCCTTTTTTGGTTGGCAACACCCGCAGTGACCAATTAATCCAATTCGGAGCCTAGTTAGAATTAAGGCTCTTCAATCTCCAAGGAGTAGTGAGGATCAAAGCTAGACCTAATCTTTTTTTTTTTTAATAAAGAGTATATATCTATAAAAAATAAAATAAAATTGAAGATTTACTGGCTGATGGCCAATCTTATAGTTCATTATTTCCATATCTAAACTTGAGATAGGCCCTCCTATAGACATCAGATTAGGATGGTTAAAAAAATTGAGATAGGCCCTCCTATAGACATTAATGTAACCATAATTTAGAATCCACTGTATTATGATTCTTATTACTCTTTCTTACGAGTTACAAATGAAAACAATAGATACAACAATGTTTTCTTCATGTAATATGTCTAATGATTTTCTAGATCTAATGAAACATTCTAAAAACAAAGAATGGAGAATGTAAATCAATAATCTTATTCTCAGTTTCCAATGGTTGTATATATATTGTTTCTCTTGGTTCCTCGCTCACTCCACTCTGCGTGGCATACTCCAACGCCATTTCATAGTCCACCTGTATCACACATCATATAGCAAAGCTGATCAATAAATCCGAAATTCAATTTTTTCTATTGTTCATATAAAGGATAGAAAACAATCCTATTGCTGAATCAGAAAGATGGCTTCAGAAAACCTACGAGCACTTGAGCAGAGTCCTTATCGGAAAGAAAAATTTTGCCAAATGGGAACAAAGCTTATGATAGTCATAAAAAATCTTTCAAATAGAAAGATCTATGAAGTCCATTTTCATAGTTGTGACGCTAAATATATCTAGATCCTAACTTAGGAAAGTCAAGTTCATATCACAAAAAGCAAAAATTGTTACTCTATATCAATTCAACTGCCACTCAAGCAATTTTTTAATGTTTTCAGGTTGACAGAAAATTTGGTTTGAACATAGCAGTAGAACTACAAACTACAAAGTTTTGATAAAATGTTAGCCAGACAACATACCTGTTCAACATGTTTAGCAAGTTTTTCACTGAGTGTTTCTTTAGTAATCAAATTCTCAGATACTTTTCTTAATAGTTCTCCATCATCATCTCCATAGCGGAACTTCTTTGATGCATGTAACTGTGTCTCTGCCATGTCTTTCAAAACATTGTATACTGCCCCAGTAGCATCAGGAATGTACCTGTCAACCACCAGTTGGTACGAATCACAATTTATTTCATGCAATATAAACAAAAAAGCAAGCAGCGCATCAGTCAATTCTTGGATTTGAGAAGTAAGACATAGACATACTTGTTTAAATTCCGTTTCCTCTCCTGCTGCTCACGTGCCTGCATCTTTTTCACAATCTTGGATTTCAATTGGACGCAACACTGCTGAATGGAATACTGGAGAAACAGTACTTTATGTTATTTATCTTTACTATAATGTGAAATTGGTAAAGTAAAAAAAAAAAAAACAACTTCAACCTTGACAGCAGAAGCAATCTCAGTTATGTCATCTCCAATGTATTCTTTTCCAGTCCCTTTGAAGGGAATTTTTGTGCTCACAATGCTAACAAAGATGCCAATCTTGTCTTGTAGCTGGTTGATTTTGTAACTACTCCAACTGAAAAGGCATTTAGTCAGATTTCATATTCTTTACTGCAATTACCAGAGAATTTTGCAAAGCAATTATTGACCCTTATCCTGCCAATGCAGGTCAAAAATCGGAAAGGCAAGAGGAACCATCTGCTTATGTGCATACTTGATTCGCTTCAGTGCAGTCCTGGTGACAACATCAGCTCCTTGCTCAAAAAGTAGTGGAATTCTATTTGCAAATCGAAATATATTCAAACCCTGAGACAAGTGTTATACCATTATATGCTTTGTCATCAACAGACCATTAATTATTTTAGAACAGAATAAAGATCACAATCATTAGCTCTTTAATATTGCCTAATTGATCAGCTGCTTGATCAGGAGTCTCCTACACCTAATATACAACTCTGGTGAGAGAAGTCAAACTAAGCATTAAAGTATCCTGAGAAGAGTAAGAAGTAGGGTGCAGCATATACTATTTGACATTTATCATGGTTCATCAAAAAGTACACTAAAAAGTAATCAACTAAATCACATTTTTCTTTTGCTAATTTATAGGTCCATTGGAATTGGTTGAAACTTCAGCTATTTTCACATAAAATGATGTATTTTACTCCCATGGATTTCAACTATTATGTAATATATAAAATAAAACACTAATGGATCTGAAACTTTACTTGCTTGACATTTTTTCCACCGATACTGACTCCAGCTTCAACTATGAATGGGTGGCCTTCAAAAACCTGAGCACCGTGCAGCAATGACAGAAGAAAATAACTTAGGAACCAAGAGTTATCTATTGCCAGAAAAGTGAAGTGCAAAGCAACATAACTAAATATCTCGTGGATGTTGACAGGGTGACACCTTTAGAACCCCAACAAAAAGAGTATCATAGGAACTAAGCCAAATACCCATGATCGACTCAACCACAACCACAAGGATTAAAAATGACATTTAAACAGAATACATATAAGTTTCCACAAGCAATAACTTGAATCGGAAGATCTAGAAATTTTCATATTCAAACACAACCTGCCTGAATAAGTTGCAACCATGTCTGGTTGTAGCTCTTTTATTATTCCTAGCCGGAGATTGTACTCACCAGCAGGGCTAAGACACTGAAAATAGTATTAAAAGACCCACCAAATGACAAGAGTAAGGAATTTATTTATAATAATAATAATAAATGAAACTAAAAGGAAAAGGGGCCTATAATAAAGACTAGTAACTAACATGGCCGTTAGGATCATCAAACTTGGCTTGACGAAATAACTGATGAATGCGTACTAGTTGCTGTGGAGTTAGAGACTTAAGAGCCATTTTTGGGCTGAAGTCTGGGCCCATTTCACCTGAAAAAGGTCAAAAGTGCAGTAAATAACTAGAATGTTTATGGTTTGAACAACATTCATCGAACCATATGAACTATTTTTATACCTATTAATCTTTCAGCATGAGATTTACTAATATTTACAAACTCATGTTGAAGAAATTGCAAAAGGTTCTGCTTCAAAGTTTCAGCAATAAGGCGTTTAATTAGCAGCAAATCAACTGACGATGGATGATGCTTTGTCTCCAGGGGAACAGGAGGCATCACATCTGTTCTTCGAGAAAACCTTATAGTGACATTCTTTCTGCCAAAGAGAATAGCTAGTATGAGATGATTATGCATTGCCATAGTTTAGGGGGGTTACAAATAGATATATGTTACATACTCAGGAGCATCTGAAACAAATTTAAATAGAAATTGTGCATAAGGGGTGATGACAGCCATTTGTCTCATGTAATGTAATATTTTTGACTGCAAATGTAAACAAGGGAGCTTATATTAGTGAAACATAGTCAACTTCAGTCTTTAGAAATAATCAATAAGCATGAAAAAAGTGTACTTTGGAAAGTGGAAAAGCTCCATATCCACTATATCTGGGGTTTGCAATGAAATCATTAAGGTAGCACCAAATAAGTGTTACATACACGGTATGTTGTCCAGTTCCCCTCAATGACAACTTGAATTTCAGCCCCATGCCAGCGCTCCTTGTTCTCTCGTTTTTCATTTACATGTACATGTGGAATATTCCTGAAAATTAAGGCATTTGTTTATCTGGAGAAGGGATTAAAAGAGAATTCATTTAATAACTTGAAATCATACTTATGAATGTCAATATCCAGCCTGCAAAATGACATATAACTTTGGTTTCTCATTGATGAAGAGATCTCAATTGGAAGCCCAGTGCTCATTTTGGACCATATTAATGCCTGCATATATGAAGAATATAGTTCATAAGGCCAGCTGAAACTACTATATGCATGTACTTCAACTTCAAGAAAGAAAGAAAAAAAATTGGCATTTGTTCTACTAGTTGATTATAAAAGTTGGTTAAACAAAAAAAAAAAGAGTGACAGTCTATCTAAATAATGCATGTTGCCAATACCATCTTTGCTCCAAGACCAAACTTCCCCCGTGTCTGTTTCAAGCCATATTTTGTCCCAGAGAGAACTGCGTGAATGGATAAGCTTAAACAAATCAGGTCTAGCTCGTACCAATAAAAGATATGTCAGAACAAAAAGTGTATATTCATGGATAATTAAGGTATCGAGTAATTGAATGACCTCGGCCAAACATATTCGGGATGTCATCATGTGGCATTCCTTTTCCATTGTCCTGCAATCAATCATGAGATAATTTGAGCTTCACTTCAAAGATGAGATTAGTAAACAGAAAATGAAAAAAGGACTTTCAAATTGAATTCAAAATCGAATAAAACAGCTTTGATGAATGATGACTTGAATAAAACTAACATATAAGGTAACCTGCATCAATACAATACAGTATGAGAATGCTTGAGAGCAGAAACAATGCACACCTTGCATATAACTCTATAAAATGAAGCCTCGCCTCGGCCCCTGATACCCTTTGAAGCTGGAGTCTCTTTCACTTTCTTTCCAAGGGCAGCATTCTTTGCTTGTATTTCTTGAGCACGAGCCTCTTTCGCCAACCGTTTCTGCATAGGAACAAATTTAGAATCTTACACAAGGACCTTATATGTTTTTCTCTATTTAATTGCATTTGTAAAATATTGCTTCAAGTTTATTGCTATAATTAAAAATTGATACCACACAACAATACAGTTCGACAGTCTAGTATTTCACATTATGGCACAACTAACTCAACAATAATGTAATCAAACACACCTCACGGGCCTTCTCAGTCTCGTAATCATCGTACAACTCCGCATCAACACGCTCGCAGTCAATGAGACCGATCATAGAATTAAATTTGCTTTTGTTAATCTCCTCACTGCAACAACCATGTCAGCGTGGAACAATCAATCATTTACTAGTTCATTGTACTTTCAAATGCAAACTCACATGGTTATCTCAACCACCGGAAGCTCCGATATAGATTCCGCTGAGTCAAGCGAATTCTCCACAAGCTCTCTAGCAGTAGTATAAAGAGATTTTCCTGGCTGATTGATATCCACATAATATAAATACAAACAAATCACAAAATCAATAGATACATAAAAATCAGACACGCCACTCCTTATAATTGATTACTATAGATCAAGCTTACATTATCAAATCCTGCAATGTTCTTGTTCTCAGCAAAGAATTCCGCGGGAGATTCTGCAAATTTAATAAGTAAAGAAATAAAATAAATAAAATATCAGTTGGAGGATAAAGGTTATGAATGTCGAGAATGCGAGAACGAGAGATCGAGAGAGAAGTACTTTGCTTGAGAACGGTTTCTTTGTTCTTTCGAGGTGTCTTGGACTTGGTTTTCTTTGTTTCGGTTGGGCTTTCGCTACTATCCATGTGAATTTCACTCTAAATTGAAGCAGCTTTGCTTACGGCGGTGAGGGAGGAAGAGAAGTGACCGCGAAGGAGGAAGGAAAGTGAGCTCGGGCACAGAGGGGATCGAAGACAGAGGCTTGACGCGCGAGAGAGAGAGAGAGAGATCGACGATGAGGACAGAGACACGAGTTCAGGGTGGCCGACGACGACGAGGACAGAGGCGGCGACGCCAACAGCAGCTCCGAGCAGACCAGGAGACGCGAGGTGAAGGGATCCAGGAGAAGAGGATCGGCGACGGCGGAGCTGGACGCTGGCTGAGGAGAAGAGTTCGTCGGCGACCAGCATTAAGGGAAAAGTTGATTCACCTAGCACCCAACAGCACTAGCACCAGCACCAGGTTGCTTACTGCTACTGCTGCTTTCAGGGCTTCAAAGTATATTTTCAACCTTCTAAGGGAAAGTTGAATTAAAGCAGAGTTTGAATCTGAGAGTAATGGAGTTGATTCACTTAGCACCCAACAGCACCAGCACCAGGTTGTTTACTACTGCTGCTTTTTAGGGCTTCAAAGTATATTTTGCTTTCGCGCTGTTTGTCATCCAAATCGCAAATCATGTGCCACTTCCCAAAATCACGTGGCGCGGGTTTTTGTGATCAACGGGCAACGGCTGCCATTCTTTTCCTTGTATTAAGAAAGTTAACAAAACAAGGGCTTAATTAATATGGGTCCCATCCACATAAAATAAAGGTAAATTATTTTAATAAACCAAGTTCAATCTAAAATTACTTAGATCTTTTAAAATGAAAAAGATTATCTAAATGTTTCAAACTATATTTTTATGTAAATCGAATATAATATCCAAATACATATTAAGTTGAATCTATTATATTCGAATTACATGCAAATAGTATTCATATATATTCTATATTAAATTGAAACAATGAAATTCGAATTTTGATTGCATGTAAATCGAACCCATTTAGTTTAATTTAAACCTGTTAATAGCGTCTATAGAAAATCAAAGTCAATAATTTTGATTTATTGGTTTCTGTAAATTAAAATTCATAGATTCGATTTAGATTTAATGTCTCCTTCAAATAGTTCGAATCTAATAGTTTTGATTTATACTCATTATTGCTATATATAAAAATCGAATTTCATTTATTCAAAATTTATTAAATTAATTTTTAAAAGAAAATTTTTTAAATAAATTTTTAGCATTTATTTTTAATAAATTAAACTAAAAATAATTTTTAATAAGCACAACTAATAATAATTATATTTTATTAAATAATTTTTTAATTTTAAAAATATTATAATAAATAAAAATATATAAAAATTAAATAAATTTATATATTTATTAATATATAAAATTATATTAAATTTTTTAATTTTATTAAGAACAAATTAATAACTTGTAAAAATATTTCTATAAAAGAGAGAAATAAAAATATATTATACTCATCTTGTTCAAGATTTAGTCACTCAACATATTTTTTTAAGTACTCTCAATAATTTTATATTATTATTATTATTATTTATTTTGTCAAAAAAGGGTCAACACTTCATACATAATAATCTTATTATCGAGAGTACCAAAAAAGAGTACTAGAAAGTCTCATAAATATTTAATAACATATAAAATAACCGATTTGTTCTGGCCTAACCCAACTAGTCCAATACCCGGATCTGAGTGGCCGGCCGACCCGACGGTCTCATGTGACTCGAACCGGGAGGAAAGCCAAATGTCACCTCCCCTTCCGCAAGGCATCTGACAGTTGGGAAGAAAGCTTCTTGAAAAGTGGATCTACTCATGCAGGACCCACCCTAATACAGACTATATAAGGGAGGATTCTACTCCTCTCCAAAAGTACGTCACCTATCATCTACTCTAACTGCCGCTTTTGTACGGACACTCGGAACCCTTTTGCAGGTGGCCCCTCCACACCAAATTCTCGACTCGGTGGGACCTCACACGCTGACCTCATCTTCTTCACACTATCCCGGAGATCTTAGGGCACAAAGGTGAACCGAATCCAGCTTCCCTACCACTTTCAGGCATCGGATACTCCTGAGTCGAGTTACTGAACATTATTTTAGTATTCTTTTTAGATACTCTCACTAATAAGATTACGGTTCTGCTACGTTACCAACAGCATATCTGCCAACTTCTACCAACTCTTATTTATAATTGTGTGTTCGTAGATGTGTCTAATAAAAATGTCTTTTTTATAACTGTATTTAATAGAAGTGTCTTTATAGATATATTTTCTGGATGTGTCTCTTTATATATGTATTTAAAATATATTAATTATTAGACACATCTACGAACACACTTCCATGAAACACAAATATAAATAAGAGTTGGCAGAAGTTGGCGGATAGTATGTTGGTACCCTATACTTTTCCATAAGATTATTATGTATAAATTGTTGACCCTTTTTGAACAAAATCAATAAAAAATTGATCATAATATAATAATAATAATAATAATAATAATAATAATAATAATAATAATAATAATAATTGAGAATACTTAAAAAGAGTACTAATAGTACGTTGAGCGAATAAGTCTATAATAAAATCGGAATAATATATTTTTATTTCTCTCTTATAGAAACATTTTTAAAAATTATTAATTTATTCTTATTAAACTTAAAAAATTTAATATAATTTTATATATTAATAAATATATAAATTTATTTATTTTTTATATATTTATATTTATTATAATATTTTTAAAATTAAAAATTATTTATTAAATATAATTATTAGTTGTGTTTATTGAAAATTATTTTAGTTTAATTTATCAAGAATAAATGTTAAAAGTTTAATTTAAAATTTTCTTTTAAAAATTAATTCAATAAATTTTGAATGAATGAAATTCGATTTGTATATATAGCAACAATGAGCATAAATCAAAACTGTTAGATTTGAACTATTTGAGAAAAACATTTGAACATAAATCGAATCTGTGGTTTCAATTTAAAGAAACCTATAAATTGAAATCATTGATTTCGATTTACTATAGACAACTATTTACGGGATTAAAGTTGTTATAAATGAGGAGACGTCTAGTTGTAGCCTGAAAGATGAGAATGTCGTCGGTAAAGTGGCAGGGATGGTACCTACAAAACTACTCTGACGTCTAAGTTAGTGTCTGACTAAGGTAGAGAATGTTAGACCATCTCCAGTAGGGAACTCATCCCAGTTCCTGTTTGTGGCCCACCTGTCATAAAAAGTAACTCCACATCAGCTTTTGCGTCATAAACAGTAAATAGGAACTCAAAGCATCTCTCTCTTCTCCATTAGGAGGAACTAACTTTAGTCCCTGTTGTGGTCCCACTTAATTAATTAATTAAAATACTTGTAATTAATGTAATTAATTTTTTAATAATGTAATTTAAATATTTAAATTTAAAAATAATTCACTATTAAAAGATATTAATATTAAATAAATTCATATATAACAATAATACACAATAGATAATTCGGGGTTACACTAATTTGTAAAATTACTTAATACAAAGAAAAACATAATTAAACTCTATAGTTGACGACAAGCATTATGAAATTGCCATATGTGTTCAATCAAGTCCTCCTTCAATGTCTATGCTGCTGCCTATTTCGAAGTTGGGCATTTCTTTGGAGAAATTGATGGTATGGTGCAAAATCTTCCTCTCCCAACTTAGGTTGTGATAAGCCATTTTCAACATCATCATACTCTAAGCCTTGAGCAAAATTTCCTGCATAGCTGTCTCTTTCATCCTCAGCAATCATATTATGCAATATAATACAAGCTCTCATTATGTTGGCAAGCTTTTTCTTTTCCCAAAAACGAGCTGGACCACGTATAATTGCAAAGTGTGCTTGCAACACTCCGAATGCTCGTTCCACATCTTTTCTTTGCCCTTCTTGGTATTGTGCAAATAACTTGCGTTTCTCACCTTGTGGCTTTGAGATTGATTTGACAAATGTGGCCCATTCAGGATAAATACCATCTGCTAAATAGTATCCCATTGTATAATTATTACCATTAATAGTATAATTTACCTCCGGAGCACGGTCATTTAGAATATCATCAAACACTGGAGAACGATCTAACACGTTGATATCATTATTTGAACCAGAAACTCCAAAGAACGCATGTCATATCCAAAGGTCTGAAGATGCTACAACCTCGAGTACTATGGTTGCAACCCCACGATAACCACTCATGTACATACCTTTCCACGCCTTTGGACAATTTTTCCATTGCCAATGCATGCAGTCAATGCTACCCAACATGCCAGGGAAGCCACGACCCTCCGCCATTTGTAGCAGGCGTTGTACGTCATTTGGATTGGGTTTTCGCAAGTATTCATCCTGGAACACGGAAATGACACCTTCAACAAATTTTTCCAAGCATTCAATTGTAGTGCTCTTGTCTATGCGCACATAATCATCAACAGCATCAGCTGCTACGCCATATGCTAACATCCGTATCGCAGCGGTACATTTCTGAAGTGGCGACAAGCCTCTTCTTCCAGTTGCATCAACCCTCTGTTGAAAATACGGATAGACGTTTGAGAGAGCGTCTACTATTCGAAGGAACACATCTCTTCTCATTCGAAATCTCCGTCGGAAAATGTCAACATTATACACCGGTTCATCTGCAAAGTAATCTTGGAAAAGGCGATCATGTCCTGCTTCTCAATCTCTGTTGATCCATCTACGAGTAATTGGGATAGGGCTTCTATCGATATCTTCTTCTTCTGAATCTTCGAGTAAATACTCATCGATCCAATTATCTATGAGTGTGTTATCTTGCCGTCTTCTTTTGCCATACAAAGCCTCATTGAACATATCATCAAAATTTCTAGCCATATGGAGAAATGTAATTTTTAGTTCTCTGTCGAGGTGAGAAACAAGAGTTGAAGTGGAGTTGTGGAGTCATTGATAGTTGATATTTATAAGTGTGTCTGCAATAAGTACCTTAACGGCTAGTTTTGTAACGGCTAGTTTTGCAAACGGCTACTTTTGCAACGGCTAGTTTTGCTTAACGGCTACTTAACGGCTAGTTTTGCAACGGCTACTTAACGGCTAGTTTTGCAACGGTCACTTTCATGAACAATAACGACACAATAATATTGACTAATTTAAAAACTTACATCAGAAATAAATAAAACAAACTACATCACATACTAGTAATACGCAATAAATAAATAAGAACATACTACATAACTCTACGAATACAAGGAACCATTAAGTAAACCACTTGCCATTATTTTCTCACATGCAATCTCATGAAGAGCTCGTCGTTTCTCACTCATTGTAGATGTGTCAGCATTAAGTATTTGCATATCCATTTCCCTTTCTTTTGCTTTTATCTCCATTTCTTTAATATACCTCTAAGTTTGTAATTCTTGTTCTTTCATTGCCGCTTGAATTTGTAACTCCTTCTCTTTGATTGCCATCATCTTTGCTCTATGTTTCTTCTCCTCTTCTCTTTCTTTTTCCCTTTCCATTAGTTCCTTTTCTCTAACATTCTTAATATCTTCCATGAGAGATAATTTTTTGACAACCGATGATTTTCTTTCGCTAAAATCTTTAGACATCTGTGCTTTTCCCTTACCTCTTCGCTTGCTCTTCTTTGATCCTTGTGGGCGAACGGGAGAGTCCACACCGGGTTCGTCAGCCAACTGTGTTTCTGGGTTTGATGAGGATGAGTATGCTCCAGTTGCACTAACCTTGGTTCTCTTTGAGCCGCCACTCTGTGTAGGTAGTTGGCTTCTCCATTTTTGCTCCAATCGAAGCATGTTCCAATGCCTTTCAAAAGTGAACTTTTGACCATAATTTGTGGAATAAAGTTTATAAGCCAACTCCTTTATATCATCAGCGTTCGAACTACTCCTTATGTTTCGACTAGCTTGATCGTAGCAACCAGCAAATTGTGCAACAACCTTGTTGATCTTATACCATCGTTTCTTACATGCAACTACCCCCCTTGTCATGTTGGTGCAAAATTCTACACAGTAGCTATGAATTCGACTCCAAAATGTTTCCCCCTTTTGATCGGTACCAACTACAGGGTTAGTTGAAACATTTAACCATCCACTGATCAGCATCTCATCCTCTTTCCAATGCCAGTGTTGAATACTATCTTGCCTCCGATCCTCAATATCATCATCATTAAGGTCGATAGCATCTAATCCATGAGGGTTGGCAAAATCTGAATATTGCGAATTTGGACTAGATTGTATAGGAGTTTGAGAGGATGGGTTAGAAGAGCCACCAACACCAGATGAGTTATGTTTTGATGCATTGAATTGAGTTGGAAACGGCAAAGAAGTTGGAGTAACATTTTCGATAGAGGGGTTAAATATGGATGAAAATGAAAAATGGGGTGTTTGTGAATTTTGATTTTGCGGTTGGAATATAAGAAATTGATTATTATAAGGAGTTTGAAAATTGAAATTAGAGAGATTTTGTGGATTTGAATTTTGAAATGTATTTGGTAGTATGAAGTTTTGATTTGGAACTTGAGAGTTTGAGATTTGAGATTGTTGGGCATTTGGAATTTAAGGAAAGTTTTGTAAGTAATTGAAGAAAGAGTTGAGTTGGTTTGGATCCATTTTTTCGAACAAAAAATAATAGTAGCAGAATTTTGATTTTGTAAACTTGGAAGAAGATGAAGAAGAGTAGTATAGAGTGTGAGAATACAAGTGTATCTAAGTGGTATATATAGAGTAAAAAAATATTAATCTATTAATAATAACGGTAACATAGTAACGGCTAGTTTCTAATGGCTATTTTTGCAACGGTTAGTTTTACAACGGCTAATTTAATATAATAATATAAACATAAATAATATTTAATATTATTTTTGATATAAATAATTAATATAAATTATTAATTAAATAAAAATTAATTATGTAATCTAATTAATTATTATAATTATTAATAAATTAATTATAATTTAATTATTATTTAAATAATTAATTAAATAAAAATATACTTATTTAATATAATTAATTATTATAATTATTACTAAATTAATTATTATTTAATTATTTAATATAATTATTTATTTTAATATAATTATTTAATATAATTAATTAAAATTTTATATAATTATTTATTTAAATAATAACTTGCCAAATGACAAGTTATTATTCGTTGCTCTCAGTCCCCGTTCAAAGGGACTTTGTCCCATCGGTCCTTGTGCAAGGACTCCATTCCATTTTGCTCCAACGGTCCAGTTCCCCTTTTGTTAGAAACAGGGCCTCAACATATGCCTATTAGAGTTGCTCTTAGAACAACTACAACAGTTACTATTTGGAGTCTTTATTACTGTGCGTGTCAGAAAAAGAAAGGGTAGCTGTTGGAGTGAAATGATGAGGAGTTTCTTCTCTTGGATCGAGAAAATGAGTCCCTCTGAAGAAGGACTTGGCTATTTCAAAGATTGTTTGACATATGGTTAATAGAAAAATAAAAATAATAATTTAAATAATTAAATTAAATTAAATTAAATTTATTTGATAATTATAATAATTAATTATATTAAATAATTATTCTTCTATTTAAGTAATAATTATATTAAATTGATATTAAATATTATTTATATTGTTATATTAAATTATAATTAATTAAATTTATTTACATAAAATAATAAATTTAATTTTTACATCTTACAAAATAATTTTTAGTTGGATTGTTTAATTTTAAAATACTAGTCACATTAAAAAATTAGCCGTTGTAAAATTAGCCGTTGTAAAATTAGCCGTTGAAAACTAGCCATTATTATGTTATCATTATTATTAATAAATTAATATTTTATTACTCTATATATACTACTTACACATACTTTTATTCTCACACTTTCTTCTATTCTTCTTCATCTTCTTCAAAGTTTACGAAATTAAAGTTTTGCTGATATTATTTTTTGTTCGAGAAAATGGATCCAAACCAACTCAACTCTTTTTTCAATTATTTACAAAACTTATATAGAAAATTTTTCTCAAGGCTTAGAGTATGACAATGTTGAAAATGGTTTATCAGAACCTCAGCTGGGAGATGAAAATTTTGCACCATATCATCAATTTCTCTAAAGAAATGCCCAATTTCGAAATAGGCAGCAACATAAACAGTTGAAAGAGTATCTGATTGAACACATGTTAATTTCACAATACTTGTCGTTAACTATAGAGCTTAACTATATTTTTTTATATTAAGTATTTTTACAAATTAGTGTAATCTCAAATTATATATTATGTATTATTTTTATATATAATTTTTTAATATTAATATTTTTTAACAGTCAATTATTTTTAAATTTATATATTTAAAAAATATTATTATAAAAAATTATAATTATATTAATTTTAATTTTTTTAATTAATTAATTAATTAAGTGGAACCACAAGAGGGACTAAAGTTAGTTTCTTTTAATGGAGAAGATAGAGATGCTTTGAGTTCCTATTTACTGTTTATGACGCAAAAGTTGATGTGGAGTTACTTTTTATAACAGATGGGTCATAAATAGGGGTTGGGTTGAATTCCTAATGTGGAGTTACTTTTTATGATAGGTGGGTCATAAATAGGGACTTGATTGAATTCCGTATTGGAGATAGTCTTAGGGTAAGGTTAGTTACCTCCGGAAAGGTCAGCCATTTTCTTATATATTTGGCATCCTATTGTGGGCCTCTCTAGGGATCGTGGGCATCCCACTATCCCTAGATTTCTGTATCTCCCGTCATCGTCATGCTCTAGAAGCATTTAGTTCAGAAATCGGTAGAATAAATCTTTACAATAGTCCCTGAAATTTACGTGAATACTCAATGTAGTCCTTAAAATTCTAATTTTTCCATAGTAGTTCTCTAGATAGAGCTCCGAGCACTCATAGTGGTCCCTGGGTATATTTTTGGTGATGAGTCATCACCGGAGCGCTTACGTGGCGTCGTTTTACCACGTTGGAGCCAGCTTAACTGGCACGTTTCCAATTTATACCTACATTAGTCCCTTCCTTTATATTTAACCCTAAATTCCAAAATTCAAATCCCTAATCTTCTTCTCTGACAACTCCCAGTCTTTGACCTTGTCAGCAGCCCACTTCTTTCTTCCAAGCTCCTTCAGGCCTACTTCTTTCTTCCAAGCTTCTTCGGAACATCACCGATGAACGAATTCATATGCAAAGCAAGCAATTGTAGGTTACTAATGTTCCCAATCTTAGGAGGAATCTCTCCAGACAGTGAGTTTTGCCATAAAATCAAGTTGGTAAGATTCTGAAGCTTTTGAAGCTCCCTTGGAATAGAACCTTCTAGCTGATTCTACACCAAATCCAATGTCTCCAAGATGTAACACTTACTAATCTCGGCTGGTATTGGCCTCGAGAGAGCATTTAGTCTCGCAGCGAATAACCCTAAGCTTCTTCAACTTGGTAATTGATTTAGGAATTCTCCCTGTTAAGTTGTTGTTATATATAACTAACTCCTCAAGTGAAGTTAAGTTCCCAAAATCTTTAGGTACCTCACCATGCATATAATTTTCACAAAGGTAAAGCTTCCTAAGTTTTGTTATATTCCAAATTGGGGATAGAATTTCTTCATGGAACCTGTTTGTACAAAGATCTAGAATCTCCAAATTATGACAATTAGCAAAACCATCCGGATTTGGACCAGAAAGAAAATTATTTGAGAGATTCAACTCAATTAGCCTTGGAAGGTCACAGATTCTAGAAGATAAAGTGCTATATAGATTAAGGTGGTAGAGTTTAACAGAAGTTACCAATGATGAATGGGTACATTGCACACCAGTCTAATTACATGGTACTCTCGGTCTTAGTCAGTCACTTCATCTATACTCTCTCTCGTTGCCGGTCAAATCTTTTCACCAATCTCCTCTCTTCTAGTTTTGAACTTTTCATTCTTGCTTAGTGATCAATGTTTAGTTGTTGAGAAAACTTAGAAAAAAAGAAATATGTAATGTTTGCATTTGTTGTGATGTGTGAACTTTGAAAAAGATCCATGTCTTCTTTGCATTTGAAGAAAGAAGTGGGCTACCGTTCGGTGTTTGACAGGGTCTAGGGGCTGTCGAAGAAGAAGATTAGGGATTTGGAATTTAGGATTAAATATAGAGGGAGGGACCAATGTGGATATAAATGGAAACGTGCCAACTAATCTGTCTCCAACATGGCGAAACGACGCCACGTAAGTGCTCTGGTGATGACTCATTACCAGAAATATACCTAAAGACCACTATGAGTACTCGGAGCTCTATCTGGAGGACTACTATGAAAAAATTGGGATCTTGAGAATTACATTGAGAATTCACGCGAATCTCAAGGATTATTAGGGGGATTTACTCAAATCGGTAGTTTTGTCAATGACTATGAGATCTAATGATGAATATGAACCTGATCTTATATATTGTGTTAGTCTTGAACAATAAACATACTTAAATCTATCATTTTAAAATTGGCAAAACAATTTAGATGTTGAATTTTGATTTTTTAATATACTTTTTACATAATTATTCAAATATTTTTACATATTTTTTTATTATATGACAAATATAAAATCAATTTTTTAAATACAAAAGTTACTATTCATAAAAAATATAAATTTTTTATCATTATTGTCTTATTAAAAAGTATTTTTAATTTTCTCATTAAAAAATTTAAAAATATTTTTTACAAACAATTTAATAATTTGATGATATTTTTAAGAGTAATTATCTAAATCAGTCCTTAAAAATTTTAAGATCGGATACTTTAGTCCCATAACTTTTGAAATACACAAAAAACCCTCACAAATTTAAATCCGATGGACAAATCGATCTCTGACCTTGTTGTTTGGTCAATGACAAACGAAAAATGCTGACATAGAGACATGAACAAGCACATGTAGACAACTCAGTTGTCCATGTGTGGAAACAAGATAAATTAGTCCCTTAACTTGGGACTTTAAAATTGTGTCATTTTGAATCTATCTCAAATGATTATGCTTCTTTCTTCATTTTCAACAAGATAATAATACTCTTCATTCATTAATTCTACATTTTTAATAATCAAATATCCTCTTTCGAAATCAATCTCATTGCCATAAATTCAAACTTCTCTTCCATCAGACTCAAGTCCCTTTAAATCATAAGGCCACTTAATAGAAGAAATAACTAATGAACTAAAGCACTAACACAACAACCACCACCAATTAACATGAGAAATAAAAATCAATTTGAAATACAGTAGCCACCACTCATTAATAATTAAGAATGAAATAAAAAATTAGTTAGAAACCTTTTTGAGAGACTAAAAGAAGAAAGGGAATGAGAAGTTAGACTCGCATGAGGAAAAAGGCTTTGATGGTGATGGTTGGAAGAACAGGAAGATGGAAGCTACCTTCGAAAAACCTTTATGCTATGTTCTTCTTATTTAAGTGGCTAGATAACGTGAAATTGACAACAACGACTGAAACTGGAAGGCATGTCTGGTGAGCACTACGTGAAGAGGAAGATGATGAGAAGGCGTTGGCGATTGCAATGGCAGAGTTCGGTAAACTAGAACTAAAATTGCAGCTTCAAGCTCAGGAAAAGAAAGAATGGCAAAAATAGACGATTGGATGAGGAGGAAAGTTGCAAAACTGAGAATGATGGCTGTGAGGAAAATGGAAGAAGAAAGACACACATTTTAAAGTCCTAAGTCCATGAGACTATGACTAATTTGTCGTGTAACAATTGAGTTTAAATTTCACTTTAGAGAGTAAAGTGGAGTGAAACCCCAAAGTGGTCTCTGAGATTCACAAAATGCACCGATTTAGTTCTTGACTTCCCAATTACACTAATTAAGACCTCCAGATTGAAAAAAAAAGCATCAACGTGGTCCTCCTCATATTTTCCGTTCATATTTCTTGCTGGCGGAAGTGATGTGGCGAATGATTGTCATGCTGGAGTGTCTAACGGTTGGTTGATGTGAAAAATGAAAGTTTATGACCCAATTTGGTCCTTGATCCATTTTTAAACCTTAACTCAGAAGTAACATAGAACTTCTTCTTCTTCTTCTTCTTCTTCCTGCTCATTCTCGTACCCATTGCTTTGCTGGTTGGATGATGGTTGGACGTGCAGATGAAGGAAAGGGAAGTTCTATGCGATCAACCACAAGGAGGCCAAGTCAGAGCAGAGGCACGCGAGTACCAGAGCGGTGTGGGTGTGGGAAACGTCCTGTGCTCCGATGGTCTGGAATGGAAACCCACCCAAATAAGCCCTTCTTTGGATGCTCGAATTACAACCTGAGTGTTTCCTGAAGATTTGTTGTTGACTATTTTTATGGTAACTGTTAAATTTTGTGTTCACAGAGTAGTGGAAGAAGATGGTGTGGGTTCTTTCAATGGGCAGACATTGTAGAAGATGATAAAGGAAATTTGGAAGACACTACGGAATACAACAATGAAGAAGTGAGCGTCGGTCTTGCTTTGAGGATTAGCAATTTGGAGGCTGAGTTAAGGACCCAGAAATATATGATACAAATGTTAGGATTGCTGGTTTTTTCTCTGTTAGTTGTTGTTTTAGTTGTGATGGTAAAAATGTAAGAACTGTGTTTGAAAGCAACTGTTAATAAATGTATGGAAACTCTTTAGTTTATTGGTGTGTTATTTATAGATAGATTTTACAAAAATAGAATCCAAACTGAATGAACAGAAGAGGTAAACTGATAATAGTAGTTGTAGATTATA
Source organism: Arachis hypogaea (assembly GCF_003086295.3). NCBI lineage: Eukaryota > Viridiplantae > Streptophyta > Magnoliopsida > Fabales > Fabaceae > Arachis > Arachis hypogaea. The sequence continues at coordinate 62,332,035 of NC_092042.1, read as the reverse complement.
AACAAGACATTGTTAATGTAACACACTATCAGTTGACCACATAAGGATAAACAAAATGAAACAGCTAAGAGTATTTACTACCAAAATCAAAATAAACCATACAGTCTGCTAAGAGCTATTCTTGTAGAGAAATAACAAAAAAACCAAAAGATCAACCAATGTCCAAATCCCATATATATTCTGAAATCAGCAGCTAGAACATCCAAAATCAAGGATTTTTCTTTCTTGGTGCCTTAAACTGTGGTGTTGGAACAAACTTCATGAAATTTTCCAACCTTGAAGATGTGGCTACACTTGCTCCTTGCATGGGATCGACAGAAGTAGTTACTGGTTGTGGTGAGGTCCTCCGTTTGGTTGGTAATTTAGGTGGCCTTTTTGTTCTTGGTGGTGGTGCGGTAGTGCCTGAGTAAAGTGTGATAATTAGTATGAGTTAGTGTGAAAATGGGAGTTAAATCAAGGAAGTAAACAACAAATATTTTGGGACATTTTATACGTCATCTTGTATTCCACCATAGCTTGGTTGGGATAATTCAACCTCTTCAGCTTGCGGTGCAAACACTGGTGGTAAAATGTCAGCTGCTTGTGGTCCAGGAATGGTAGTGTTGCTTGCTTTACCTATAGGTGTACTCCCAGTAGGAGTAGCTTTGGCCTTGGAAGTTGCCACAGTAGCTGCTGCAGCTGCAAGAGCAGCAGCAAGCTCATCAGCTCTCTTTTATTTACATGCCCTCTTGGTGTGTCCCTTTATACCACAATATGTGCATGTGAATGGCTTGATCTGTCTCTTTAGGATAACAGTCTGCTTAGCTTTCTTGTTTACACTAGTATCCTCATCAACGTCCTTTCTTCTTTTGGTTGTGAGTTTTCCTGATTTCCGTTTGATGTTAGGAGCCTGGGGCTGACTGTATGCTGATTTTCCCACATGGATTGGCCCGGGAGAGGATTGATGTAATGTTCATAGGTCCTCCCGTATGAATCCATTGTGACCAAGGGGTGACAGAAATCCTCTTGTCTCTTGTTCACCCATGCAAGAGCAGCACAGGCATGAACACAGGGGATGCCTACAGCACACCAAACAAAAGGCAGTTCAAGTCCAGACCATGTCAGTTAATAGTTCAAGTAAAAACAACCTAAATAGAAAATAAATATAATGTAAATGTAACAAAAATTACATGTTAACATCCAAAACTGGCAGGTGCAAAGTCTTTTGCCTAGATCGATAACCATGTTTGTTGGGTGTCCATGAATCTCAAACTTTTCATAGTCTTCATCCCCAGTCCATATAGGAACCCAGTTCTTTGACTCTTTCCTTACCTTTTCTAACCGGCTCTGAATAACTAGAGGAAGTTTTTCGATGTGGTTGTTCAACTTTATCTTGTTCTTTGCAATGGACCTCATAACGAACATCCTTACCTCTTCAAGCAATGTTATGATTGGCTTGCTCCTAACCTCTTTGATCCTTGCGTTGAAGACCTCACATGCGTTATTGCATATATTATCCAGCTTTGGCCTGTGGCTAAATTGAGACTTCGTCCATGAATACCTAGACCACTTGTTAAGGTATGTCCATGCTTCCTCATTGACTCTCTTAATCTTGTCCATGTTGCCAATAAAATCTTGAAAGGTGGTTGACCTTGCAGCATCCCAAAAAAGTCTCCTCAGCTCAAGATCCTTCCACTGTTTGTTGAAATTTTGCCACAGGTGCCATACACAGAAACGATGGTGGACCTGTGGCATGACCTCCTCCACAGCCGAAATTAACCCCTGCATTTGATGGAAAGATATAGTAGAAACCAAATACCCTAAATAACTAAACAACATCAATAACCAAACTACCTACATAACCAAACAACCTAAATAATCAAACTACCTAAATATTCAAACTACCTAAATAACCAAACAACCTAAATAAGCTGCCATCTATGCTAATCTCATGAAATTAGCAAGTTGCAATTATTCATACCAATTAAGACATAGAACCAACTAGTTTATACAATAAATAGATATACATTTTGCTTACAACATGTAGTCATTCATTTACAACAATATAAAAAGATTAAGAAATATTTAAGTCTACAATATAAAGTGTCTTATCTTCTGCATATCAGAAATGAAACACCACCCGTTAGCCTTATAGTCTCCTAAATCATCGTGGAGTCCAAAAACCATTTCCAGTTCCTCCTTGTTTTCAATGTTGATTATAGCCCAAGCAACCACATATATGTGGTGATTTGCATCTTGTGCCATAGCTGATAATATCTTGCACAGGGACATAATATTCATCCTTTGAACTCCCCTCATCAGTGCTTGATCCGTTTGCAGTTAAATCCACATGAAATGTTTGCTTCCCTTTGTTAGCACTCCAATATCCCTTTGCTTGAGATCTTGTGATTCTTTTAGGTGGATTAAATTTGGGTTTGGGTTTTGAAGTAAACTTGGGCTTGGACTTTGGTTGAGTTTTTTTGGGCTGCTGGTTCTGCTTGGGTTTCTGATTCTGCTTGACAGTTGGGGTTGTATTGAACTTTCTAGTGGGTTTTGGGTTGGGTATATGATTCTGTTTGGGGTTCTCATGATCAGCCATGGACTTGGTGTCATCATGGATAGGTCTTGTGGTGAGGGTGTTAGCAGGATTTGGGATTACAATTAGACTGTTTGTAATGGGATTGGAGTAGGAGGAACTGGGTCAGGAGTTGATTTGTCATCTCGCATTTCATTTAAGGTATCCTCAGGGGTGTTCTTCTTGTTTAAGTCACCACCAAGCTCCTCTTTTGGAACATAATCCAGACACAGAACAACTTCTTTCCCCTCCATCAGTTCAGGTATCGAAACTCCATGTTCGAAATAAACATCGACTACTCCATCATTCCTCTGTGCATGGAAGCACATCTCCCTTAATTCATCATCAGTGGTCAGAGCTCTCAATCCAACCTCCAAGCTCCTCTCCGGAACCAGCCATTAGCACTCAACTACCTTGTCATATCCCAACTCCTTAAAATAGTTCCTGACAAAGAAGACATCAAGTGTATCTTCATCTAAATCTCCTAAGTAAGATCTATTGTCAGGTGAGTAAACCAACTTTCCATCAATATTCTTCTTAAACGTTCCACCATGATGGAACATGATATCCAGCAACTTTTCCATCTGTATCGAAAAAAAAAACATTTTATCTAAAATATGGAATCAGCAAACAACAATAGATCATATTCCAAAATTGCTAACTAACAACTACTTCAGTGACTATGCCGTTATAGAAATGCCCATATTTTCAGTTTGAAAACAGAGCATTCTGATAACCCCTACCCGCACCACCAAATGTAAAAATCCTAGCTACTAACATAGCATCCATGGTTTTCCATCAATCTACACCAATTTTCCAAGTAAAATCCATAATGATGGATACCTTACCACTATGAAAAACAGAACAAGACTATCTAATATACTGTATGCCTACCTCTGTCACAGGAAATTTCATGCAGAATCTTTGCTCCTTCCTTCACCGATCTTTAGCCAACGATGACCAAGTTCCTCTGAACTCCAAATTGTTTCACTCCGAAAAGCCACACTTGGGCTCTCGAATGCCAGGGTTTGGCGCTTTCAGTTCACAGAAGATGAAGAAGACAACGTGATCTTTGAATATTGGGGGAGGGAGGTTTGAACGTTTTGTTAATGCTTCCTACTTGAAACGGTGTCGTCTAGTTATGGGTTTAGCGCCAAAACCCAATACGACGACGTTTCCCATCCTCCAGCGTGGCAATCATTCGCCACGTTACTCCCGCTGGCAAGAAATATGAACGGAAAATATGAGAGGGACCACGTTGATGCATTTTTTCCAATTTGGAGAACGTAATTAGTGCAATTGGGAAGTTAGGGACTAAATCGGTGCATTTTGTTAATCTCAGGGACCACTTTGGCGTTTAAATCGAGTAAATTATGATCTCTCACCATTTATTTCATATGTGAGACCAAAAATAAATATGAAAAAGAAACTATTCAAGGGTAAAAGATCATACTTTACTCTTTAAAGTAAAATTCAAACTTTAGAGAATTCAAATCCAACAATTGAGTACTATATGTGTTTGTCCATATTTTTATGTCAGTATTTTTTATTTGTTGTTGACAAAAAATTAAGAACATGAATTGATTTGTTTAGCAGGATTAAATATAATTTTTTTTTATGTATTTAAAAATTAATAAAACTAAAATGTCCAATCTTAAAAATCTCGATGTTTTTTGCATCTTCATTTGAGTAGCTCCCTTTGAATAATTGCTCTATTTTTAATATTTATTCAACTGAAAAAAAATCAGACAAAGTTCAAGCAAGCATAAGCCTACGTCTAAACCAGAGAGTTGCCATTAACCCGGTTCGCCAAGTCTAAGCTCTTCTCACTTCACTCTCTCTCTCCTACTCATACACACACAACAATGGCGGCACTGAAGCTTTTCCTCTCCCAAGCTCGCCGCCACCATTTCCTCTTCAAACACCCTTCGAGCTTCCACTCCCCATTCTCCCTCACCTCTCACAGACCCCTCTCTTCTTCCTCGCCACTACCACAAGATCAACAAGACTCACCGAACCCACCACAAGACCCTCCTCAAAGGAGACCCTCCTTCCAATCCGTCCCAATCCAGCCCGTTTCCTACCCTCTCAAACCCAAAGACCCGGCACCCCAACAAACCGAATCCTCAGAGCCTCAGTTCCCCCGCGAACGCCCGCCCCCGCCTCCTCCTCGCCGCCCGGTGTCGGCCGAGGGCCAGGAGGAGTCGCAGCGGGGATGGACAAGGGAGGACATTCGGTACGTGAAGGACGCGCCTTCGATTGAGCCGGTTTCTTACGCTCCGAGAGTGGCGCCGCTGCCGGAGGATAAGGTCGGCGATGATCCGGGTGTTGTGACCGCGGAAGAGAGGAATGAGGAAGCGGAGAAAGAGAGGAGGATGCTTGAGGTTGAGGATGAGATAAGGAAGAAGATGGAGGAGGAGAAGATGAAGGTGCCTTTTCCGATGCTGATCATGCCCAAGCGCAATGAGACTCCCCCTGTCCTTGATTTGAACGAGGCCATTCGCCAAGTTAAGGTTGGTTCATATGTTCTTGTTATCGAAATTGCAGTTTTGAATTCATTTCTGAGTTTGATTTCCATTCGCTGTGTTTGGATAACTGTTTTAGTGCATGCTTGGTATGTATATCTCAAAATCAATTTCAAGAAAAATTAATCCATACACACACTTAGATTGACATTGACATTGTATCAGGTGTGCTGCCAGGTGCGTTTTAGTAATTTCTTTATGAGATAGTGGATGGGGAAGGGAACAGATTTTGATTTGAAGAAGGAAAAATGACGATGTTTCAGATTTTCTCTTTTTCATTTGCCTTTAGACTCCCAAATATAGGTGGTTAGGTTGTGTAGATTTCTTATGTTCTTTCTTCAGTGAATATTCATCTTGGGATCCATGTACCCTACCCTATGGGAGAAGGATTAGTTATTGGTGTTGCTGACTTGCTTTTGCTTCAGTAGGATTTGTTCTGTGCCCAAGTTTAGTTGTAGGTGATTGGTGCTAATAGAGAAGGTAGAGGTTGGAAAAAAAATTATTTGATTAGTTTTGGCTGTCTTAGCAACTTGTATAGACCATTGAAAATATTACTTTTCTGAGATAACTTGTAAGTTATGCATTTTGAGAAGTAAAAAAAGGGAAAATAAAAATCTTTTGTGAGACTAGGGTAAACACTAGTAGGTCATTTCTTTCCAGACAGCAATCTATACTGAAATTCTACATTTAAGTGGACTTAAAATTATTGCTGCTAGTAGGTAGCATGTAGGTATATAATATGCATTTATCTGTCTCTTCCTATAAAAGTTTGTGTAGTAATATAGCAATAGAAGTTGTAGAAGTAACAGCCATAAGTCATAGATATATCATATATGGATGGAGAAGTGTACTAATGTTACTTTCTTTCTGAGAGGACAATAATAAAATTCTGGTGGGATTTAAATTTAACACTGCTATACTGTGTAGATACCTGCAAAACATGTAAAATAGTGACTTTAATTTTAGGTGTTGCGAAAATTGTTTAGCCACCATAGCCGCTGTAGGCATAGGCACCATAGACTCCATATATATTCAAATTTTTCAAGTAGTGTAACAACATAATTGTGCCCTCTTTCCTTTTTTTCCCTTTTTTTTGGGGTGTGCGATTTGTAAATTATTGGATTTTAAAGTTTTGCTTGGTGCCAGTTGCTATTTTTTGGTATGGATTCTACTTATTGGCCGTCGGCCTCCTGCTGATCCTTTGAATGAATCTTCTTGAGTTCTTGACTTCTTATATTAAATGATCCACGACTTACTATTATTTGAATATATTTTAAATATTGTTCAGGTCAGTGCCAAGGCAAAGTTTGATGAAACTGTTGAAGCACATGTAAGATTGGGTATTGATTCAAAGCGAACAGAACTGGTATGAGTCAGTATATATCAATTCCATTTCTTTTAACTGTCCCACGTCTTGTTTGCGTGGCTATCTTTTTTAAGTTGGCATATCGGCTTGAGCTTTGAAAGTATGACTTGTTGTCCATATTTTACATATATCGTATGAGTGGTAGTCTCAATACATCAAAGAGAGAATATGATTATTATCCCACTGATTAAGCAAATTCCTTCTTTATACGTATAACTGCCATGTGATAAGAAGACTGCCTGTAGGACTTCAAATTATCCACTTTGAATCACCTATCATATATGCTTGTATGTGCTTCATTAATAGTTAAATTTTGAGGTCCAATTTACATTATATTTACCAAACATGGAACATCTGCATGTTTTTATTTTGATACTAGCGTTAGCTTTGCATGGGATTTTTTTTCCTAAAGAATATATAAAAATTATATTTGACTGAGATAGTCCTTTTAAAGCTTTTTTGGTTCTTTGTTGGACCAGGAAAGAGTGAAGAAATTTATTATCCTTGATGCTTGTGGTACAAAACTGGTCTAACATTGCTTCAGTCAAACTCATTTGCCCAATCCCCGGGGGAAGGGGAAAGAAGGGAGGGGGGGGGGGTCTTAACTGTTCTAAGCATTGCATGCTTTAAATGATTTATTATGTTGAGTGCATTTCTTTCAAAAAAAAAAAAAATCAGGACTGCTAAGTGAAAATGATATTTTTTATTCTTTTGCTTCTACATCCATATCATTGCGGTCTTGTTATATGGTGTTCTGTTAATTCATTCCTCCTGAAGATAATGGTTTCAACTGTGGCAGGCAGTTCGTGGTACTGTGATTCTGCCTCATGGTGCTCCAAAGGTAACCTGTGATTATTAATTACTGCATATAATGCTTGGTTTGTAGTCTAATTATTTATATCTTTCAGGCCGTCAGTGTGGCTGTTTTTGCAGAAGGGGCAGAAGCAGAAGAAGCTAGAAATGCTGGAGCTGATATAGTTGGTGGCAAAGAACTTATTGAGGAGATTGCTAGTAATGAACTGATCTCTCTCTCTCTTCTGTGTGTGTGTGTGTGTGTGTATTGTTCATCATATGAATTGGTATTATATCTTTTTCCCATTATAGTTTTTTCCCTTGAGATTCAGATTTTCATAGTTTTTGACATGTCAAACTCGGGCGTGCTGATCTGGGAAAATGTGTTTTGTTCATCACATGCTTATGTTAGTTATGAGACATTTGTGTGCCATTAGTTATGCAGAGGAGATATTAAGCTTATCTTCCATGCTTTAGCAATGATAACTTTTTAGTTTTAATGCCAATAATATAAAATCCTAAGCTGTGTGTTAGGCTTTTTTGTTTTTTGTGCATATGTTATTCATATCTAATAGAATTTGTATTTGTATTAATTACTACAGGTGGTAGTAATAAACTTAAAGTTGACAAGTGCTTCTCAACTCCTGGAATGGCACCTCATCTTGGAAAGGTATTTTGAATCTGTCATCTGAATGATTGGTTGGTTTTTCTGAATTATGAAGCTTATGCGAACTATTATGCAGATAGCACAATATCTTAGAAAGCGCAGGCTGATGCCAGACAAGAAAGTAACCTTTTCCAATGCTTATTGACTTTCTAATTTTCTTTTTGAACGGCACGGCATGAGTAGATCGTATTGACTCGTGATTGCTATATGTTTTACAGCTTGGTACTCTGACTAGTGATATTGCTGGTCAGCTGAAAGAACTAAGGCAAGGTCGCGTTGAGTTTAAGATGGAAAGTAAATCAATTTTGCATATTGGAGTGGGAAAGGTGAAATCATGTTCTCCTTGAACTCCATATGTGAATTGCTATGCTGCACGGGATGTAATCTTATACTTAAAATTACTATCTGCAGGTAAGCTACAAAGAAGAGGCTTTACGAGAGAATATTGGCGCATTTATGAATGCTGTTTTGCTTGCCAAGCCTGCTGGCTTAAAGAAGAGTAAGTAGCACATATACTTGTGCTATTGTTTTTTTTATCTCAGGAGAAAATATGATATACCATTACCTACTGGGAAAGGAAATTTTCAATGTTTTAGCTCCTGAAATAGTGGAGTTGCATGTTAATAGTTGGTCACAAAAAATAACCAAGCACACTAAAAAGTTAAGTCTAAAATTTTTTTAAACACTCCCATGTCTCAACCTTGGTGGCGAACACAAGAATTTGACCTGTATGAAGACTACAATGTATATATATAAGACTGTTAATATTGAAAGCACATAAATAACGTATACTGGTATTGTAGTTTTACTGTTATAATGGAAGATTTCACTTGGTTTTTCAGTGAAATGTTGATCTTATCTATATAATTGATAGCATTTAAGCTGGATTCTCTAACATAAATCACAGTATTTTGACATGTTCTTAAGTCAGATTTATCCTTTGCACTAATGCTGATATTTCTTTTTGAATTACATAGCTTAAGCCTGTGGTTTTCCTGGAATCCTGATGTCACCTTCCATGATTGGTTGGATACTTGTGTTTATTTTTCTTACAACTGGGAAAGTCATTGGAATAAATTGATAACTGAAAATTCAGGTTATTACCCTTGCCGTGCATTAGAAGAAATTCTGTAGGTGTTAACATAAACTAGGTTCTAGATTTTAAATAAACAATATGATATCATTTTAAGACTACCATGAGTATGACTGAGAAAGGTTAAGGATATTATATTATCAAAATTAGGTTTATTGTAGGGCAAGCTTACTGTAGAGAATGAGACATTGATAGTTCATTAGGTGCATGTGATGGTAATGCAGATTCACACAGATATTCACATATTTGGAATGATGATTCTGTTTTGCATGGAGGATTAAACTTCGAATGCTTGATTCTGGTTTTATTTTGTTTAACATGATCACCAAGTTCATGTGTTAGTGTTACATTTATTTCTATTATCCGACACTTTTCTTTTTTTCTGATCAGCTTCCAAATATGCTGGGTATGTGCTTTCTGTCCATCTAAGCAGCACGGTAAGCTCGAATTTATTTTCATTTCTAATCTATTTTACTTCACCACTATCTTGGCCTTTGCTTAGCCACCAGAATATTATAGAAATGAATCATCTCCTGATGCTACAGTGCCTTGTTGCCTGATTCCTTCTACTAGTCCTAGGTTAGATGGACTATACAGTTCAGAAATTTTTATTATCTTGGAATATTTGTGCTATGAGGATCATCAATTCAGAAAAATGATAATGCACATTTTCTCAATTCTTGTATATCTGCTTTCTTTCTTTCAAGCTGCCAAGTCAGTGCAATGTTGTTGTTGTTGCAGATGGGGCCAGGAGTACCTGTTTCAATACAATCGCTATCCAAAGCAGCCGATAATTACAGGAAAGTGCACGTTGTATGAGTCAGTGGATGAGGGGCTGTTATTATGGGCTCTCAACATGACTTATAAGTTTTGGTAACAAAATGTTTGCTTAGTTTTTCTGTTTATTACCTTGATTTTAGGTGGTTTCATTTTAGATGTATGTGTCAATAATTACTTGGAATAGTGACATTTTTGTGCGAACTAGTGACCTTGTAAAATATAGGTTATCGAATTTGGTTTAAAGAAAAACATTGAGCTGACGTTTTGGTCGCTAGTGTCCGGGTTTAGCTAGTGGCATGCTTGCTGATCTTTAATCTTAATGATTTTTTTTTCAAATTGGAATTTGAAGATCACTTGGGAGTTAATGTGATATGTTACATGATGACATCTGCTAATAAAGTCTAAACTTGGTTTGAAGAAAAAAATGCTTAATAGTAAACATTGGTCATCAAATTAGGTATTATGTATTCGTGTGTATTTTAATTATAGGTGTTGTTTTATTTACTCATTCTTTTTAACAAAGTGTCGAGTATAAAAGTAATCATTCTTTTTTTTTTTTTTTGCGGTAGAACAGTATATTTTTCATGAGCACATACCATTATAAATTTTAGACTTTTATTTCGGTTTTGATTATAAACTAGCTTTTAATCTGTGCATCCGTTGTTAAATAAATGTTTAAAGTGTGTTTTGTAAAATTAAGTTCAATATGTAATATGGTAAATTTAAATTCCTTAAATAATTGAAATTGCTATCATTAGTGTTATTCATGCTCCGAGATTAATAGAAAAGTCTAGGGGTCAGCAATTTTATTGCAATTTGGCCAGCATGTAACCAGCAGAGAAAGGTGAGCCATTGGATGAAATTTCACACCAATCTTACACTATCAAATTATCATTGATGGCTAGTTGATGGTTACCAATTACAAATGTTGCTGGTTTTTTAACATTGCTCATTAAAATAATCGATACTCGTTTAGGATAGAAACTAAAATCAGAAATTCATATAAGATATATCCCAGATTAAAGCCACGAATCCTACAATACGACGGTAAAAATCGAGATATTTTCCAACTTATTATTACTATTGGATTCTCTTATGCTAAATTCCGTGACAATACTGGCAGAGAAATTTGGATAATAATGAGTGTTTCTAGTAGTACATGCATTTTTAATGCTAAAATCCAACATAGTCCTTAATAATTATCTCAAAGGACAATGAAACTCTTGAAAAAAAAATATATTCAACCCAGTTCTTGAACTTTATTTTTATGGGATTGATTAGCCCATGTACTAAAAAAAGACTTTTTTTTTGCACAGGGGCTAATCAGTCCCAAAAAAAGATCGAAGATCAGGTTGGGTGGTTTTTTTTGAAGGCCTTATTGTCCTTTCGAGATAATTGTCAGGAACCAGGTGGAGTATTCACTCTAAATCTTGTTGTGATTCTCTTATGAAGACGATGCTATCACCTAAAAATATGTACCATAGTATGGGTTTTTAGATACGTTCAATAAGCACAACCATAATTAATGTGAAAAGTTATTGACTTAAGTATTATGCAAAATTTTTTTATTTAATTGTGATGCCAGTGTATTTTCGAACTCTCATGTGGTGGGATTTGATTGCATTATATGAAATCATTATGATATTTGGGTGCAAGATAGTTTAGAACATTTACCATATGATTCGGTCTTTAGAAATAAATTTTTGACAGTCTGAAATAGTCTTATGCTTATGTGAAATGTTGGGTGTCATATTATAAATTATGTTGCAAGTGATAATATGGATATTATTACTAAAATTTTAGGAGATGTTAAGCAAGAATTGGGAGGTGTCTTTCAATTGGGTTCGAAGAGACGTTAATGCTGTTGCTGACTGATTGGTTGTGATACGTTCTTTTGAGGTGTCTTTCTTGCAGATTTTGATAAAGGAATTTGTTGTTTAGTTTTGTGTTGTGTTTTTGCTTTGTTGCTTGTTTAGATTTTCCTAGACACGGAAGAAAATACCACCATTGGATCCCAACCTAGTTATAACTCAATCATATGTACGCATTTGTATGAATATATAGAAGAGAAATATTCAAGGACCATAAGAATTTATTTCTTTGGCTATTAATTTTAACTATCAACCTAATTCTTTTAGTCTAGTAATCCAGCAACATATTTTTATCCCACACTTTTAAATATTAATAGTTAACTGCTGATTAAAAATAAATTTTGTTGACCCCTAGCATTCTTCTATATGAAATATTTGCTTCCCTCTTCTCTAAAACTCTTTAAAAAATTTGTCTTTGGCACCTTATCATACAAATTTTCTAAGTCAATAAATATAACGTGTATATCCTTCTGATTTTTCTTTCACATATCCATGTTTTTCTTTCATTCTATAATATAGACTCGATTGGATGATAGAATTGTTCCTTGAAATACCTCCAAAAGAGAATTATCTTATATGATATGTACCTACTTTAACTTCTCTTATATACAAAGGCTTTATACTAAGAATATCAGACAAACAGTTGAAGTTGAAGTAGGTGCACATTATAATAGTTATATAAGACAAGCCTATCTTTTGGAGGTATTTCAAAGAACAATTTTACAATCTTATGAAAAGCATGAATGTGATATTAGATATTCTTCGGGAATAAAGCAAATTAATAGTTTTAAGCTTGGGAGACATATTTTAGAGATTCAAAAATATATACATTCATACACATGCTGTTGTCTAATAAATTTTTCTTTTGAGATAAAAGGCTCTCGACAATAAGTGCAATTTTTGAAAGTGCCTTCATTGCAATTGATTCGTATTAAGTCAATTTTCTTTGAAAAATCTAGGTAGTTGTGGGCAATTTCAACTATAGCCGCAAAAGAAGGTATCCCCCATAATCCCATACCAAATAACTAAATGTCCTTCCAAGGTTTTCAAAATTATAGGGTATGAGAAGGTTCCAGGTGAGTAATGAAGAGGCAATCTAAAAGGTCGTGGCTAACTAATCAGGTCAGTTTCTATTGATGTCGGCAATGAAAGCTTCATGTTTTACTCAAGTAGAACTTTTATTGGAGAATGTAGAACTCCGCTAGCGCTTTTTATTTTTAATATCGGAGAAGAAGAGTATGTGTAATTTGCTATATTATAGAAATGAAGGTGTATCACGAAATTGTGGAGGACAAATAAAAAAAATTTAAAGGTTAGATTTGTGTTTATACAAAAAATTTGACTGTTAGATTTGTGTTTATTTTTTTTATTATTTTAAAATACAAATCTGAAGATCAGATTTATTATACTCATATTTGTGTTTACATTGAGAATCAGCTAGTGAAAAATTGGATGAGAAAGGATATTTAAGGATGAAGAAAGACATAGCTACTAAACAAGGTTATGTGAATTGCATGAATATTTCTTATTGAACTGCTTAATTAGTTATATTATGTACAATATGTATTGAAGCATATTCTTTCTTTGTAATTATGATTATATATAAATATGGGAAAGGAAGATGCAAAATGTCAGAAGTAAATATTTTCACATATTAATAGAATCGTTTATTTTAAGTTTGATATACTCTTATTATTTATTATTTGAGAATTCTCCGAACTAATTCATCAACCTATGGCACATTATGCCTAGCCAAGAATCTATTGTTATCTGGTATAGAAGTTGTTAGTTGGTAGTCGATATTTAAGATTTAAAAATATTAGTTGGTAGAAAGTTTATTAAGTATCACATCAAAATTAAAAGTCTAATAATTTTTATAAATGTGAGACAATCTTTATGTTACGGACTACCAAAGTCCAGTCCAAGAAATTGCTGGGTCGGGGCACTATCCCACCCAGACTCGAAACACTAGCAAAAAAGTTTCTTGGGTCGGCCTCAAACACTTGATCCGAGGTCTGACCGACTTGCCATCCAAAACGCATTACCACTCGGGTCGATGCCTTCAGGGTTGGTATCCGACGTCCCGACCCGGAGTACGGGACGACCTGCTCACGTGGAAAACGATAGCTCGCATCATCAACGGGTCTAACCATTAATAAGCCCACCCAACACAGTATATAAGGGGAGAGGACAGCTCTCCCCCCAAGGTACGTCACATCCTTACCTAATTCCGCCACCCCCAGTACGGACTCTGACTTGAGCGTCGGAGTGTTCTTGCAGGTGGCTACCCCCCTCCACTCAGCCTCCGACGTCACCAGCACACGCAGCTTCCTTCGCTCCGCACCCGTTCGGGATTTCCCTCTCACCAGCTCATCACCCACCGACAACCCGAGATAACCAGGTAACGAACATTGGCGCCGTCTGTGGGAATTCCGGCACAGACATGGAGCGACCCATCACTTCGGAGGAGCTCCGCGAAGGAGGCTGGGCCCGTTTGAGCAGAGCGAGCTCGACAGCCCGCGCTGCCGAACACCTGAGATCATCTGTTCAACACAATCAAATGTATACCCAAACTCTCGAAAGGCGCCCCTTCGGGGGAACCGGAGCCGACAGCGCCAAGATCATGCAAGAACTCAGGCACAGAGTACAAAACCTCGAGCGGGAGTTGGCGGCGAGGGGCCAGTCCCACGAAAACGCTGGCCACTCACACGGCGGCGTGAGCCGGCCCCATGCCCACACCCGCTCCCCCTCTCGCACACAAGACAGCCAGGGTAGAAGCCTGACGAGGCACGAGGAGGCGCACACACAAGCAACATCCAGACCCACTCGAAGCAGGTCGGAACGCTGTGGGGGTCCCAGAAAGAGGAGGCCAGGAGACCGGAAGACCCCGTCATCCAGGAGCGACCCTGATAAACCACTATTTTATGGTTTATCTTGTGCTCAATTGAGTGGTTTTTTATCAACTCTTTACCCACTTATTCATATGATTTGCATGGTTTTACATTCTCCTTCCTGATTTTGTGCTATGACTGAAAACATGCTTCTTTGGCTTTTATTTTCTTTTATTTAAATCCTCTCTTATTATCATTCGATGCCTTGATATGTGTGTTAAGTGATTTCAGGGATTACAGGGCAAGAATGGCTTAGAGGATGGAAAGGAAGCATGCAAAAGTGGAAGGAATACAAGAAGTTGAAGAAATTGCTAAGCTGTCCAGCCTGACCTCTTCGCACTCAAATGGTCATAACTTGAGCTACAGAAGTCCAAATGATATGGTTCCAGTTGCGTTGGAAAGCTAACGTCCGGGGCTTCGATTTGATATATAATTTGATATAATGGCTATACATATAGGTGACGTGAACGCGCGCTCCACGCGGACGCGTCGCATCTGAGAATCTCATTCCACGCAAACGCGTGGATGACGCCTCCGCGTCACTTTGCCGCCACCTGTGTGGACCAGAAAGCGCTGGTAGTGACTTCTAGGCTGTTTTTGACCCAGTTCTCAGTCCAAAAAATACATATTAGAGGCTGGGAGTGGAGCAGAATCAGATCATTCACTCATTACTCACAATTTTAGGTTTTAGATGTAGTTTTTAGAGAGAGAGGTTCTCTTCTCTCTCTTAGGATTAGGATTAGGATTTCTATTAGGATTATGATTGTTTCTTCATACCAAGTTCAATAATTTATGTTTCTCTTCTACTTTCATTTACTCTGATGCTTTCATTTGTATCTGATTTGTGTTGCCCAATTGGCTTATGAACTTTTCATGTTAGGATTGATTTTCTTATTTAATACACATTATTGAGATGTTTTCAGATAAATGATTTTAATTTAATTTTCTATATTTTTGGTTTTGGTTGATTAATTGGTAACTTTTGAGTTATCAAACTCATCGTGATTGATAATTGCTATTTTTGCTAATTGAATTGAATTCCAATAACTCTAGTCCTTTCTTAGAAATTGACTAGGACCTGAGGATCAAACTAATTAGTCCACTTGACTTTCCTTTGCTTTAGTAAAGGTTAACTAAGTGGGATTAAAACTCAATTATCATCACCATCGATAAGGATAACTAGGATAAGACTTCCAATTTCTCATATCTTGCCAAGAGTTTATTTTACAGTTATTTATTTATTTTACTTGTCATTTAACATACTTCTTCCTCACTTTCAAAACCCCCAATTTACAAGACTCATAACCAATAATAAGAACATACCTCCCTGCAATTCCTTGAGAAGACGACCCGAGGTTTGAATACTTTGGTTATCAATTTATTTAGGGGTTTGTTACTTGTAACAACCAAAACGTTTGTACGAAAGGAATTTTCTGTTGGTTTAGAATCTATACTTACAACGTGACTATATTTTTATAAAATTCTTTACTAGCAAAAATCCTAACATCAAAATGGCGCCGTTTCCGGGAAATCGCAAACGTGTGCCTTATTATTGGTTATTGTAAATATTTTAAAAAAATATATATCTTATCTTATTTTTTCAAAAAAAAAAAATCAATTTTTTTCAAAATATTTTCTTTTTATTAATTTTTGTTTTTATTTTATCTTACTACCATGAACTCTCACCCTTTTGGCTATGAGTCTGGTTACAACTATGTTGCAGGAAGAGGAAGCTATAACAGGAATATGCATCAAGGTCAAAGCAATGAAAGATGGACGGAGCCAAGAGGATCTGATCAACCCTTTAGGCAACAACACCTTCCAAGATATCATGGATGAAGACCATTCTATAATGCATACCAAGATGATAGATATGGTGGACCCCCTTATAGTTACCAACAAGCCCCATCATATGCTAATGAACCACCTCCTCAACATAGCTTTGAACCACCACACTCACAAGCCCCTTTCCACCATTCACCTTCATATGACCCCAACCCTTGTCCACCACACCAACCACCATATGAACCATACCCAGAACCACCACATCAATATACACCATCTCAATATCCTTATCAAGAGGAACCACCTCCGTGTTATGAACCTTTTCTTCCAACAAATGAACCCTCCTATCCACCCCAAACCTCCATGGAGAAAGCATTTACCGATCTAAACTCTGCTATACAAGCTCTCGCCGCCCAAATCGGACCACCAAATACCCCCAATATTCAACCCTCAAGCTCCAATGCACTTCCATCTCAACCACATAATGATCCACCCATCCCATCACCACCATCCATGGAAGAGCACCAAAATCCATCAATCCAAGAGCAACATGATCCCACTGATACTATTGACATGGAACAAGAGAGAGAGGATCATCTTCGCGAATCCATACTTCATAAGGAGCTAGAGGAGGCACTAAAGGTGAAGGTAGTAGAGACCCTTGAAGTTGACAGCGCGATTGAAGAACTAGTGAAAGAAGACAACAAGGAGGATTTTGTACTTGAAGGTGAAGAAATAGTTGAACAGGAAATCATCAAGGATGAATACGATTTCATACTTAAACACCTGTATCAAGCAATAAATCGATTAACTTTCCGATGTTCGGACATTCAAGAAACCCCCATGACTTCGTGTGGAGAATCTACTGAAGAACGTAGCAGGAAGGAGAAGTTAGGCACTCCGGTGGATAGTGAGTAGCACGATTTGGTATTGGAACAAGTGGAGGAAGCCGGAATTATTGAAGAAAAAGAGGAGGCAATGATTGAAGACTTAGGAGATGCTGAACCTCCATGGGAAAGTCAAGTTATAGAGCCTCCTTCAAAGACGTTTGAAACTGATGTTGAGGAGGGTGTACAACCTCCAAGGCATCTCATGGTTGAAGACTTTGAAGGGGATGATCAAGAGATGGATTCAATCATTGATGAATTCTTATCTACATTTGAATCCTCTTCCATTGGACTTGATATGGAGTTTAAAGAAGAAGAAGCACAACCTCCCATGCCCTTGGTAAACAATGAAGAAGAGATTGAATTGGAAGAAAGCCACCAAGAGAAAGAGGTTGAAATTGAAGAAGCTTACAAAGAGGTGGAAGTTGTCAGAGAAGAGCACAAGGGAGTGGAGCTTGCAAGTTCATTAGAAACCCCTCCCCCTACGTTGCCATCATCCTTCACAACATTCAAGTGGGTAAAATTCATATCCCTTAGCTTTCTAATTCCACTTGAATATGGGCTACTGGAGACGGATGGTCAACTTAGAACTCTTTGTGGCATTAAGAGTAAGAGGAAGATGGTCAGTGGTAAGAATTGTCCTGCAAGGTTCATTATGGTTGGAAGCTTTAAGTTTAAACGCAAAGGTTGGTATAGAGCTCAATTGAATGGGTCTAGGAACTTGTTTGGACGCTTCAGTGAGAATTCTAAAGCTGAACCCCCCGGCTGGAACAATGATGATCAGCTTGAAGACGGGTGTAGAAACAAGATTTGGGATCTGGGAATATATGAGGATCAATTTTGGGAGCTCAAAACTTGTGAAGAACTCCATCAAAGCTTGAGGAATTTACTTAGTATGGATAGATCTTATTGAAAGACCAAGCATTGGTGGAAGTTTCAGGATGAGTTCAAGCACAAGCCGTCATGACAAGGAGCTCGCCAAATGTCCAACTTAAGGACTTTAACTAAAAGTGATAGGTGGGAGACAACCCACCATGGTATGATTGTTCCTTTTCCATTTCAGTCTATTTTTGAATTTTTATTGAACCTGGAATCATGCATAGCATTCATATTAAACAATGCATTCTACATACTGCATTATAAAAAAAAAAAGAAAAGGGCACGCGATGCGATAGCGTCGCCAACGCGTCTGCGTCCCCTGTGCCTTAGAAAGAAAAGAGACTTTACAGAGAGTCATGCGAGAGCGTGGCTGGAGGCGTGCCTTTGGCACAAATTAATCCACGCGACCGCGTGGATAACGCGATCGCGTCATTAACGAAATAGCCACCCCACGCGTCCGGGTCACCCACGTGACTGCGTGGCCTTGTAAATTGACGTCAAAAGGGTGTACGGCCGAAAGTTACGCTAGAGCTGGGCTGAACCTGTGCTAGCCGCACAAGCCCTGCCGCGTGAAAGCGCGCCCCACACGTCCGCGCCATTTTCATAATTTCGCCATCCACGCGATCGCGTCAACCATGCGACCGCGTCACCCTCAAAAGTGGCAATATGATTTTCGAACAGAGAGTTGTGCGAACGCGAGGCTGCCCTCGCGCCACTAGCACAAATCATGTCACGCGTCCGCGTGACTGACGCTCCCGCGTCACCTCACTTACGTGCTACCCGCGCGAACACGTGCCCCACGCGTCCGCGTCACATGCGCCGCACCACTTTCCGGATCATCCAAATATCTTATCTTTTCTTCCCCAAATCTAAATCTTTTCTTTTCCTTCTTATTTCTTTCTTTCTCTTTTCTTCTTTCTTTTTCCTTTTCTTACTTTCTCCTTCTCATCCCTCTTCACTTCCATTTAATTTATTTGCATAGTTTCATTCATTGCATTATTTTCATTGGTATTAGAAATTTATTTATTTTGCTTGTGGATTATTCAAGGAATTGTTTGACAATTATATAACTTTTTAAAAGGTTGCTTGCATGTTCAATTCAATACTTTCAATAACTTATTTACCATGCATGCTATGTGTTTGTGAAAAAGCTCGTATAGCATCATGCACTACATTTATGTCATCCTATTACTTTAATGTATGTTTTTCACAAAACCCTCTTTCTATATTATTAATTTTTATATAATTGTTATCACAAGCATATTGTTAGTTTGGAAGACTTGGTATTCTAACTTGGACATTGAATTCTTGATCTATACTACTCATGCCTTTGCCAGCATGCCAATAAACATCCTGCATTTAACTGTCATCACATGCACTTGCTATATTTCCTTTGATGGCTTTTCACATGTAGTCATGACCATGTGTTAACATCATTCTTCTTTACTGTGCATTGATTACTATCTTTCCCGTTCTCTTCCTTGCTGGAACCCCTAGCTTTCCATGTTACTTTCTTTTTCCCTTTTCAGGATGGCCACCAAGAAGGGTAAAGAGAAAGCTACTCCCAAACCACTGGCAAGGAAAGGAACAAAAAGAGCACTAGCTGAGAAACTACAACCCCATCCACTTGCACATCTTAGCATGCACCGAGGACAGTGCAATCTTTAAGTGTGGGGAGGTCAATACCGATCTCCACGGGCTAGTTATTCTCTTCTCAACACCAATATTCTATTTTCTTTGTTTGTTCATTGTTGCATTGCATAATAGATTGCATGTGTAGTTGATTGTTTGCATTTAAGTACTACTTGGTTGAAAAATAATAAATTTCTTTTAAAGACCCTATTTTTAAATTTGTTTGAAGTTGTATTTGGAACATGGTTTTTGAGCCAAAGAACACAGAACATGTGAGGTTTGAGCTTATTTATATGGTTACATTATTTAACCATAAATTTTTATTCTTGTGTGTTTTCTTCTTTATGATTGTAATCTTTATTTTGTTCCAATCTATATGTCCAATATTTAGTGTATTTATATGCTTGCATATGATTGAGGCCATTACTTATTTTTGCTCACTTATCCCAAATAAGCCTACCCTTTTATGTCACCCTTGTTAGCCACTTTGAGCTTTTTAATCCCCTTCTGTTCTATAACCACATCACTAGCCTTAAGCAGAAAAACAAATTAAATATCCCAATTGAATCTTTGGTTAGCTTAAGATAGAGGTTGTGCATCAACAAAGTGTGGGGAAACTGTGGGAACATGGGTTAATAAGGGAATGTATCATGTTTCTAATTCTGAATATTGGGAAATTTGGATATCTACTCATGTAAAACAGAAAATTAAAAAATTCCATATGCATTGATATGCTATTTTAGTTTTGATGTCTCTATAAAAAAAAGAAAAGAAAAAAATATAAATAAATAAATAAGGGGACAAAATTACCCCAATGTTAAGTTAATAAAAGATCAATGCATATGTGACACAAATCAAAAGAAAAGTTGACACATGAGTATGTGATATAAAAGTGGGAATTATGAGTAGTTAGGCATGATTTTAGAAATTATATAGAATGTATGTATGTTAGGCGATTGCTCATGTTACTCAAAAATTCAATTTATAGCTCACTTAGCCATACATATATCCTCACCCTTGCCTTGGCCCCATTACAACCTTGAAAAGATCTCATGATGTGTGCATGGGTATACTAGATATTTGTTGATTGGTTAGATGAATGACAAAGTTTAGAAAGCATGATTAGGGAAGAATAGAGTGATTGACCCTAGACACTTGAGAGATTAGAGTGATATACACTACCAGTGAGGGTTCAGTGCTTGATTCTATGTTCCCTGCTTTCATGAGCTATCTTCTTAAAAGTTTACTTGTCTTTTATTGTGTAATTTTAATTAGTCGAATTTGATTCATATTTGTCTTGAAAATCTTGTTTACTTTTAACCAAGTAGGTAGAAACATTTTGCATGTAGTTGCATCCGCATAGATAGGTTGCATTGCATACTCTCTATCATTTTTCTTCACTCCTTTATAGCTTCTCTTGAGTTTAGCATGAGGATATGCTAATATTCAAGTGTGGGGAGGTTGATAAGCCACTATTTTATGGTTTATCTTGTACTCAATTGAGTGGTTTTCATCAACTCTTTACCCACTTATTCATATGATTTCCATGGTTTTACATTCTCCTTCCTGATTTTGTGCTATGACTGAAAACATGCTTCTTTGGATTTTATTTTCTTTTATTTAAATCCTCTCTTATTATCATTCGATGCCTTGATATGTGTGTTAAGTGATTTCAGGGATTACAGGGCAACAATGGCTTAGAGGATGGAAAGGAAGCATGCAAAAGTGGAAGGAATACAAGAAGTTGAAGAAATTGCTAAGCTATCCAGCCTGACCTCTTCGCACTCAAATGGTCATAACTTGAGCTATAGAAGTCCAAATGAGATGGTTCCAGTTGCGTTGGAAAGCTAACGTCCGGGGCTTCGATTTGATATATAATTTGCTATAGTGGCCGTACAGATAGGCGACGCGAACGCGCGCTCCACGCGGACGCATCGAACTGAGAATCTCATTCCACGCAAATGCGTGGATGACGCCTCCGCGTCACTTTGCCGCGACCTGTACAGACCAAAAAGCGTTGGAAGTGACTTTTGGGTTGTTTTTGACCCAATTCTTAGCCCAGAAAACATAGATTAGAGGCTGGGAGTGGAGCAGAATCAGATCATTCACTCATTACTCACAATTTTAGGTTTTAGATGTAGTTTTTAGAGAGAGAGGTTCTCTCCCCTCTCTTAGGATTAGGATTAGGATTTCTATTAGGATTAGGATTGTTTCTTCATACCAGGTTCAATAATTTATGTTTTTCTTCTACTTTCATTTACTCTGATGCTTTCATTTGTATCTGATTTGTGTTGTCCAATTGGCTTATGAACTTTTCATGTTAGGATTGATTTTCTTATTTAATACACATTATTGAGATGTTTTCAGATATATGATTTTAATTTAGTTTTCTATATTCTTGGCTTTGGTTGGTTAATTGGTAACTCTTGAGTTATGAAACTCATCGTGATTGATAATTGCTATTTTTGCTAATTGAATTGAATTCCAATAACTCTAGTCCTTTCTTAGGAATTGACTAGGACCTGAGGATCAAACTAATTAGTCAACTTGACTTTCTTTTGCTTTAGTAAAGGTTAACTAAGTGGGATTAAAACTCAATTCTCATCACCATCGATAAGGATAACTAGGATAGGACTTCCAATTTCTCATATCTTGCCAAGAGTTTATTTTACAGTTATTTATTTATTTTACTTGTCATTTAACATACTTCTTCCTCACTTTCAAACCCCCCCAATTTACAAGACTCATAATCAATAATAAGAACATACCTCCCTGCAATTTCTTGAGAAGACGACCCGAGATTTGAATACTTCGATTATCAATTTATTTAGGGGTTTGTTACTTGTGACAACCAAAACGTTTGTACGAAGGAATTTTCTGTTGGTTTAGAATCTATACTTACAACGTGACTATATTTTTATAAAATTCTTTACTAGCAAAAATCCTAACGTCAGACCCCCTTTCACCCGTCAATCCTCAAGGTCCGGCTTCCGAGAAACTTCGACAAACCGACAGACATGAGGTATGATGGGACCAAGAACCCCCAGGAGCATGTCACAGCCTTCGAAGCAAGGATGAATTTGGAAGGGGTAGGCGACGCGGTTAGATGCCGGGCATTCCCCGTAACGCTGGCCAGACCAGCGATCCGATGGTTCAACACAATCCCACAAGGGTCCATCACAACCTTCGCAGACATATCCTAGAAGTTTCTAGCCCGGTTCACAACACGCATAGCCAAAGCAAAACACCCAATCAACTTACTAGGGTCACCCAAAAACCTGGAAAGCCGACTAGAAAATTCCTAGATAGGTTCAACGACGAGTGCTTGGAGATCGACGGCCTCACGGACTCAGTTGCTAGCCTATGCCTAATGAACAGCCTACTAAACAAAACTTTAGGAAGCACCTCACAACCAAGCCCGTGTGGACCACGCAGGAAATTCAAAGCATCGCCAAGGAATACATCAACGATAAGGAAGTCAGTCAGGTTGTAGCAGTCAACAAACGGCAGCTCCCTAGCTCGTCAACCCGACAGGCCCCCCAAACCGACAGGTACAAAGAAGCTCCCAGAGACAGCAACCTAAACAAACCACCCAAGCACCCACGGACAGGAAGGTTCACGAACTACACGCCACTTACGGCGCCCATAGTAGAAGTTTACAAACAAATTGCAGACAAGGGGATCCTGTCACGGCCTAGACAACTGAATGAGAGAACGGGAGGCAACAAGATCATCTACTGCAATTATCACAAGGGGTTTGGGCACAAGACCCAAGACTGATTTGACCTCAAAGACGCCTTGGAACAGGCCATCAAAGAAGGAAAGCTGAGCAAATTTTCCTGGCTCATCAGAGAGCCGAGGAGGCAGGAAAGGGAACGCTCCGAGGAAGGACGGAGCCGAACTGTCAAGCCAAGGCAAGAACCCTCAGGAGATGCCGGTAACCCCCCAACTTTCATGGTTAACATTGTGGTCGGACGAGACAGCCCCCCCAAATCTAAGTCGGCAGTAAGAAAGGACACCCGGGTACTCTCCATTTCGACGGATGTCCCTGCCACCAGCAAAAGGCACCCCACAATCTCTTTTGGTCCAGAAGATAAATAGTTTAACGACCTTTCCGAAAATTCCCCCATGGTAGTTACAGCAATGGTTGGCACAGGATTAGTCAGGCGCATCCTCGTCGACACAGGAGCCGACTCTAATATCTTGTTCAGAAACGTGTTCGACGCCATGGGACTCAAAGAATCCGACCTCAAAAACCACCAACACGGAGCCATGGGACTAGGTGACAACTACATCAAACCCGACAGGATGATTTCCCTCCCAATCAGTCTAGGAACTGGTGACACTAGGAAATCGGTTATGGCAGATTTCGTAGTCCTTAGAGACTCCACTGCTTATAACATCATCCTAGGGAGAAAAACTATCAATAAATTCTCAGCTGTAATATGCACCAAGTTCCTAACGATGAAGTTCATAACAGACAAGAGAACGGTCGGTTCCATAAGAGGAGACCTAGAAACAGCAGTCGCCTGTGACAGCGCCAGTCTATCCTTAAGGAAAGAGTCTAAAAAGGCTGCTGGCGTGTTCCTAGCAGATCTAGATGTCAGGATGGAGGACAAACCAAGGCCCGAACCAGAAGGGAACATGGAAAAGTTCCAGGTAGGGAAGTCGGCAGAGCAATTTACATTCATTAATAGGAACCTACCCCACGAGCTCAAGGGCCCCCTCATAGAAATTGTTAGGGCAAACAACAACCTCTTCGCATGGACCCCATCAGACATGCCGGGGTTGGATCCCGAGGTCATGTCTCACCGGCTAGCCATAAAGCCCGAAGCCAAACCGGTAGCCCAGCGGCGAAGAAAGATGTCACAAGAAAGAGCTGAAGAAGTCGCCAAGCAAACAGCAGGACTGCTAGAAGCAGGGTTCATCAAAGAACTCGAGTACTCAACATGGCAATCCAATGTTGTCTTAGTCAAGAAGGCCAGTGGGAAATGGAGGATGTGCATAGATTACTGCGACCTGAACAAGGCATGCCCAAAAGACTCTTTTCCCCTCCCCAACATTGACACCTTAGTGGACTCGGCAGCGGGATATCGTTTCCTCAGTTTCATGGATGCCTATTCCGGCTACAACCAAATTCCGATGCACCGACCCGACGAAGACAAGACAACCTTCATAACACTAGGGGCACCTATTACTACAAGGTAATGCCCTTCGGACTGAAGAATGCAAGGGGCACCTACCAAAGGCTGATGAGCAGAGTCTTCCACGACCTCATCGACAAAACGGTAGAGGTATATGTCGACGACATCTTAGTAAAAACAGCAGAGCCGAGCAAATTGATAAGCGACCTCCAGGCTGTCTTCAAGGCATTGAGAAAATTCAAAATGAGGCTCAACCCACTTAAATGCGCATTCACCATAGAAGCAGGAAAATTCCTAGGGTTCATGATAACACAAAGAGGGGTAGAAGCCAACCCGGACAAACGCGAAGCCGTTCTCAAAATGACAAGCCCTGGGTGCATCAAAGATGTACAACAGCTCACCGGGAAGCTCACGGCTCTGTCTCGGTTCCTCAGAGCCTCAGCTGAAAGGGCCATCCCATTCTTCAACTTAATGAAAAAAGGAATCACCTTTGAGTGGACCCAGGAGTGTGAAGAGGCATTCAACCATTTTAAGAGGATACTCTCGGAACCTCCCGTACTCAGCAGGCCAGAGAAGGCGAGCCCATATACTTGTACTTGGCCGTGACCATGCAAGTGATGGCGGCAGTCCTAGTCAGGGAGGAGGACAAGACCCAACGCCCAATATACTTCATCAGCAAAATACTTCAAGGGGGCAGAGATGAGATACACCAAATTGGAAAAGCTAGCCTACGCCCTACTAATTTCATCAAGAAGGCTAAAACAATACTTCCAAGGGCATGTAATCATCCTGAGAACCGACCAAGCCATACGACAAATCCTCCAAAAACCCGACCTGGCGAGAAGAATGATGGCATGGGCAGTGGAACTATCCCAATATGATTTGCAATATGAACTAAGGCAAGCAATCAAAGCCCAAGCCATGGCAGACTTCCTCGTAGAGGTCACAGGAGAAACTCCCGACCTGTCGATCACACGGTGGAAACTCCATGTTGATGGAGCATCCAACCGAATGTTTGGAGGGGCTGGAATTATCCTCGAAAACTCGGCAGGAGTAGCCTTCGAACAATCCATCAAGTTCAAATTCCCAGTCTCAAACAACCAGGCCGAGTATGAAGCCTTGATAGGGGGACTAATGCTAGCCAAAGAAGTCAGAGCATCAAGGGTGGAAGTCAGCAGCGACTCCCAAGTCATCACCTCCCAAGTAAATGGCAGCTACCAAGCCAAGCGCTGCTACAAAAATACTTGGAAAAAGTAAGAGAGCTATGCAAAAGCTTCGAAGAAGTCACAATCCAGCACGTTCACAGAGAAAGAAACGCCCGAGCCGACCTCCTTTCCAAGCTCGCAAACACCAAACCCATCACGGGGAACAGATCTTTGATCCAAGGACTAGCAACGGAACCTGCAATCATCATGTGCGCAGCTCAGGTGCCAAAGCCCCTTATGGATAGACCCCATCTCTCGATAGCTGGAGCGTGCAGAAACACCCCCTGACAAAAAAGAAGCACAAGCTATTAAAAGGGAAGCTCCCAAATATATAATCATATAGGGGCAGCTGTACAAGCGAGGGCTCCACCAGCCCCTACTCAAGTGCCTGCGCCCCGACCAGACGGACTACGTCCTAAGGGAAGTACACGAAGGGTGTTGTGGTCACCACATCGGGGGAAGATCTTTAGCAAGAAAAATCATCCGGGCAGGATACTACTGGCCCACAATAATGTTTGATGCCTGTAAATTTGTGAAAAAATGTAAAAAATGCCAAGAAAATGCCAGCTTCCACAAAGCACCTCCCGAAGAGCTCAGTCTAATGATGGCTCCCCGACCTTTTTCCCAATGGGGAGTCGACCTCTTGGGGCCATTCCCACCAGGGCCCGGGCAAGTAAAGTACATGATAGTGGCCATAGACTATTACACCAAGTGGGTAGAAGCAGAACCCCTAGCCAGCATATCCGTAGCAAATTGCCAAAAGTTCATGTGGAAGCAAGTGGTCAAAAGGTTCGGGATCCCAGAAGCCGTCATATCGGACAATGGGACACAATTCAATGACAAGAAGTTCAAAGGATTCCTAGAAGGGCTAAGGATTAAGCAGAAGTTCTCCTCAGTAGAACACCCTCAGATCAACGGCCAGGTCGAAGCGGCCAACAAAATCATCCTAAAAGGGCTAAAGAAGCGACTCGAAGGGAAGAAAGGCTCATGGGTAGACGAACTTGCCTCAGTCTTGTGGTCATACAGAACCACCCCCCAATCATCTACCGGTGAAACCCCCTACCGACTCACTTACGGGATCGACGCAGTCATCCCAGTCGAAATCGGGGAACCAAGCCCGAGGTTACTCCTCGGAGGAGGGAGTGAGCTGATCGAAAATGACTTGGCCAATGAAGCGAGGCAAATGGCTCACCTAATGGAAGCCGCAATAAAACAAAGAATAGCCCTCAAATACAACAGCAAGGTGTTGAAAAGAAGCTTAGTAGAAGGCAACCTGGTCTTACGGAGTAACGACATAGGACCGCCAACCCCAGGAGAGGGCAAGCTAGCCGCAAACTGGGAAAGACCTTACAGAGTAAGAAAAGTCCTCGGAAAAGGGGGCTACAACATGGAAAACCTGGATGGAAATGAAGTGCCAAAAACATGGAACATGGCAAACCTCAGGAGATTCAACTCGTAAGAAGGGGCGACCGCACGACCTCAACCCCCCTCCTATGTTCCACTTTACTTTCTCCTTTTATGTCTCATACAAATCGTATCTATTATCTTTTTTACTTGATTACGCATTACATTATTTCCTTGTCTAACAATACGATAAGCTTACTTTTTGCAAGTCTCAAAATAAAAAGCGTAACGAAAAGGACGAACGGTCGACCCAATGGAAACCCGGGACTGATCACCCCGGGAACCATAAGGGACCAAAGGAAAACAAATTGGCTCAAACAATAAATACCACGATAAACGGTAAAACAAAAGGCCGTGATGGCCCAAGCAAACAAAAAGTAAAAGCAAGGCCACAACGGCCCAAATAAAACCAGCAATAGCCAATACGACAACATAAAGCAAAAGAGGAAGGTGTTCGGTACAACCAAAGGGCGCCCCATAATAGGCCCCAGAATAAACAAGATACAAAATAAAAGCAAAAGAAGTCGGGAAGTGCCCAAGGCGCTCAAAGAATATCAACAATCTTCCCACCCTCCACCGTCTTCATCGCACCAACTTGAGAAAGGTCAAGATCGGGAGCCAGCACTACCACCTGCAGCTTTATCCCTTCCTCAGTTAGCTTAACGGCCTTACAAACCCCCGTGGCAAGCACCTTGTTCCTTTTTTTTAGGGCAGCCATCTCCCGAGAAGCAGCCTCTGCTGAGCTCTCTGCCAACTTTAGCTTCTCTTCCAACTCCTCGACCATCTTCTTCATCTTAGCAGTCTCACCACGGGAGGTGTTCAGATCTTTCATCAAGGCCATATCCTGATCCACCAGCCTGTTGATCACTTTGGCATCCTCCTCAGCTTTCTTCTCCTGCTCGGTCAACTTCGTCTTCAGAGACTCCTCCCGAGACCGTGAGTCTGTTAGATCCTTTTGGAAGTTCTGAAGTTTTACCTCCATAGCATGATAGTTGCGCAAGACAGGCTCCACCTTCTTGGCGATAGTAGCAGCTCGGAGAAGACTACAGTAGATCCACAGCGCCTGCCCAGAAAGGTCGGCCTCATGGAAAAACTCCTCGGTGCCAAGTAACAACTGGGACTCAATGAAACCCCCAGCATCAAAGTTTTTCTCCATAACTGAGAGCGCTTTCCCGGTATCTCGCTTCCTTTTCTTAGGATTACCCTCGACCCTCAGCTCATCATCACCAAAACCAAAATTCTCTTCCAAAGTTTCCGTCCCCACACCATCGGACCCAGCAACCTTCTCGGGAGGAACAACTTTCTCCCGGAAGAGCCTAGTCGGCCCTGTCTGCCTGACCACTAGCCTCCCCGGCTTCTCCGTGCTCCTGACTTAATACGGGGGTCGCCGGGGAGTCATCCTCACCCTCTTCGTTCCCCTTGATAAGACTCATCAAGTCAGCCAGAGTCTTCTTCCCACCAGCCATGGAAACTGCAAACAAAGGAAAAGGAAAAAGGCGTCAACAACAGAGAAAGCAAGAAATATGAAAGCTCAAAAGAAAAGGAATCCACCAACATACGACCGACCGGCCTCCCGATCCCCCATAACCATGCAAGGATTAAGATTTCT
The DNA here is from genome assembly GCF_003086295.3 of Arachis hypogaea. Taxonomy (NCBI): domain Eukaryota; kingdom Viridiplantae; phylum Streptophyta; class Magnoliopsida; order Fabales; family Fabaceae; genus Arachis; species Arachis hypogaea. The sequence goes on along the minus strand of NC_092042.1, from coordinate 62,302,951 downwards.
CTCCACAAAAATTGCCAACAAAATATCGGCAATATTACGATCCTCTAAACTCAACCAATCATAAGAAACTTTTATTAAATAGTCGGACCCTGTTCCAAAACTCCAATAGGTCGGGATCCGCCTCTCTCCCTCGGTAGTTAACCAGAAGGGCTGGTGACCTTCAATGGGCCTGACCTTGAAAAAAGTATACCTAGAATCGTGAAACGAATCCTCAAATAGGCCGAAGATCCGACGACCTTGTTGGGCCCTAAAAGACATATATCCCTTTTTTGCCTTCTGACGAGAGGGATTTGTGAGAAGAAAGAGGTAAAGAAAGACATTTACAGAAACCAGCAGCTCCAGGAACTCGCAAACTATCTCGAAGCAGCGAATGGTAACCCAGCTGTTCGGATGTAATTGCGACGGGGTGACATCACAGCGGTTTAGCAAACCCATGACGAAGGGGGAGAAGGGTAGGCAAACCCCCAAAGTCGTAAACATGGGTTCATAAACCCACTTCCAATCGACAACTCGGGGAGCCGCCAAATTTTTCTGGCAAACGCGCTCCCTACCAGCAGGAATATAAGCTTGGTAGAGTGCCTCCTCGGGACCACCTCCACACAACAGACCCGCCTGGCACAAATTTTGGAGACCCTCCTTCGTAACTTGGGAAGAGGTGTCCCTCACATCGGAAGACACCCAAGCATAACGGTCAACAAAATTGGCTAGCGGTCGCTAAGCCTGATTCGAGAGAACGGAACGCTCATCCATACCTACAGTGGGGGCACCACTCAGTCAGAACGGGAGGTCGGGATCCCACAAAAAGCAAAAACAAACTAAACTTCCTCAAATCATTCCCTTCGAAGTAACTCAACACTAGACCCAGAACTTAAAAACAAATCCGTAGAAAACCCCAGTGGCACCCCCTCTAAGAAAGAAAAGCAAAACAAAGAAACCCAGGAACACAAGCCAAAATACATAAAAACTGGAAATAAGTAACCTAAAAGGGGATAAAAGCCAGGAAAGCTTACCAGAAGAGGCAGAATCTGCAAGAAGCAAAAAACAACGGCAGGAAGCAAGAATGCTTGAAGTAGCAGCAAGAAGCAGAAGTAGCAGAAGCAACAGCGGGATGGAAGAATGAAAATATGAAGGGAAGGAAAAGTAAAGGGAAGAGGAGGTTACGAAATAAAAGTGAAAGGGGAAAAGTGTAACCGCCGAGGAAGAACGCCAAAGGGCAGGGGCATATTTGCCATTTCACCCAAAATTTCAAATCAATGAAAAGATGGGCTTTTAATGCCCATCACCAAAACCAAGAAAGCAACGCAAAGGCCGAAGCGAATATGCGTGAGGGACACGAAACGCCACCAATGAGTTCCCGAAAAAGAAGAAAAGCCCGCCGCCTTGGCAAACAAGACAAACACGCCCAACCACGAGCTCTAGACCTCGAGACTGGCGCGTTGGGGGCACTGTTACGGACTACCAAAGTCCAGCCCAAGAAATCGCCGGGTCGGGGCACTATCCCACCCAGACCCAAAACACCAACAAAACGGCTCCCTGGGTCGTCCTCAAACACCCGACCCGAGGCCCGACCGACTTGCCATCCAAAACGCGCTACCACTCGGGTCGATGCCCTCAGGGTCGGTACGCGACGTCCCGACCCGGAGTACGGGACGACCCGCTCACGTGGAAAGCGATAGCTCGCATCATCAATGGGCCTAACCATTAATAAACCCACCCAACACAGTAAATAAGGGGAGAGGACAGCTCTCCCCCCAAGGTACGTCACATCCTTACCTAATTCTGCCACCCCCAGTACAGACTCTGACTTGAGCGTCGGAGTGTCCTTACAGGTGGCCACTCCCCCCTACTCCACTCAGCCTCTGACGTCACCAGCACACTCAGCTTCCCTCGCTCCGCACCCGTTCGGGATTTTCCTCTCACCAGCTCATCACCCACCGACAACCCGAGATAACCAGGTAACAAACACCTTATTTCTTTAAGTTCGTTTTTAGGATAAGTCTAACCGTAATCCATCTCTTTGACATTTCTCTTAATTAGACGACCAGTACTCTTGTACCACTTCTATTGCTGTCCAATAGCACACTAAAGCTTCCACTATCAAAGTATTTAAATTTTAAAACTACACAATTCTATTGATTGTTGGGATGTGAATTCTATTAGACTATCTCATTTTGTGAATTGTGATAGAAAGCATAAATAACTCGTTAAATGAAATTATTTAATTTAAAATAACACATCTCAATAAAAATATAATAATTGAACTCAATATTATTTGTTTATATTTAGCTAAAAACACATTAAAATTATAAAAATATTATTTTTATACTAAAATTAGCCAACAATGTATTTGTGTATAAATATAGTATAATTTAATTTATTTTTAATGTATATTTATATTCCAACATGTATTTTTTTTATTGCTGATTAATTTTGGTACACACGTAATATAATTATTAAAATTATTATTAATAGAAGTTTCAAAAATTTCTTTTAATATATACAAAGAAAATACATTAAAAACTTAGATTTTATGATTTGGATTTATCTATCTTGTATCATGCATATTAAGTTTATAAATTAAGAAAATTGTTATTGAAAATATAAAAACAATTAATTTTTTAATATATTTATTTTGTATTCATTAAATGAAAATATTTAAAATTTTTCACTAATGATAAACTTATCATATTCACTTATGACACATGTTAGCTAACTCCTTGTGAATTTTATATGTAAACTTTTTTAATTAATAATCTTGTAACACATGTTAACTAAATCTTGCACCATTCAATTATGGAGACATGGCATTAGAAATTGGATCATCCAAGTATTATTAGGAATAAACCCACTACCATAGTATCATAAATAAGTGAATCTTAAATTCCAACCCACTTCTCAAATATTTATTATTTGTTAGAAAAATTTGAAGAGGTAACGAGAAGACATAATACTACAAAAAATAGAGATATAAATGCTGAAGGGTCTTTAATATGAACCACCCCTCAAGGGTATCACTACCTAATCACAAATGCATTATGGTAAAAGTGTTAAAAATAGTAACAAAAATGGTTCTAAATTTCTAATTTTATTGAGTCCTGAAAAGGACAACTCGGTGTTTAACTTTCATAGGACAAAAAATTTTTGGTCTCTTTACTCAGTTGAATCATCTAACCTGATTTTGTGACCTCGTGAATAGCATTAGCTACATATCTAACATTATTAGTATTAAGACCAGCCATACTATAATAATCAGAGAAAAAGTTAACACACAACTTAGCATAGAATTGGTTTAACTTTGTATATAAAATGAATATCAGACGAGTTATCTTATTCGATCATTACGAGTCATGTAAATAAAAAATTCGCTCGTCATACGATTAACTTGTTCAGATGTCAACCAACTATAGCAGAACATGCCAATCTACAAAAGCAAACAATAGATGAATTGTGAAAAAAGAGAAAATATATTAAAAAATTCAATCTTCAATTGACTAATATTAGTCAAATTTTCTTTTCTTAATTCTAAAAGTTCTAATTTTTTGAAGGATTTAGTGTATAAAGTATATAATTTAGAATTTAAAATTAAAGGTTCATAATTTAAAATTTAGAATTTAAAATAAATAAAATAATTTTAAAAAAATTAATTAATGTTGGCTAAAAAAAAGTTGGCTCCCTAATATTGCTGGTGAGAAAAATACAATTGCTTTAAAAAGGATAAATTATATTAAACTCTGTTGAGATTAAACAATATTACAATTTGGACATGAACCTCTCTATTTAAAAGGGTATACACTAATCACTTTCCTGAGATTCAAGTTATATAACACCCAATACAAATGGGTGACATGCTACCATGTATAGATATTAATCTCATGCAATGTTGGTTTAATTTATCGCAATAACCTGTAAAGATAACATCTATATAAGTCATCACAACTACCACCAAATCTTTTTTTTACCAAAGATAGAAAGACTCGAACCCGCAACCTCTTATATAAATATAAAAAAACTATACCATTTGAGTTATAACTCATTAACTACCACCAAATCTTTATATTTGTCAATAATTTGTGTTTTTATGTCAGAATTTTTGACATGTCTTTTATTCCGATTATTACTTACAAGTAATATTTTAACTCTAATTATATTTACATAGTCGATCCTAAATCTAAAAAAAAAAGAAGACGGTTGTGTTAGACATTTCGCGACCAATTTAAACTTTGTTGAATTTCTATGCATGGACAAGACGCAATAAAGATTATCAAAAAATTAAGATTATTCATGTAATATTTTCACTAACGAGTAATAAGTGCTGCAACCCTTGAAGAGTTTTAATTTTTTTTCAGACATTCAATATTATTGAAAATATTAAATCGTACATTTAATTGAAGAGTACCTTACCAAGCTAGGAGCATTCCTTAGCAAAATTATTTAAATTATATTCTAAAACTGCTTACATATAGAAACATGGTCAGTAACAAAAGTTCAATGTAAATCGTAGCTAACATTTTTTCCAGGAAGAAGAGTTAGAGAGAAAGAGAGCATATTTAACAAAATACTCAAGACACAACAAATATTGTATTGAAATAGTTTACTAATTCTTTTCAAGTATTTTCATTTTGCACGATCTAGTACCACAATGCATTTGTATTTCACAAATAAATATGAAAGCATGTGTATATAGGAGCATTCTACCTTAACTTCTTCAAGCCATAAATTCTTCAATTTTGGGTCACCAAGAACAGTTGAAACTATAAGTGTTCCATGAACAGGTGGATTACTATACATTGGTCTAACAAGTAGCTGCAATTGACTTTTTACTACCACAGCTTGTTTCTCATCTTCACAAAGTACGCTGCAACAACTTAAGAATATGAGTTCTATCCTTTGATGAATGTCATTGAAAGTTAATCCAAGGTTTCAAGATTAGAAATTTTCAATGTTTAAACACATTTTAGATGATTCTATTTTTATAGAAAGTGAAATATATTAAATAATAAGGGAATATATGGAAGACCAAGATTCTTTCCACATGGCATTTCAAAATTGTTAGTTTCACTTCTACTTATGTTTATCAAGTAAATGTTCTTTTAGTGAATTACCATGTTGGTAATTCCGTTGGTCATCTGAAATAAACTTGAACTAATTGAGGAGACAATATCATAATAATCATGTCAGATCTTGTGCCTTAATTTTTATGACTCTGCTTCAAGCAGAAAGCTAAGAAGGAGGCCAAAATTTACAAAAGATAAACTACGAAAATCAATTTAACAAAAAACTTAAATTGAAGTACGAAATATATGTTATGTACTAAAAGAATGATCACAGTTCAATATATCTTTCTTCCTAACTACAATGAAAGCCATTGAGAGTGTTATAGCATTTTTTGTGCTTAGTGTAATAGCCTACTTACAAAAGCAAGATTAAAGATAAATATAAAATTACCTAAGACACCCTACTCGCTGGCCATACAGTCTCATATTTTTTGCATATGACTATGCAAGTCCTAACAAATGGACCATCCTCAAGAAAAATCTTAATGGCCTTCGCATCTCACTCTGGATCACCGCTTGCAAAACCTAGATCATAAGTTATAATAGTTTTATGGGCATATCTTGTACAATTCATACAAAAACAGGGCCTGATTTAGTTGCTATAAATCCCTTCAAGAAAGTTTCTCTTAATGGTAATGATTATATTGAAGCCTACAAGCATAAAAGAATCAAAAAGGCCTATTTTAAATAAAATAAGAAAGAATAATAGAAAGAGATAAGAGGAATAAGAAATGAAAGGCAAAGTAAGAACAAGTCTTCAATTACAAATAGTGGACAGCGTTGCGCGTCTCTCTTCAATGAATTTCTCTGAGGCAGTAACCACTTCAATTGGAGAACTCATTTGATTCTCAAAACTAGCTTTGTTTCTAGCCTTTCATACATCTCAACACAGACAAGCTAGCAGGTCTATTTTTCTCTCTCCACCATGACCACTACGTAGGGACGCTGATGAAGCTTCCTACCATGCTCAAAAGTTTAAGAACTGGTGAGTAAAAATTGACACTTGGAAGTTGCTTTGTTGCCAATATTTTTTTTATTCAGGACATTGAGTGATATAATGATTGATTGTTTCTTTCACAGATTGGCATCTTTGACAGATTGAATTTGTTGCGGGAAACCTTCGGTGCAGTTGTGAAAGAATAGGGAGTCGTTCGTGCAAGCACTTCCAAATAAAAATCTAAACCTTGTGAGAGATTTTTCATTTTCAGGTATCCTTCCAGACTAAATTATTCTGGTTCTGGTTTAGGTTCACATCTAGGTAGGAATGATAAAATTGAAATGCAACACAGTAACCAGAAGCAATATCATATAATTGTGACTTGTTTAAAGCCCATCTTAAGACATCTTCACCCTCACCCAGTTTGATTGTTTCAATTCGGTCATAATGGAGGGGAAAAGAGTTCTTGTAGGAGGTGTTAATTCCATTCCCTATTCTCTGTTGGTAGATCTTTGATATAGGCAACTTGAAAGGACTGCATGTGAGATGCCATAATTGGAAGAATACTCATGGGATAAGAAAGATGCAGCCACACGTCTGAAAAAATATGAATTGAAGTTCCAGAACTAACTCTTTAATGGAGGCCCTTTCCAACTACTTTTTGGCCCTCCAACATATATACTGTGCCATCCCCAAGAAGGTATGTTCCCTGCTTCTGCATACATAATATTATCATATCTATATTATTTATCTCTGTATATATGGGCTAGGATAGTCTGTGATTTTATTGTGATTCTCCAAAACTACTTCCTAATAGAGCTAGATTTTAAGCTCTGAGATCTTTAAACCCGAGACCCCTATCCTTCTTTGGTTGAGTTATCTGCTCGCCTATAACCCTCAGGAGAACTTGCCTGCTTCCAGCTAACTATAGATTCCGTTGCCATCCATTCACCTTTTTCGTTACTTTCTCCTTGATTTCACTAAAAGTTTTTCTCTTAAATTTCTAGACAAGAGAAGGAAGCCCCAAATAGTTATTCTGAGCTCCAATGTGAGTGATATTTAATCTATCTGCTATATGTGTCCGAATCTGAGGAGGGGTGTTGTTGTTGAAAAAGAGTGACTTGTTGACCACTAACGCCTTCATATGAATTGAGCAAGTTCAAAATATTTTCATAATTCTCGTCTGAGACCTTATAAAATAGGATAGACTCATCAACAAATAAAAAGTGGTTTATAATAAGACATTGTCGATTAATCTGAATTCTCGGGATCTATCTGTTTTGTTCTATTTTGTGTAGCAAGAAAAAAAATCTTCTGCACAGAAAAAGAAAAGATAGAAAAAGAGCGTCACCCTGTAAAACTAAGTTAATTAATAAATAATTAACTCATAAATTAGAATTTATTCTAAAAAATAAGAAATCTGATTTTTTTATGGTTTGATATGATAGAGAAAATTAAAACAAGAATTTTGACACTAATTTTAAAGAATTCGATCCAAAATTAGGACAAACGGATCGAACCGGACGATCCGGGCATGTATTGGGCCCAAGGCCCAACCCACTCCACTCACACTTAATGATTCAGCACACCTCCTCTCCCTCCATTGGCATTTCACATTGGAAACTTGAAGAGAAGGGGGAGAGCTTCTAAAACACAAACCCTCACCTTTCAAATTTCAATCCTTGATAACTTTTGATCCGAAACTCCGATCGCCACACTGTTTGCGGCCACGCGACCACAGCGTCAAGCTTCACAAAGGCGATAATATTTTTCAAGAGGTAAGCCATGTTTTCCTTCCAGTTTTTTCAGCCCTTGATTTCGAAAATCTTGAGTGAAATATTGAGATTTTGAGCTCTTTGAGGTTATATGATCCAATTAGCTTGAGGGGAAGGCTTAATCTCACCCCTTTGATCCTTGGATATGGTAAGATTCTCAATTCTAAGTGAAATACTTGAATTATTGTGATTAGTTGTTAAGTTGGTATATGTGGATGTATGTTATGTATATTAGGCAATATATGTATGTAAGTGGATTGAAGTTTGATGGAGATTTTGCGAGCTTGAAGTGGATTGCAAGCTAAAAATCTGTTTTTAGAGGTGTTGAGTCTTTAAAGTTGAGATGATGATTGGTAATTATAAGTCTTTAAAGTCTGTATATTTGATGTTGTATATTGAATATTGGAAAATTGGAAGTACTGGGTTGGAATTTGATGAAAATGGAGAATTGATAAGATGATAAATGTGTATTGTATATCGTTAAATTTGAAATATGATTTGAGAGTGGCTTGATGCTGAATGGCTAAGTTTTGGTCAGTTTTAAAAAAGGTTGGAATTGGTTTGTGTTGAAAAATGGAGGTTTTGTAAAGTTTTAGGAAAATCATATTTTTGGCCAACTTTGACGAAGGATAACTTGGTGTTCAGACTTCTGATTTATTTCAAATTTGTTTAGAAAGAAAACTTGTTCCAAGATGTTTAAGCCTTTCGAAGAACGGAGGAAAAATATTTTAAAATGAGAAAGTTATGCTCGATCAAAATTTGTTGTACAAGCTAAAAATTTTGGACTTAGCAACTTTTTGGAGCTGCTGCATTGTATGCGTACGCATACATTTCCATACGTGGGCATGCGCTTCTGTTTGGTGCATTTGCATACGCAAAAAGGGAACTGCGTACGCGAAATGGGACAAAATGCACCGTCACGCATACGCATACGCGACATGGTCCAAACGCGCGCTCACGCGTACGCGTGACCCTGTTTTCAGAAAAAATGAGTTTTGTATTTTAAAACCAAATTTCAAACCTCTAAACCTCTATTTTCATGCTTTTAACCTTAGATCTTAGTAGTAAACCTAGTAATGAGATGAAACTCGAAAAGATGAGGTATCTTAGGGGTGAAGTAAGGTTGGAAGGTGTGTGTTAATTTATATATGTGATGCCATAACTATGATGAATGATTGTGAAATGATTACGTATGATTGTGAATGAATGTGATTATTGAGACTTTGTTCATGATGAGAATGTATGAGTTTCTCTCTGTTGTAAGGTGCGTCAGGCACTATATCCCATTAGTATGATGAGCACTATATCCCAAAAGCGTGGCATGGCGGGTGCTATATCCTAAGAGTGTGGGAGCACCTTACCCCAAGAGCGAGCGTGGCATGGCAGGTGCTATATCTCAAGAGTGTGGGAGCACTTTGTCCCAAGAAATGCGATGGGCACTATATCCCGAGAGTGTGACAAACACTATATCCCAAGAGTGTGGAGACATAAAGAGACGATGTTCGGGTTAGCTGCCGGGTGTGTTGGGTTCTGGCAAGTAACCAACACGTGAGCTCATGGCTAGTAGAAAAGACATGCATCATACGCATCTGTTTGTTTTGTTTGAGTTTGCATTATTTGGGATTGCCTTTGAGAAATTACTATACTTACTTGCTATATGATTTTCTTGCTGTACCTGCCTTCTACCTGTGTTTGCTTTGCTTGTTTTATTTATCTGTGTGGTTCTATCAGAATTTCGGAGGATTGGAGGAAAGGCGATGATTTTAAGGGTTAAGTTAGAATTGAAAAAAGTTAGAACTCTTTAGATACCTTGCCTTATTTTATGATCTTAAATATTGGTTTTAAGTTTAAATTTATTGTCGGTAGTTCTAGGATTGCCTTCAACTTTTTCAGAACATTATATGTTAGATATGTGGGCACTGTTACCATGCTGAGAAACTCCAGTTCTCACCTATGTGGATTTTGTGATTTTCAGATGCAGGTCAGGCGGCACCTCGCTGAGGCATGCTGGAAGCTTCTGATTAGCAAAGATCCTTATCTTTTGGGGCTCTAATTGGTTATATGTATTTATTTAGATACTTATTATCTCCACTTCTATATATATGATGTATTAACTTCCACTTAGAGGTTATTTTGGAGAAACAGGTTCTGTAACTTTATATTTTGAGTTTTCTATATGTTTGTATGTATATATATACTTATGTGCTCGAGCCGGTTTATCTTCGCGAGCCAAGTCTTGAGTTTTGTTATCTGTATTTTGGAACTCTTAGAGTACAATCTTGTTAGCTTGATTTATCTTGTTTCGTTTACTTTATTGCTTCGTGAATTTTGCGCTTTTTGTTTTACTGAATCTTGTTTTATCCCTTTTTCTTCAAAGGCTCCTAGCATAAAATATCCTTGCTATATTATATAAATGTATTTTTTTAGAGGTCGTAGCACCTCGTCACCTATATTTTACATACTAGATATAAAGCTCTGTGTGGTAGGGTGTTACACACACTGCCATATGCCCTTTTCTGGCTTGAAGAAGCCAAAGGATTGATCTTCCATAACAATAAAATAAAAAATAGTTGACACAAATTCACAAATCCAATCAATCAATTTTACTCCAAAACCTAGTTTGTCTATAATTAACCATAAAAATCTACATTCGACTCCGTCGTACACTTTGCTCATATCTAACTTGACAACCATTTCGGTCTTCAGACCATTTTTCTTGTTTTTAAGATAATGCATGCATTCATGTGCTATTAGAATTTTATCAAAGATAAGCCTTCCTTTTATAAAAGCACTTTGACTAGGGCTTATCACTAAATGTATTAATTTTTGTAGTCTATGAACCAGAACTTTAGAAATAATTTTATACATAACTGTAGATAGACTTATTAGGCGTACCTGAGTGCTAGCATCAGTAATCTTTGTGATCAAGCAAATCTGAGTATGGTTGAAACTCTTAAGAAATTTTTCCTCTAAAAAAACTCCGAACAACCCTGAAAATATCCTCTCTTACAATGTCCCAATACTTCTGAAAAAATCTGGCAGTCATATCATCATCTCCTGAAGTACTCTGAGGATGGACATTGAAGATGGCTCATTTTACTTCCTTCATAGATACTGATCTTTGCAGCCACTACAAGAATTTGACAGATTAGCGACGAATTTTTGCGAGAAATATTTTTTATCACTAATCTGTCACTAACTTTCGAGGAAATAGTGATGCACTAACGACAAAATTAATGAGCGGTCACAAAATATCCGAACTTGAGAAAAGCGACTAATTAGCGAGAAATTTACGAGTAAGTTTGTTTCTCGCAAATTCAGTTTCATAGCTAAAAAAAGAGTGAGAAAAATTTCTTCGCTAATTTGTCACAAAATAATTAGCGAGTGACAATGTTCTAGCAAATCAGTCACTTAGAAGTTCAATCGAATAAAAAAAAATAGCGAGGGATACTATTGTCACTATTCCGTCGCTAAATAAACTTTGTGCGAAAAGGCTAATTAGTGAGGAACAATGTTACTAGCTAATCCGTCACAAAGAGTTGTAATGCATTTTGCGATGGACAAATTCCTAGCTAATTTGTCACCAAAGTTTTTATTTTTAGCAAGCAACAAGTTTCTCGCTAATTTGTCGCATAATATTGTAAAAATTCAAAATTAGGGTAGCGACAGAAAACAGTCGTCGCTAACTCGTCGCAACGGAAAATCATTCAGCTAGGAAAGTGTTCCTTGCTAATTAGTCGCTAAAGAGAAAATACAGATATTGAATGCCTAGGACGTAAGTAGTGAGAAATTTGCGACCGTTTAACAACTGACACACTTCATTCGCTGATTTCAAGTCGCTGATTAGCGAGCGAAATACATTTGTCACTAAGTTGTCGCAAGTTTAATTTAGTGAGCGACTTGGCAACGGCAATATTGCTGCAAAGCAAAAGCTATATCCTACCTATTTTGTAGCAAATTACCCGCTAATCTCGTTGGAAATCCATCGCAGAGTTATAACAAATCCAAAGTTAACCGAGAGAATGTTAGAAGTAACTGGTCGCAATTGAGTCACTAATCAAAAGCTTATTTAGTGAGGAATTAGCGACTGCTTAACAACTGATAGACTTTCCTCAGTGATTTCAAGTTGCTACTAATTTGTGAGGAAACACGTTAGTCCTTATTCCGTCACTACTTTAACTAGTGGTTCACGTGCCTGTTCAACCACGTTTCTATTGAGTTTAAAAAATTAATTTTATATTTTTATTTTTAAAATTATAATTTTAATATTAATAATTAAAAATAAATTATAAAAAAGATTAAATACCTTAAATTATTTAACATGTAAAATATATAAAATAAATAAAATTAAATTAAAAAACAAGATTTAAAAAATATTTTGTTGTTATCGTGTGTAACAAAATCAATATAAACACTTACTAATATTATATAAAGATTAGTTATTTATAAATATTATTAAAATTATTTATTTTCTCAATCCTGTTTAATTAGAAACAAATTTAAAAATTTATATCCAAATTATCCTTTATCTCCATCCATAATTCTAATAGCTAAAAAAATATATTTCTTCAATCTTATCTTGAATATATTTAATTTTTTTAATTTTATTATTTTTTAAAATTATTAATTTTTATTTTTATTATATCATCTCAGTATATTATACACTATCATTTTCTCTTATTTTTCTTTAACATGTATAATTATTATTGTCTTGATTAGTATAACTGTCATCTTAAAAATTGGTCAAAAATATAATTATCAATTAATTTTCTTTTCTTTGTCTTACAGTTACCTTTTTTTATTTTACACATAACTTCTATCTTTGTTGTCTTTTTTCTTATTTTGTTGAGTACATATAGTACTCTTTTCTATCTTTCTTATATTTAGTGAAAAAAATAATGATAGATATGTGTACAGAAGATGATAAAAAAAATATAATGAAAATAAAAATTAAAAAATTTGAATAAATAATGAAACTAAAGATGATGTAAGATATTAAATCTAAAATTAAAAGAAAAAAATTTTAACAATTAAAATTATGCAAAAAAATAATTCTTTAAATAATTCTAAAAAATTTTCCGATGAATTAGCGACTGTTGTGTTTGCCTCACTGATCTGTGACTTGTAATTAGCGAGGAAAGCATTAGTTGCTAGGCGGTAGCTAATCCGTCACAAATTATATTTTGCGTTAGATTAGCGATGATTTTACGACTCTTTTTGTGGTAGCTAATCGGCCATTTTCTTATAGTGAGCTGTCGGTTCATGAGAGCTATAATCTTTGGCTCAAAGCCCTCAAAAATAGGAATTCTTTTTATTTGTAAACTTCACCTTCAGCAAGCGTCAAAATTTTTTTCCATGTTTTCACAAATAAAATAAGGTGTCTTTCTCATAAGACTGATATCGATAAAAAAATTTGCACCATCTCTGTAATAAAATATTGGCTATGATAAAAAATTGTCAATAACATTTTTATTTATCCGATATCTATGTATAGGTAGGAATCCATTCGAAAATTGTATTTTTTATTGTTTGAGAAAAAAGGATTCCACGAACAAAGAAATTGTACAATATAAATAATACAAAATAATATAACAAAAGACTTATTAATAAATTTTTTTAGCCTACGGCCTAGAAATTTTTTTTTAATAAAAAAATATTTTGTATAAGTCAAACTGATTATTTATATGGACGCCTATCCAAAAAGGGAATATGAATCATTCACTATTGCTTTAATTTTTGGGCCATAATCATTCTAGGAGAGAGATGGCCGAGCGGTTCAAGGCGTAACATTAGAACTGCTATGTAGGTTATTTGTTTATCAAGGGATCGAATGCCTCTCTCTTTGTTAATTCATCAATCTACAATATCTCAAATGCCAATGGATACCATTATTCCAACTTTAGTTGCTATGAATTTTTAATTTTAATTTATTTGATAATATGAAATAAAAATACTGGAAAAAGTAGACAAAGGATGCAAATCGTCCTATATCCATTTAGATAATTTTCGTATCAAAATTCTTAATTTTTTTAGTTAGTATTAAGCATGATGAGAATAATATTCTACCACCATCATTTTCAGTAGGGCAATCAATCTCCAAATCTTGTTCCTCTTGATTCTTTCTTTGAACTTCTTATGAAAGAAAGTTGTGTTTTTATTCCTTCTTTGAGCCACTTGATCATGAATTTTTTTTTCATTATCTTTTTCATTAAGCACTGCTTCTTCCAATTTGTATTCTATGAAAGAAAGTTGTGTTTTTATTTATTTTATATTAACTTTAAAACATAAATGTTAATAAGAAAATACCTCTCATTTGAATTCAAATAAAATATCAAAAAAATCAAAACGGATAAGAATAAAAATCTAACTTTTGTGTTTTAGTTCAAATATTAGAAAATCTACATTTTTATAAACTTGTAAATTTAAAATGAAACATTAAACGATTTCTAAAAATTCATTAAAAATGATTCCTTGACTCATTATTAACATCTAAAAAATCATTATCAGGACTTTTGATGTTAAAAAAGTTAATATAAAGTATAGCCCTTCAAAATGTCATAGGAGTTAAAATTTGAATTTTTTTCAGAGTCAAAAAATTATACATTATAAAATGACTAACTATATATTATACAATATGTAATTTGAGAAATAATTAAAATACAGGATAAATATAGTTGGTCAAATTACATATTGTATAAATAAAGTTGGTCATTTTATAATATATAACTATCTATTACTTCTAACTCTGAAAAAAATTTAAGTTTTAACTCCTATGCCACCTTTGGTCAAATTACATATTGTATAAATGCAGTTGGTTATTTTATAATGTATAACTATCTATTATTTCTGACTTTGAAAAAAAAAATTCAAGTTTTAATTTCTATGCCACCTTAGAGGGCTATACTTTATATTAACTTTTTCAACATAAAAAGTCCCAGTAATGATTTTTTAGATGCTAATGAGTCAAAAGATAATTTTTAACGACTTTATAGAAATCGTTTAATGTCCCGTTTTAAATTCATAAATTTATAAAAATGTAGATTTTCTGAAATTTGAACTAAAATATAAAAATTGGATTTCTATTCTTATTCGTTTTGATTTTTTGATATTTTATTTGAATTCAAATGTGATATTTTTTATTGACATTTATATTTTAAAGTTAATATAGAATAAATAAAAATGAACTTAAATGTTAATAATCTGTTACAAATAGTAAATTGAATTAAACTGATTCAATTACATTGTTTCATACTAATTTGAATCACATTGATTCGATTTATACTTAAAATAATATTTTCATGTAATTTGAATTCATGTGTTTTGATTTACTATTATATTGTGTAATTCGAATTAGTTTAATTCGATTTATATAAAAGTATAAATGAAAATATTCATGTAACATTATTTAATTTGCATCGGGTGATTCATATAATATTGACATTGGTTTATTTTATACGAATGTTTTACCCTTAAAAAAATAAAGACACCTAACATATTCATTCCAAGAAATAATAATCAATTTGGCTTTAAAAGTTTTACTTCCTAACTAATATAGGTCTTGAGTCTTATAAATCAAGTTAATCCTTTACACGTGTTTTGTCTTGATGTGTTAAGACTTGGTATGTAGAAGAAATTGTGACTTTTCTTATGCGTACTTGTACTTGGGTAAATACTCCAATCCAAGACCTTTAATAAGAGTCCGAGGGCAAAATTTGATGGTGACAATTATTGTTTTCAGATATATGAAAGTAAGCAAAGTAAACATTTGTGAATGGTGACATTAAAAAGCTTTTTCATGACCTACATGAAATCATCACGGGACAAATATTCCTTCATCCCCTCATATATACATATTTGTACCTTATGCAATGATTTATATAATTTATTCATCAAATCTTTAAGCACATGATAATATTGATACCACGTCCAATCAAACGTATATTTGTGGTATAATCATGAACAACCCATTTGATATCTTGTCCTATATATCCAACAATTCATCGTGTAACGAAAAGTAAAAGCAAAAACCTAAAGAGCAATATTGTACGGCACAGTCAACAAGACTCGAGAATAATATGGCTAATGGCTTCTCTTTTGTTTTACTTTAATTTAATTTCCTCGCTATCTATACCACTTTTTCATTTTCATGATCTGTTTGTGTTTTAATTTTTCTTTAAATTCCTTTTTTTGATTGATTTGGGGTGTCCTAACATAGCAGGTTCCTGTTAAATCTATCATACGGAACAGTAAAAAGGTTTAATGAGACATATCTGTGACTTGTATATGCACATGTTGTTGTCTGTTTTTTGTAGGTGGAATGCATATTCAATTCCTTAAGCCGAAAGGCTCATCATGTACAGTAAACAAGTGATTTTGTTATTAACTAGATACTAAAGTTCTTTGTCCGCAAAAGAAAATGAGATGATCAAGATTTTTGAATTTAAACGAGCACTATTATTATTATTATTTAATTTGATCCATGAACTTTTATGTATATCTCAATTTAGTTTTTAAAATTTAAATTGTCTCTATAGTTTTTAAATTTTGCAAACAAAATTCATGTTAGTATTTGAAATAATTTTCGACGAATAGATATTAACAGAATGCTAATATAGACAATTGGATGCAACGCTGGATTTTGTAAAATGACGTCATTTTAGTTTTGATATTCTAATCCAAAAACAACATTGTAAGTAATGTTTATTGAAACTTTTCCTCTCAAAATAAGTCATTTTACATTATTTGTAGACTATTTGAACACTAAAATAAAAACTGTATCATTTTATAAGTTTTAAAATTATATATATCTGACTATCCAAGTCAGTATTTTATTAATGTTTGTGTGACGAAAATTATTGTAGGAACTAATGTGAGTTATATTTGCAAAGTTTGTGAAGTAAATAGAGACAATTAAAATTTTAAAAATTAAATTTAAACTGTAAATTCAGAGACCAAATTAAATATTAACTCTTATTATTATTTGTTCTAGAATTTCCTAATAAGAGGAAGGAAGCTAATTAACTAAGAATATCAATAATCAAATTGGATTGATCTAGTTATTAGCTCAGCTTAAATAAGTATCGAAAATTTGAATCCTTCCTTATACATATAGTAACTCATTCTATAATAATAAACCTTTAAATAAAACTCAAATTTACAAATAAATTAATTCTTTTTAAAATGAGAATAATGTAAAAAACAAAAACTACTAAGAATACCATTTACTCTCTCATATTTTACCGAGAGATAAAATTAACTTGATAACAGACATGATTGACTTAAATGATATAGGTTCTAATGAGGTTTAC
Source organism: Arachis hypogaea (assembly GCF_003086295.3). Taxonomy (NCBI): domain Eukaryota; kingdom Viridiplantae; phylum Streptophyta; class Magnoliopsida; order Fabales; family Fabaceae; genus Arachis; species Arachis hypogaea. The sequence continues at coordinate 62,285,877 of NC_092042.1, read as the reverse complement.
ACGCAAAAATTAAAGTTTATTTGAGTTTGATTTTGTTAACAATTTTACAATTGACTTAACCTTTTTAAATGGATTAATTTAAGAGAAAATGATATTCTGTTTTTACAAAATTTCTAAATGATTTTTTTATGTCTAAAATATGCACTTTTTACCAAAATTAAATAACATGCATTTTAATCCATTTGATTAAACGATTCTTTAATAATCAAGATAATTATATATAGTAATAATAGCAATAATAATATAAAATTATTTTTTATTGTAATATATATTTTTTTAAATTTTACCTTGTTACAAAAATATTTCATTTAAAATTATTTTGTATATTTCATAGTTAATAATAAAATATTAAAAATAAATAAATTTATTATTTTAACATGAAATATATATTTTATATTACTGTTACTATTATTACATAATATAAAATATTTTAACTTGTTAAAAGATACTATATTTAAAAGTTTTATTTATTAAAAATAAATAAAATATATTACAATACTAATATATTTTTATATTATTATTTTAACTATTATACTAATATTAATAGTAATATAAAATATATATTTATTTTTGATGTAATAAATTTTATTTATTTTCAACATTTTATTATTGATCATAAAATATATAAAAATATAAATTAAATAATTTTTGTAAAAAATATTAAAATAAATATAATTTATTACAATAATAATAAAAATATTTTATATATTATTTCTCTTTATAAGTTAACTAAATAATTATCACTAATTTATATATATAAATATAATGGTTACTGGAAAATATTTTAATCAAATAAACTAAAATACATGTTATTTAACTTTTGTAGAAAAGAAGAGTGTATAATTTAAAATTAAAAGAAAAAGAAGAGAGTGTCATTTTCTTCTAATTTAATTACTATTTTTCTTAAAACTATAATAATTTAAGAGCAATGTTAGGGGGCAGCAATTTTTGTGATTGTTAGCTATCAACTAGCCATCAATGATGATTTGATGGTGTAAGATTGGTGTGAGATTTCATCCAATGGCTCACCTTTCTCTGCTGGTTACATGCTAACCAAAATTTAATAAAACTGCTGGCCCCTAGACTTTTCCATAATTTAAAAGGACACTTTCTTAATCGCGTCAATTTAACTAACTTAACTATCATAATTTCATATTTTTCTTTTTATTTAATACTAACCATGGATTAAAAAAATAATTAAACTATAAGGACCCTTTTCTTGTATCTTTATTTCTTCATATTTTTTCTTTTACCTTTTTACTTTAATTTTGTTCTCCTTTCTATATCTTTATGCAGGTCAATGTACTAATACTTATCACTATAAAGATGAGTGGATATATCATCTCTCTTAATATTAATTGAGAATGACGCTAAGGGAGTTGACAAGATGGAACCCATTGTCCATTGATATAAATTTTATATGTATTATATATTTATTTTAATTTTTTTAAGCACAATCATTTTTTATTATCTAATTTTTATTCTTTTACTGACAGAATCTTTGTATGCAACAAGATAAGTAAACAATGAGTCCGTGGACCAAAGTACACTCACCAGGCTGACTCTTATTATTCTTCCCTTTTTAAATTGCCCTATTGAATCCACTATGATGTATATTTTTTTTTCATTTTTTCACTACGACCTAGTCTTAGTAGTAGTAATAGTAGAAAAGTAGAAAACCATAAGGATATATATGAACCAGTGAAAAAAAAGGCAACAGAATACCGCACTTTCCGCTGCTAATACATGAAAAGAAGAGATGGGCTATTGGCAAGGGTGAAAAAGTAAAATAGGAGGAAAATTCAAACACAAGTAATAAGAATAAATTAAGTTGGGTGGATTTAGTAGTTAATTTATTATTTCGCTTAAATAATTATTGAAAATTTGAATTTCAGATGTGGGAGAAAAATCATAAAAAACTCAAAAAAGATTAAAAAAAAAACACAATTAAGAACCCATGAAATGTTAAATTTGAGATTCTTTTATCATTAAGAGAATTCTTTTGATCAAAATGATATTTTGTTGGTGTTTATGGTGGTTCTTAACTAGTATTTTAGTTTTTAGAGAAATATGTTTTAAAAAATTAAATTTTAATTCGACGAATTGACTTATCTAATTTTTTTAAAATTTGTGAATTTAGTTGATATACTTTTTTAATTAGACGAATTTAAAATCTTAATATGATTCATTTCGTTGATAAATCGTTCGATAAATTCGACATTTAATTTTATGAACATTATTATGGATAATCTCGTTGAATTTCTAATTAGATTCATTTGTTTACCGTAATGTACCTTGATTTTCTAATTAGGGTAATTTGTTTTCTGCATGTGTGCAGAGAATTTTAGCCAAAATGGTTACACTGCAAAGTATGCAAATTGTAAGGATGAATGGAAAGGGTAGATTAATTTATTTGAGAAACCAATGTATAGAGAGAAGCTAAAAGCCTTTTTTTTTTTTTAGTAAAAGCTAAAAGCCTACCATTGCTGGAAATTCTCTTTTAAGTAAGCCCAAGGCTTTGACAAGACAATAACCACAAAACAGAGATGAAAACTATTCTGCAATTCGGCCAATTCTATGGTGCCTATGAGTTTTTATCTAAATTTTGCCTAACTTACTTTTTGTAATAAATTTTTATTTTTTAAAAATTATTTATTTTTATATATTCTAAATTAAATAATAACTTTTAACCCTTTTTAATAAATAGGCACCACCTTTTGTTATAATGGAATTTTTCAAAGGCATCTATGTCCTTTTGCTTTGTTGCCCCCACTACTCCACAGACACCTCTATCTCTCTCTCTCTCTCATCAAATATTAATGAATCCATGTCAATTTACTTTTTTAATAAAAATAAATTAAAAAGGGCTCTCAGCTTTCAAAATTCAAAAGAATATGCATGGATCTCTCTCTCTTTCTCTCCTTCTTAACCCTTCAATAGTTTTCTAACACCAAAACTTTTCAGCACTCAATTCCCAACTTTTTCCCTCCTTGCAAAGTTCTCCGGGTAATCAGTGGAGGTTCGTTTCAAGATTTTTCAATAAATTCTAAGAAATTATATTTCTAAAAAAAATATTATATTTAAATATCATAAAAAAATTATTTGTTTAGTAGGACAAATGATTAGAAACTATTTTCAATATTTTCAAAAATAAATGGGGATAGATTTGTTTTACTATAGGTATTTTAAAGAATAAATTCTTACTTTTTAAAATTACTTCAATACCAATAATAGGAAAAACTCTTAAGAACACAATAATTGAGAGATATAATAATAATTTTATATGTTAAATTTTATTGTCTTGATATGGGAATATAATTTTATGTTTAAGCAAAAACTATTCCTAAAAATAAGTTATTCATGAGAATTAAATTTTAAAATTTAATCAAATATGTGAATATTATATTTACATAGACAATTTTCACAGATAAATTAAAATTCCTTTAAACATTGACCCAATCTTCATTCATATATATATGTTCATTTTTCTTTTTATTTGAAATAAAAGGAAAATGTATAACCGAAAAATTTCGATCCACCTTACTAAAATGAGAAGAGAAATATTTTATAATCTCATAATAATAATAAACGAAGTATGCTGATGATTAAATAGACAGCTACGTTATGTAGACAATAAAAACTTTAAACAAGGTGAATAATAGATTAAAAATTTGGCCTAATAAACTAAAAAAAACTCCACTCAAATTATCCAACTAAAAAATTCCATTCAATAATTCAAAAATTTTAATTATTTATTATATTTTAATTTATCAGAACACCAACTTTTTTTCCAAACCTTTTGCTGTTGTTGCCATAGCTTGGTCTCCAACTAATCTCCATTGTCACTGCCGAGATCCTCCTCATTGCCGTTGGTTTGTCAACAAGAACTCTGATTTTATCGGCATTGCTCTTCTCCAAACTGAAAACGAACAGCGCCGTCGGCCTCCTCCTCGCCGTCACTGCTTGCCTTGCCACACACCGTTACCGGCATCGGTCATTCCTAGTAAAAATAACCATCCACTTAAGGATAAAAATAATCATTTGCATATCCAGTGAATTAAACATCTAGCATATTTTATTTACATATAACTAAACCCAATCCAATCAAATAACCATCCACATACGAATTAAAATAACCATCCACATACCTACTAAAATATCATCTAAACTAGCCATGATTAAATACCAAAACTTGAACTCAGGAAGGCGGTGGACGAAGGGACGAACTCATCGGAGCCCCTAGTGGATAGTGTGGCACCATCGTAGAGTTTCTGAATTTCGGAATCAACCTGAGAAAAAAGGAAGTCGATGAGGAGCTTGAACATGTAAATTTTGAGACCGTGGGATACGATATAGAAGCCTTGGATTAAGTATACACGCAGAACGTAGACACAAGCGATGATTAAGGAACCAATTCAGCGGTGAAGCATGTGTAGCATGGTCTTGTCAAAAAAATGTTGGTACTGCTGTAACATCATGAATTTTCATCGCGATATGGCGTCATCCAGTGAGAAATAGTTGGCAGAGGTGAAAGAGATCAACGCCAATGACGAGTGTAAAACGGCGTTACTATCCGAATTGAAAGAGAGCCTGTTGCGGCGGTAAAAAGGACGGTAGTGTCAAGATTTTTGCGATGATGACGATAACGGTTGTGGAAGAAACTGACGCTGTTAAAAGAAGTTGAAGTGCAAAATATATAATATGTGAATTTGTAACTATACGTAGTGATTTAGATGCTAATTCTAATACTTTCAAATTTTAAAATTTAATAATAATTATTTAATTAATTAAAAATCTAATTTTTAATTTTAAATTTATCTTTTTTTAAACTGTTATTCGCGTTTTACATACATTGTTCCCTATAGTTTTTCATATATATGAGACACATATGAATGATGAGTACAAATAATATATATGATAAATTTTACTGTACCCTACTTATAACAATATGTAAATTATTCTCTGTGATATATCGTTTTTTAATTGGTTATTATATTAATTATAGTTAAATTATTTTAAAATTAAATTATAGTCCAAAATAGATAATTGTATAATTTACTAAAATATTAAAAACTGAATCTTTGTTTCTTTCCCAAATCATGCTTTTAGAGAACTCTAATTCAGGCATTAGTTGATGCTGTGGAAGCAGCAAGACCAACTTAAGGACCTGTTCTACTTTCAATGAGTGAATATTTGATGTCTAACTTCAATGAATCCTATCAATCTAGGTTCGTAAACTTCAACTTCCTAGTAGTCCATTCTTGGTTTGTCATATTTCAAAATTGTAAGCATTTATGATAAGAAATTATATCAGATTTGGAAAGAAATATATCATTAATTGGAGAGAATGGCACAAGATGGGAGGATAACAGGCCTGTCTTATAAAAGGAAAAAAAACAAAGAAAAAAGAAAAAGCAACCAGTGAATCATAGCCTTTCGATCTCATAATATATCTAAGGAGGGAAGTCCTCTAAAAAAATGCGAGTCTTTGCACCGTATAGAGCCCAAATATCTAATTCTGTCCCATAAAACTTGTTTAACCGAAAATCTATCATTGAAGGTGCATAAATTGCATTACAGTCAAATACATATATAAATTTTCTAAAATAACTAAAATGAAAAAAAAATTAAAAAGGCGAAGATGAAGCTTAGCAAGAACGAATTTGAGTAGGAAGGAACAGTGGAAGGGAGGAAATGTTCTTCACTCACCAAGCGAGGTGTTATTCAATGAAAGGGTGGAATGATCAAATTAATACTGATTTGATAAAAAATATATAAATTTATTTTTAATATTTACAAAAATTATATAATCATTCACCTTAAAAAAATATTTAATTACAAAATGATCTTATTTTAGTTAAAATGTTAATTCTTATTAGATTAAATTAACTCAAATTAAAATTAAACATCCAATTAAAATGTGTCACATTATAAAGAATAATTTACATGTTGATTTAGAAGGAGTTGGGTAGAACTCACTAATATATATGTATATATTTTGAAGACATCTGATTAACACATATATTGATTAATATGATCATCATTATTAATCAAATCAAATCCAGGCTTTGGTTGATGAAGGGTGGGAAATGGTGGTTTGCACCCCCAACACCAAGGAAGTCCCTAGTTTGCCCTCCTCCACTCTCCTCATTCGGCATTACATGTCTCCTCTTTGAAGGGAGCATTTGTGACAATTCATTGTTCTCTGGCTCTGTATTAATATTATTACTACTACTTGTTAGCACCAAACTTGAACCATACACCCCACAAAACTTATTGTTATTCCCATCTTGCCCTTGACCACTACCATTGCTGCATTTCAACCCTAATGCCCCCAAGAATGATGATGGACCACATGAGGTTGCACCAACTTGAGCGGCTTTCTGCAACAATGCCGTCGCCGACATGTTCGCCGACGATGAAGAAGCACATGTTTGATGGGGTTGATGTTGTGAGCTATACAATGAAGGAACACTAAGCGATGTAGTAGTAGTACTAGTAATAGTAGTATTGCTACTTAGATCTTGGCTTAGATTGGTCGAAATTTTCGATCCGAATACCCAGTTCAGATGGTAATTATTGTTATTAGTGGCCATCGTTGCTTCTTGACGATGATGATGATGATGGTCCATCCAAAGGGATAATCCTCTTGTTGTTGTTTGGTTATTTCTGGCTTCTTCAGGGAATGGAATTGGCTTATTGCAAATTGAAGCAAATTGGGTTGCCATGTTATTATTATTATTATGATGAGGGGCCATGGAGGTTCCTATCATCATGTTATTGTAACCAATAATGTTATTGTTATTATTATTAGCCCCTAATGTTGAATTGTTTATGCTTGATGCTGCATTTACCCTAGCTGTTTCTTCTGCCAATGCATCACAAAATGCCCTGTGAGTTATGAAGCTATCCCTCCTGCAAATAATAGCAATACTAACATTAATGATAAAGATTATTGCAGTCACATTCAGTCAATATTATAATAAGTCACTAAATAAATTTATTAGAAAGCTCACTAAAAATAAACTTTTGTTAAATTTAAATTTCGAATTTTTTTAATTGAATTTTGGTAGCTCTTATTATTTCTAAGAGTTTTAGATTTTTTTTTCTAATATATTAAATGCGACGTGAAATATTGACTTTTTCTATATTTTTTGTTCATTATGATTATGTGAAAACAAATAAGATTTTTTTTTTCTAGGAGAAGCATGTAACCTGTAAATAAAGTACGGTCACTTTATTGAGTTGTCGTATTCGTGTATCGGACACATTTTGAATAGGACACTCATTAACACTCGTCGTGTCTACTGTATCTAACTATGTCTAAAATTTTTTTTCGGATACGTTTAGACGCACCAAAATACTACCATGTGTCAGCGTGTCCAATCTTATTCTATACATATATTTTTGAAATAAATTTATATATAATATATATTATTATTTATTAAAACAAAAAATATTTTAAATACTTAATATAATTAAAATAAAATAATAAAAAAATAAATTTATATTTTAATATCAATAAAATATCAAAATATTATTACGATTTATCTAAAAAATATTTTATAATTTATATATATACGTGTCCGATATCTTATAAAATTTTAAAATTTAGGTGTCCTCGCCTTCCATGTAGTATCGTATCACGCGTTCGTGCATAGCAGCTAACAAATCTAACATGAGTGTTTAGCAAAAATTCCCAAATGGCACTTATTAATTATTTGATATAGCAAGACTATGGCATTGATTAGTATCAAACAAAATTAAACTAACAAGCACGACACATTCTCACATACATATATAAGGTAATAAGCTAAGGTTAAGTAAGATAATTCCAAACCGTGATCTTTTGTCGTCTAGGACTATAGGATCACCACAAAAGAAGCTAAGCCTTATCAAAGAGAGAGAAAAAAAAAAAAAGAAGAAAACTTGTGTATGTGTGTGGCATCTTTTAAGTCCTTTAATTTGTTTGAACTACAAAGACTCTTCTTCTACCTTTTTTCACTCCTAAAAGCCAAATAGAGCAATAGACAGCAGGCACCCACAACTCATAAAACCACATATCTAGTACACACAAGAAACGACAAAGAAATGCATAGATAAAGAGAAAGAGAACATCGTTTTTCACGCTCTACTTAGATACTAGTTTAATGTCTTACTTAGTAACCTTTTCAAATAAGTATTTTTCGGTCAAGTTGATAATTTAGAGTTATTATAAAATAATTAAATTAAACATATTAAATTATTTAACGGTTTTTAATTAGGTGAGTTTTGAATGAAAAACAACTATAAAAACACAAGCTTATTTAAAAGGATTAGGGTTAGTTAATTACCGTGAAAAGATGGTTCCACAATCACACTTGTATTCTCTTGTACCACAGGTTTTGGAGTGGGCTTTCCAATCAGACTGAACCGCGTAACGCTTCGAGCATTTGTCGCACTTCCACTTCTTCTCGCCGTGCTTCCTGCAAAAGTGCTTCTTAATTCCGGTCAAGTCTCCCAAAGCCCTTGAAGGGTGGTTGTGGACACATGTTTTCTCCGGACACACGTATACACGCTTCTTTGGTTCTTTATTTGTTCTTTGTTTTAGCTTCCATGGAAGGTTGTGTCCTCTTCTATGGAGTTGAAGGTTTTGATCCCTTTGGAAACCCTTCCCACAGGTTTCACACAAGAACCTGTTTGTAGCCATTAGAGTCTTTGGGGATAAGGCTATTACTTCCGCTTCCGGATCTGATCATCAGTATAGATGAAAAAAAAAAAAATTACTCTTATTCCGCGTTAACACGGGATTCGAAAAAACACAATATCCTAAAAATTGAATGTATCTTAATAACTATATGAGTAACTGTTTTTGCTCTTTAGACAACTCAATCGGTTGTTCGAAGACTCACCTTCACTCGTGAATCATGATATAAAAAGAAAAACAAAAGAAGCTATATACATGCCTGGGTTTCCTGGGAGGTTTCTCTTCCTCTTCAAAGAAGGAAGGTTATTATTAGATGAAGGAGGAGGAGTAGTAGTTGGATTCTGATTCTGATTATGAGGGAAACCGTTTGAGAGTTCTCCATGATCCATATTTTCAAGGATCAGCATCTCTCTTGTATAGTAGTTTGTTTATGTTGAGTTCTGAGTATGTATGAGTTAGTTTAGAATATATGCAAATGAATATATATATGAGGCTGCAACCCTAAACTAAGTTAACTTGATGAAGTGATGATATATGAAACAAGATGGGATCTCTGAATTGTGTCTCTCTCTTACAAATGTTTGTTATCTACTTTTTAGGTGGAATAAAATAAACCAAGATGCTATGGGAGGCGGTGAAAAGTTAATTAATTAATTAATTAAAATTTAAAGAAGGGAGTGAGAGAGAAGATGATAAAGGAGGGGGGCAAATAATGGGAAACAGAAAGAGGGGGAAGGTGAAGCAAAGGTATATGATGACACATATGATGAGGGAAGAAAGTTAATCTCCATTTTGGAATGATTATCCCATAATTTGTGTTGTTTCTTGCTTTTTTTTTGTTTTCTTTAATTCTTTAATCCTTTCTCATCCAATAAGCCTTTTTCATTGATTTTTAATCTATTCTTATCTACTTTTTTCTTGTTTAATGTATTAATTTAAGCATTTCATTTCCAAATCATTTTTAATTTTATGAAAAAGTACAGATAAACAATTCTTAATCAGTAAATTTTAAATAATTATAATCAATAATTATTAGTTAATAACAATTAATGAGTAAAGAGTATAATTTAAAAATATTTGTTGACTATTGTTGTTAACTAGACTTTATTAATTACTTAGAGAATTGTCATTTTATATATATATATTGAATACATACATACATACATACATACATACATACATACATACATACATACATACATACATACATACATACATACATACATATATATATATATATATATATATATATATATATATATATATATATATATAGAGAGGTGAATTTTACCCAACCTCTTCTAAAACAACATGTAAGTTATCCTTTATGATGTGTTACACTCTAATTGGTCAGTATCTTAACCATAGTTAGATTATTTTGTAATTTATGGTTTGAGATGGGTAATGATATAATTTCTTAAAATATTAAAACTTCACTCCCATTAATTGAAGCATATCTTCACTCTTCCATTCTTTTTTCATGATGTAACTTCGGTCCTTCCAAGCATCGTCGTCGCCGCGGTGGTGACAAGAAGCAGCGCCGACGTCGTTGCGATCTACTGCCTTCTCACGCAATCTCTTTCTTCAATGGATCATTTCATAACGACGTTGTTGAATTTCCATTGCCTGTTCTTTCCCGTCATTGCTATCTCCAGTCGTCTTCACTCTATCCTTCTTTTTGCCGTGGATCACTTCTTACCAACATAATTAATGGTTAGTTTAGTTATTAAATTTTTTATTAAAAAATATATTTTTATTTAATTACATGATGAAATATATATTGATAGGTAAAATATAATATAATAAAATAAATCTATTTAAAATACTTAAAAATATAATTAAAATCGTGAACATATAAATATAATAATAAATTTGTATTTTAAACAAGCAAACATATTTGTTTATCATACATAAATTATTTAAAAATAAATATATTATTAAAATTAATAATACAAATTTAAAATGATAAAATCCAATTTTTTACCGTATTCTTTTTATAGTATTTTTATTTTTTTTATTTTTAATTTATTAGTATTTTATTATTTAATTAATAATTAAAAAAATATTTTTATGAGAAATTATTTTTTGTATTATCTTAAAGAAGAGACCAATACAACAGTTTAAAAAAAACCTAAAAATGATATTTTAAATAAAAAGTATTTAATATTAAAATTTTTAAATACAAAAATAAATTATATAAATATTTAAGAGATAGAGAAAAAATACATGCCTAAAATAAATAAAACAGATAAAATAGGAGTACTCATGAGAAATAATGAATTATTTTTGTCTGTTTTATTTATTTTAGACATACTCACAAGAAATAAAGAATTATTTTTATTTATTTTATTTATTTTAGACATGTATTTCATATTTATATCTTAAATATCTATACAATTTACTTTTGTATTTAAAATTTTTAATATTAACTATTTTTTATTTAAAATGTCATTTTTACATTATTTTTTAAACTGTTATATTGGTCTCTTCTTTAAGATAATACAAAAAATGATTTCTCAGAAAAATAATTTGTTTAATCATTAATTAAATAATAAAGTACTAATAAATTAAAAATTAAAAGAATAAAATACTATAAAAAAATATTTGTGAGAAAGTCGAATTTTATCATTTTAAACTTGTGTTATTAATTTTAACAGTTTATTTATTTTTTTAAATAATTCATGTATGATAAAAGAAATGTTTACTTGTTTAGAGTACACATTTTATTATTATATTTGTATATTCCTGATTTTAATTATATTTTTAAATACTCTAAATAGATTTATTTTATTATATTATATTTTACATATAAATATATGTTCCATCATGTAATTAAATAAAGATATATTTTTTAATGACAAAATTTAATAACCAAACTAACCATTCTACGATAAGAAGAGGGATTGAGTGAGAGGACCAGGAGATGACGTTCGCGCTGGCCATGTTGGAAAGGACGGCAAAGTTACGGAAGAAGGAAATTCAACGACGTCGTTAAGGATGATGCACTGAAGAAAGAGAAGAAATTGCGTAATAGAGCAGTAGATGACGACTGTCGCTTCTTGTCACAAACGTCGACGACATGCTTGGAAGGATTTGAAGCTACGTGATGAAGAAAGAATGGAGGAGTTGGAAGGGTGCTTCAACGGGAATGGAGTTTTTGATAATTATACCATTACCCATCTCAAATAGTAATTATAAAATAATCTAACCATGGTTAAGATAATGACCAATTAGAGTGTAACACATCATGAAGGATAACTTACATGTTATTTTAGAAGGAGTTGAGTAGAATTCACCGTATATATATATATATATATATATATATATATATATATATATATATATATCCCATTTTCACATACTTTATTATTGGGATAAAATTGTCTTTTTCTATTTTTTCTTTTTTTTTTTCTTGCAAAAGTTGCATCATATAGTACGGTTGCCATTTTATGTTTAAGAGTTCATTTTATATTCAGTATTAAAATGTTTCTAATATAAAATTACTTCTATCAAAAGTTTAAGTTTACAAGAGAAAATCATATATAAATAATTATATTTTTATTTATATTTTTTCATGCAAGAATTTTTTCTAAATTTGTGTATATATATATATATATATTGCTTTATACTAATTTTTTTTTGAGAATCAACAAGAATTGACTACAATATTTTTTAATTATAAAAATTTTGATATTATATCATAAAATTATTTTTTTTCAAAATTTAAGCTAATAAAAAAATATAAATAATTATATCTTTAATTTAGATCTAATAACATATATAGGTCAATACTTAATTAAAGGATCTAGTAAGATAAATATTGAAAATATATAATAATTATATATACAATTTAAATAAGCGGCTATGATACATTGGTATATAGTTTTTTTTCTTGTCATGTTACAAGAAACTTGGATTACCCTCATTATCATGACTTGCAGCCATTTAAATCAAAGCAAATAGAAAAGCTGTTACTGTCATAAAGAGGAAAAATATCATGTCGTCCCGTGTGTGTGTGTGTGACTACAGAGAGCGAGTAACATATATAGCTCAATCACTAACACACCTTTTATAATGTAAAAATTCATATTCCATAAAAAAGGCATAATAATAATGTTGAGTAGTCTCCTCAGTCAAAGTGAAAGTTCTCAGGTCATTTCCCGAAGAAGATTGATATATGTATATAGATTCCAAAAAAATGTAACTGTGATAATATAATTGTAACATGCATATTAAAGGAATTAAAGAAAGAGAACTAGCTAGGTTTTTTAATGTACTTCTTCTATAGCTACACATTGCTAATTTTCTTTTACTATTTTTTTTTGGTTGGAAATGATCTATATTGATATTATTCTCTGAAAAATAGGCATAATGCACGTGTGTCCATGCACATTGAACTGTCAAAGAAGGTAAAATCCAAAGGAAACGACGAAAAAAACACACAAAAGAAAAGGGAATAATCGTCCATCATGACAACTTGAACATGTCTCATATTGGCTGTATTTCTTCCCTTCTTTAATTTAGATTTTAACATAACATCATCAAAGATCAAATAAACTATATAACAATAGTTAATTTCTTGTTCTTGATTCAATTCTTATTATTTATTATATATGTACAATATTATTGTTTTCATTCAATCACATAGGTATCGCAAAAGTTAGAGAATTAACTATTACTTTATATATATTTAAGGATTGTTAATTTGTTGTCAATTTTCAGACGGTATTTATATATAGATATTTTACTTTATAGCTTTTCGTCAGCATCTTTTACGTACTGTTTCTTTTTCTTTTACATAAAAATTTAACATAATATAGATGGAAATGTTTAACCAGTGGATATCTCATATCTATGGTCATACCCCCCACCAATATACACATGGATTATACATTTTTTGGGGCTGGGGGAATTGAAGGGACATTATTTTTATTAATGTCAAAGTTTTAGATTCAAATTTCACTAATGCTATGCTAATTAATGTAATAACTAATTGGAAGTTTATTTGATTTGTGCTAAAGCTGCTCCTATATATATATATATATATATTAAGATTATGAGATAGAGAAGGGTATGAATGAAGACAAAAGTCTTCCCCATCAAACACACTCCACAAAAGGGAAAACATAGTATGGGAGAGCAAGTTTGCTTTCCAACAACGCTATGGATTTTTAATCATTTATATGTATATTTGCTTACAATTATCTTACTATTTGATATATTTAAATAGATGCTAGCTCGAAATTGTTATCTTTCTTTTTTCCTCACAACCGGAATATTTACGATTGAGTGATTGACCATGGTGATTAATTTTTGTTGGCTTGTATCTAGATACCAGAATTGGTGGGGTATTGTTGGTGCGAACTAAACTTGGACCAAAGCGTGGTGCTCGATTTAGCTGGGATCAAAGAGCATATGGTGGCTGTTGAAAAGAGTATGGAACAAAGTATACTTTTGACTTAAGCGTGTTATGCTGATTGCTGAGTGTGGGAAAGTCGAAAGTATAAAACAATTGAAAGAAAGAACGGCTTTGAGCTTATATTGTGGCCCTAAAAGTTGTTTCGACTCAGTGCCATAGATAAGGAGGATGGGGTTTTCTAAACAAACCCATAAGGTGCAGTTAGAATTAAGGAGGCGGTCATGAAAGATATTTTGACTTTGATACAAGTAAGGTGTGGTCGAAATATGTAAGTAAAGGACACTTAGCAAATTTTTGAGAGATGAATGGAGCATGTGCAGTCAATAAATAAAAGCAATGAGTTGTAATTAAAACATATTCAAATACTCATTCTTATCTAAATTAGTAACCGTCATAAATACTTAAAGAATTAGACTAAATAGTGTTACCTACAAATAGAGAAAAGAAAAGCTCAAAAGAGGACTTCCGTTCTACAACTGACTTAAACATTGAAATTCTAGAGAATTTTTTAGTCATACTGATGGAATAAAAGGTAATAGAGTGTAATTACATATGAGTTTGAGAGTTATTTTACTTTGTTGTCGATTTCATTCCAAGTTTGCATTCAAGTTTTTTTAAGTTTCTATTCAAGTTTTTTTAAGTTTCTATTCATTTGTTCATTTATTTCTCTAATATTTATCTGTTTTTCAATTCCATTCTTTTTTTTTTTGTATTTCGTGGCACTCAATTCGACTCAGGTAAATGTCGATTCTTTGAAGGTCGACATAAGGATTGTGTCAATTTAAATAATTAGGTGAAATTAAACTAATAAAAAAAGTAGTTTAGTTTTCGGAATGAGCTTTTTGACATTGAGATAAATCTCGATAAGAGTTTGTATTAAGTTGAAAATTAAGTCGAAGGATCAGTCGAAGGTGTAGACTTGAGCAAGAAGAGTCGAAGTCAAAGATTGCCAACATTTGTTGGTGCTAGATAGTTTTTTGGACTTAGATGAGTTTTGACTACAGATTATATTGATTTGAAGAGTTGGAGCTAGTAACAGATGCAGATATGAGCAAGTCGAAGTCGAAAAAAGATGGTGTAAGAGCGTTAGAGCTAGCGTCGAAGTCGAAGATTTAAGCATGATCAGAGTCGAAGTCAAAATTAAAGATTTTAGCACATAAAAATAAGTTGAAAAGTAGTTACTGTTTTTCCTTAAATATTAAGACTTTTACTTGACTCTCAAGCTGAGTTGACTTTTACTTGATCTTCAAGTTGAAATGGAGAACATGGGGCGAAAATTAAGGAACAAGCTGCACAGTGAACGTGGGAAGAACAACTGCCAAATCCTTCCTCTATAAATAGGAAGATTGAAGTCAAAATAAGCATCCATTTTAACCTACTCCAAAGCCACATTAAAACTTTGCAGAATTCCCAATCACACTAACGCACAAAAAAATAGAATGCTTGTGCATGTGAGTGTTGAATGGCATCACTATTTTCTTTCAAGTTCTTTATTTTTCTTTATTTTCTTTTCATTTTCCTATTTTTCTTTAAGTTTTATTTTCTTTTATTATTTCCCTTTCAGTTATTTCATCGTTCCTTTCGTTATTTCCATTCTTTTTAAGTTCATTGTATCTTTTATTACATTTATTTTCATTATTTTTTCGTTATTTTTTTTATTATTATTTCATCTTTATTTTCATCTTCTGCATAAATTCTTTGATTACCACTTTACAATTCACTCTACAATACTATTTTACAATACATCAATTCAATCGAGGTACTCGATAAGTAAATCTTGAGTTGAGCTCATTCTTTGAGACAGGAATCGTATCTGCTCCTTGATGGTGTTTTTGTGAAAAAATGAATTTCCAAACACATAGATCTAACCGGTAAGTATACCGGGTCGCATCAAGTAGTAATAACTCACAAGAGTGAGGTCGATCCCACAAGGATTGATGGATCAAGCAACTTTAGTGGGTGATTAGTTTAGTCAAGCTAACATTGGTGAGTGAGAATTGTTGCAGCAGAATGTAAATAGCAGTGAACTTAAATCGCAGAATGTAAATAGGCAGGAAGCTTAAAGAGCAAGCAATGTAAATTGCAGAAACTTAAATGACAAGAAATGTAAATTGCATCAAAAGTAAAGGGGGATGGATGCTGGAAATTAAAGAAAGGAATAGATTAAAGCTTAGAGCAACTGCAGAGAATTAAACTTGCAGAAAAAGTAAATCAGATCATGAACAGAAATGTAAAATGCCAGACAAGTGTAGAAGAATTAAATTGTTTGAAAGTAAATTGAATTGGGTGCTGGGAATTAAAATTAAACAAGAAAGTGTAAAGTGCAATCAATCA
Organism: Arachis hypogaea; assembly: GCF_003086295.3. Taxonomy (NCBI): domain Eukaryota; kingdom Viridiplantae; phylum Streptophyta; class Magnoliopsida; order Fabales; family Fabaceae; genus Arachis; species Arachis hypogaea. Next base: position 62,269,438 of record NC_092042.1, on the reverse strand, counting down.
GAGAGCTAGAATATGAAATGGGATGCAATAGATCTCAAACAGAAAAGGAAAATTGCTTAAGGAAGCAACACATAATGTAATTCAGCTCAATTGTGAAATTTAAAGAGACAAGATCTCAGGAAATCAATGAGACTAGAAAATAAGTCTAGATCTCAATTCCTTCCTTGATCAAAGTAGAAAGCAGATTGAAGAAGAAAGACAGATGAAAGCAGTAAGAGAGTTTTGATTCAAAGCCTTAATTTCTTGAATTATGCAGAAGAACAAAACAGAGACATTGCAGATGGAGAATGAAAACAGAATTCCTTTCAATCTCAATCCAAGATTCAAATTCAAAGAAAGAAAAACTAAAAGAGAGAGCTCTCTAATCCTAATGCTTCCTAGTGGAGCAAGCCTTCTAATGCTCTCTATTAGAGCTAGCATCCTTTTTTGAAAATGACACAGATGCCTTTTTATAGGCTAAAAAATGAAAAAAATGAAATTCTAAACAAATTACAATTAAAAATAAATTCCTAAGCTAATTATTTCTTATGCCTTTGATTCATGTTGATTGGGCTTTGCTTGATTTGGGTTTGAAGAAGAAGTGAATTTAAATGGAATTTTGATTGAATTTTGGCCCATGGTGCAGCTCCCAGTAGAGTGCTCTGCTCTTGTGGAGAGCGGAGCATTGAGCTTGTGCTGTGTCTTGTGCGCTCCAAGCTTCCTGGCCCGTGTTTTGTTGTGCGCCTCATGTGTGTGGCACCAAGGAGTAGTGCTCTGCTCTCCTTGTGAGCAGCGCAATGGAGCTTCCAAGGGGAGGTCCCAAGTTCAAACCCTTGTGAAAGTATTTGGAAAAACAATTTCCTTGAATTTTTATGAAGAGAGCACGACATTTTTCTCACCAAGAGAGCAGAGCAGAATAATGAGCGCTACTTTGCTTTGGAGTGAGGCTCCAGCTTCGAACCTTGGTGGAAGCATTGGCCGATTTTTTTACTTATTTTTGGCCCATAAAGATGCCCTTCACTCGTCCCTCAATTTTATGCCAAATATGAATTGTCATATATCGTTGAAAAGCTCTAAATGTCAGCTTTCCAACGCAACTGGAAGCACATCAATTGGACATCTGTAACTCAAGTTATAACCCTTTGAAGGAGGCATGGTCATGCTGTGAGCGCCCAGATTTTAAATTAGCGAAAATTTGCTTCCAACCTCACTTTGTTTCATCACGATATTGCTCTGCTCTTGGCAAGAGCGGAGCAATGTGCGTGCTGGTTGCTTCCTTCTTTGATTTGGTCATGGGCCACGCTTTTAAAAGCGTGGCCTAAGGCTCCAAAGTGTGCTCTAACTTCAAAGTGTGCCCCCAAAGCTCTTTTTTTCTCCTTTTTAGCTTATTTTGTGCTTCTTTGCTTCTTTTTCTTCTTATTTCCTACAAGATTTATAAAATTAAAAGATCAAGGAAATATTCCAATTAAGCACAAAAGAATGCAATATTTAAGCACTAATCATCAATTTCTTGTATGAAAAAGCATAGAAAAACATGACATAGTGACATGTCATCACAACACCAAACTTAAACCTTGCTTATCCCCAAGCAAGAAAAGAATCATGCAATAAAAATTGACAATCCAAGGTAAGAAGAATAGCAACTCAATGTTCATGGTAGGCTAGTTTTCTATGCATGCTACAATCACAAAAGAAATGTAAATGTTTGATGCTTCTATCTAACTCATTTTATGAAATCTTTTCCTTGTAATTCTTCCTTGAAACAAGCTTTTGATTTTTTTCTTGTTAGCTTCTCCTTTGGGGTGCTTTGCCCCATGAGTTAATAACAAAGCTACGACTTCTAAATGCTTTGTTTTCAAGTATTACCACTTGATACATAAGCACCACAAGCATTTAATTAGAGGACTTCATTAAGCTCATTTGTTTCTTTTCTTAACTCTCTAATCATTGATGCTCAGAGCCTTGAGCTTTGAGGGAGTGCTTTTGCACTTGAGCCTAGCCTTGACTTCTAAGTGTTTTATTTTCAAGCATTTGGCTTGATACATAAACACCACAAGCACTTAACAAATAAATTGCCATTGATACTCAAAGCCTCCAGCTTTACCATTCTTTCCCTTTTTCTTTTCTTGCCCTTTTTAGCATTTACTTTTTTTTTCAAGGTTTTCATGATTTCAAAAGATTTCACAAAATGTTCTAGATGAAAACTTCAATTAAATAAAATCTAATGCAATTGAGCAACAATTAATTATACTAGCTTTCCAATACTTGTATGCACATGCTAAACTCTTCTTTAATTCCTTGTTTGTTTATGATCATGATGCTTTACTGCTTTTGAACTCACAGAATTCAAGTTGGTAGTTATAATGCCATAGCAACATGTTATAAATCAAGATTCAAGCTATGCTTTATTCATACACACATGTAAACAGAGAAGATAAAGACAATCATGAAATTTAAGTGCTGGAAACAAATGAGAAGAAAAGGAGCTCTACAACCTTGTAGTTCATCTTCATTATTGTTGTCCTTTTTCCTTTATTATTCCTCTTTCCCTTGCCAAACTCAGAATGCTTGCTCATCCTCAAGAAACAATTAGAACAATGGCTATGGGCTAAGATGGATCATGAATGTCTTGCACAATGAAATGTTAGCAGTACATATATTGCAAGCAAGCAAAATTTAAGATAAAAATCAAAGCACAAGAGACAGAGACATTTTGATTGCAAACATAAGAGGGTGTGCATGATACATGGCATAAAAGATAAGTGACACACCAAACTTAGTGTGACACTTTCACTTGGAATTGATGCAGGTATCTTGTAAGGATTGGAACCAAATTTTGTTGCATAGCAACACCAAACTTAGAATGCAATCCTATGTCAATTTATTTGAAAAACTAAACAAAAGGAACTGTTATATGTTGAATACAATCACCAAGCCAAAAATCTGTCATGAATAAGGATCTCTTGGTGCTTGTATTAACAAAAACAGTTAAGAAGCAAAATAAGTGAAAGCATTAAAAATAAAGAAATACTAAAGTAAACAGAATAACAAAGTGTCAAACCAAAAGAAAGATAAATTTGCAGAGGCATTGTGATTATGCAGACAAGTGATGCTGCTGGATAACTTGCATAGAAAAATAAGTGGCACACCAAACTTAGAATCTTAGTGTGACACTTTCATGTAAAATTGATGCAATCATCCAAAGGGATTGAAAATAATTTGTTGCAGGGCAACACCAAACTTAAAATATAACCATGTGCCTATTTATTGAATTTAAACAAGGCAAGGAGAAGAAATATACCTACTGTCTACCTGTTCTTCACTTTCTTCCTCTTCTTCCAATTTGTTAAGAGGAATGACCTCAAGGGGGAGGAAGTTTCAGCTATTGTCCCCTTTCTTGGTTTTCTCTCAGCAAGCCTCCTTTTGTACATGGCTTGATTGAGCTTGCTTGCTAGTGGTCCAGGGGTTGGATTGCTTGTGGTTGACCTTCTCTTGAATGTTGTCCTTGGTATCTTGGTCACAATCCTCTTCTTGGTGCTTTTGTTAATTACCTTCACTTCTTGGATGTCAAGACATGGTTGCTGTGTGATTTGTGGAGTATTTTCTTCATCAAAAGCCTTTTGAATTGGTGGTTCAGTGAGCTCTTCCTCTTTGCACTTCTCTGCTTCACTTGAGTGTCTTTCTCACTTTCTTGCTCTTCCACTTCCTCCCTTGCACTCAACATTTGACTTAATAGCTTTTTCATTGAGGAGGTTTGTTGATCTTCCCAATATTTCTTCATCTCCTCTTCATATCTTTCAATCATGGATTCAATTGTTGAGCCATTTTGTTTTAGGGAAGTTTGAAAGAGTTGTGAATTTTCATGTTCCTTTGTCACCTCAAATGCAGTTTCATTTTCAACCACCTCATTCTTCATTGAAAGTTCACTTGATGCAGTAGCCTCCTCATCTTGCTCTTCCACGTTCTTTGTTGCACTCACCAATTGAGCTAACATTACTTCCAAGTTTGTGAGGGAATTTTCTAGTTTTTTCTCGTGTTTCTTTGTCTTCTCCTCAAATCCTTTGAGCATGGACTCAATCCTTGAGAGTCTTTGGCTCTTGGAAATTTGTGTTGGTTGTGAGTCTTGGGATGGATTTTGTGTTGAGGTATAGTTAATTGATGAAGAATTTTCAAATGTAGAATTGGAAGGTGAGGTTGGACACTCTCTCATGTGACTTGACTGCTCAGAATTTGCAGTGTCTTGGTGATACTCCCAGCCACCATTAGAATCATGACTTGCATTATTTTGTGGTGGAGGGAAATATCCCATCTGATTTTCTTGCTCATCTTGTGGTTTTGAAGCATTTCTCCATGGATTGGAGTGCTCAGCATTTGTTGATTCTTAGTGATATTCCCAGCCACCATTAGAGATTGGTGATGGTAGGTGATATCCCAGAAAATTTTGTTTGACCATAAGATGAGTTGAACTCCATTTATATTTTGTAAAATGCAGCATCAATGAAAATTGAAATTACTCATATCAGAGATGAGAATTTCTTAGTGAGGCAAAAACTCAAACACCTTGATTTCAATTTAAAACAGAGAACAAAAACAAAGAAAATGATTGATCTAGACTTCTCACCCACTTAATCATTGTTGATCTAATCAATCCCCGACAACGGCACCAAAAACTTGATGGTGTTTTTGTGGAAAAATGAATTTCTAAACACATAGATCTAACCAGCAAGTATACCGGGTCGCATCAAGTAGTAATAACTCATAAGAGTGAGGTCGATCCCACAGGGATTAATGGATCAAGCAACTTTAGTGGGTGATTAGTTTAGTGAAGCTAACATTGGTGAGTGAGAATTATTGCAGCAGAATGTAAATAGCAGTGAACTTAAATCGCATAATGTAAATAGGCAGGAAGCTTAAAGAGCAAGCAATGTAAATTGCAGAAACTTAAATGACAAGAAATATAAATTGCATCAAAAGTAAAGGGGGATGGGTGCTAAAAATTAAAGAAAGCAATAGATTAAAGCTTAGAGCAATTGTAGAGAATTAAACTTGCAGAAAAAGTAAATCAGATCATGAACAGAAATGTAAAATGCCAGACAAGTGTAGAAGAATTAAATTGCTTGAAAGTAAATTGAATTGGGTGCTGGAAATTAAAATTAAACAAGAAAGTGTAAAGTGCAATCAATCAGAGAGCTAGAATATGAAATGGGATGCAACAGATCTCAAACAGAAAAGGAAAATTGCTTAAGGAAGCAACACAGAATGTAATTCAGCTCAATTGTGAAATTTAAAGAGACAAGATCTCAGGAAATCAATGAGACTAGAAAACAAGTCTAGATCTCAATTCCTTCCTTGATCAAAGTAGAAAGCAGATTGAAGAAGAAAGACAGATGAAAGCAGTAAGAGAGTTTTGATTCAAATCCTTAATTTCTTGAATTATGCAGAAGAACAAAACAGAGACATTGCAGATGGAGAATGAAAACAGAATTCCTTTCAATCTCAATCCAAGATTCAAATTCAAAGAAAGAAAAACTAAAAGAGAGAGCTCTCTAATCCTAATTCTCCCTAGTGGAGCAAGCCTTCTAATGCTCTCTATTAGAGCTAGCCTCCTTTTTTGAAAATGACACAGATGCCTTTTTATAGGTTGAAAAATGAAAAAATGAAATTCTAAACAAATTATAATTAAAAATAAATTCCTAAGCTAATTATTTCTTATGCCTTTGATTCATGTTGATTGGGCTTTGCTTGATTTGGGTTTGAAGAAGAAGTGAATTTAAATGGAATTTTGATTGAATTTTGGCCCATGGTGCAGCTCCCAGTAGAGTGCTCTGCTCTTGTGGAGAGCGGAGCATTGAGCTTGTGCTGTGTCTTGTGTGCTCCAAGCTTCCTGGCCCGTGTTGTGTTGTACGCTTCATGTGTGTGGCACCAAGGAGTAGTGCTCTGCTCTCCTTGTGAGCAGCACAATGGAGCTTCCAAGGGGAGGTCCCAAGTTCAAACCCTTGTGAAAGCATTTGGGGATTTTTATGAAGAGAGCATGACATTGCTCTCACCAAGAGAGCAGAGCAGAATAATGAGCGCTACTTTGCTTTGGAGTGAGGCTCCAGCTTCGAACCTTGGTGGAAGCATTGGCCGATTTTTTTACTTGTTTTTGGCCCATAAAGATTCCTTTCACTCGTGCCTCAATTTTATACCAAATATGGATTTCCATATATCGTTGGAAAGCTCTGAATGTCAGCTTTCTAACGCAACTGGAAGCACATCCATTGGACATTTGTAACTCAAGTTATAGCCCTTTGAAGGAGGCATGGTCATGCTGTGAGCGCCCAGATTTTAACTTAGCGAAAATTTGCTTCCAACCTCACTTTGTTTCATCACGATATTGCTCTGCTCTTAGCAAGAGCGGAGCAATGTGCGTGCTGGTTGCTTCCTTCTTTGATTTGGTCATGGGCCACGCTTTTAAAAGCGTGGCCTAAGGCTCCAAAGTGTGCTCTAACTTCAAAGTATGCCCCAAAACTCTTTTTTCTCCTTTTTAGCTTATTTTGTGCTTCTTTGCTTCTTTTTCTTCTTATTTCCTACAAGATTTATAAAATTAAAAGATCAAGGAAATATTCCAATTAAGCACAAAAGAATGCAATATTTAAGCACTAATCATCAATTTCTTGTATGAAAAAACATAGAAAAACATGACATGGTGACATGTCATCACTCCTCGAATGAGTGAAACAAATTGGCACGCCCAGTGGGTCCTAGGTAAATTTAAGTGTCGTGTAACTTTACATGCAATTGCAAAGTAGTAAGATTGTGAGTTTGTCTGATCATGTCTATACTTCGACTAATGGCTCAAACTCTGAAAGAAAAGGCAAGGCCAGTATGAGAAATTTAGGAGTCGAAGCTACCCCGATAGTAGTCAATGGTAGTCGATGTGGTACTCCAGTTGTGATTACAGAAGGGCAACCTTTGACAGGGCCCCAATATGAATTGCCATATAATTATTCATCTCCTTTTGAGAAGGTGACAATGAATTCCGGGAGTGGTAGCGTGAGGACTAATCTACTGTACAATCCCATACCTCCTTCTGGATACCCCCACATAGGGAGGGTATAACCCTAATGTTTTCAACTATAATGCTTATCAACATCTTATGAATAATCTCCCATACTTAGGGTCGATATCCGTGCAGTCGACACACATGCAGTTGATACCTATGCAGCAACATCAACCTACAGTGTCAGGACAAAATACCATTCTAAATGTAATTTCAATACCTAGACAAGTGTCGACTGAACCAAGAGGGTCGACGATTACGACTAGGGGAGAATCTATCTTCCCTGAGACATCAAGACACATTCCTGTAAGTATAAATCCCTCAAACACAGTCGAATCATTAGCTGTGTTTCGACAGCAAATAGAGGATAGTCATCATGACTTAGTCAGTATGATGACTCAGCAAATGGCTATAGTCTTGAACCCTATTCTAAAAAATGATACTACTAGGATAGAGCAGGTAGCTCGATATGTCAATGATATTACATGAATTATCAATCGACCCTATAATATCCATCTAGGTGCCAATGTAAACAATTCTCCAGTAATATTGAATAGAGGGAAAAATCCTAATAGGGTATTGCCTGAAGTTAGAGCTAACAATACTGTCCAGGCTTATGGGCAAAATATTACTCAAGTTGTCAAACAAATATTGAATCGAGCTGGCCTCAATATAGGAATAACTAATCAACCCTATTTTATTTCTTCTTTCCCTGACTAAGTCTTGCAAGCTGAATTGCCAAGGGGCATAAAAGCACCAAAATCTCTCACTAAATTTTCAGAAGAAAGTGGATAGTCGATAGTCGAGCATAATGCTCGTTATACGGTCAAAATAGGGGAGTTAGCAAGCAATGAATATTTGAAAATGAAATACTTCCAGTCCTCCTTGACAAAGAATATTTTTACTTGATTTTCAAACTTGTAACCCAACTCGATACATAGTTGGGTACAATTAGAAAGAGGCTTTCATGATCAATTCTTTAGAGGAGAAATGAAGATGTCTTTAACTGATCTGTTCACAATCAAGAGATAAAATTCTGAGTTAATCAACGACTATTTAATATATTTCAAGAATATGAGGAACACATGTTTTACTCCTATTCAGGAACCGGAAGTAGTCAAAATGGCTATCAATAGTCTTGACTTTTTTATTTGAAAGAAGCTGGTGAATCAGTAGTTTCTCGACTTAGCTTAATTAGATGGCAAGGTTCAGCAAATTTGAAACTAAATAAAGAAAAAGAGGAATTTGAGTCAAGCATGAAAAAAAATCCTTTTTTCAATAAAGAAGTTGCTTTTTTAGAATGCATCACTGAAGAAGAGTTGAATAATGAAATTACTTTTGCAGCTGAATTAAAAGATGGACCTCCCTATGTGTGTCGAACTCTCTTTCCAGCAAAAGACAAATCTCCTTTATTGGGAGAAAGAAGTTATTCTTTTGACTTGACTAAACCAGATCAAATATTCGACATGTTATTAAAAGATAAGCAAACTTGTTCTCTCTGAGAGAAAACGAATGCTTTCTATAACAGAAATCAAGAATTAGAAATTTTGTAAATTTTATCAAGCTCTTAGGCATCATACTGATAATTGTGTACGTTTCAGGGATTTGATTTAGAAGGAAACTGAGGATGGTCGACTCAAGTTGGCTAAGAAACCAAAAATGAAGGTGGATACAGATCCCTTCAAAGTACCTTCAAACTTTGCTAAAATCAAGAAAATGACTTGCTCGATTAATATGGCTGCTATCGACATAGTCGATAAAAAGAGTCAACTCGAGATTGACATGTTTGAAGCTAAAAGGCTAATTTATTCGAACGCTGTAGAGATGTGCTAGATTTTCTATTGAGGCATAGGGATGAAGATGGAAGGATTGGAGAGATCGAAGCTGACGATGGACCTTGTTATGTCAAACAAATGAATGTTAGCTCCAAGAAATATCAATCTAGTGTTGATATGAGCACATGTGACCCATCTCTCATCAAAGGGTGTTATGTGGGGACCCATAGTATTAGATTGGTCCCTAAGGCTAAGGAGGACTTGGCCGCCAAAGAAATCATCTAATAGAAGTGTCGAGCCACAAGGCTCGACTCTCAACCTACATGGCTGAGAGGAAGGAGTGTACAACGGAGCGTGCACGATTGTATATATAATCTTGATCCCTTAGAATTCGAGAAGTCTAGTTTATTTTCTGAAGATTTGAACAAATAAACTTGTTGAGCTTCAGGCAGGATATTTTCCAGGTCGAAGTCGGCATCATCAAAATTCAAATATCTAATTTCTGGAGAAAGAACATTAAAAAGTGTTCCTATGTCCTGGTCGACGAATTTGTGTGTCGACCCTATACCCTGGTCGACAAATTTTTGTGTCGACTCTATGTCCTGGTCAACCAATTTCTACGTCGAGCCTTAATCCTGGTTAACAAATTTTTGTGTTGACTCTATGTCCTAGTCGACAAATTTCTGTGTTGACAGTCCAGTAATAAAAGTTACAGCTGCAGTAGTCAATCCTAACCCATATCCAGGAGCATATTCTTGGTGAATTTCAGCACCACTATGAAGGGGAGTATAGCAAACCTCGAAAATGAAGGGGTATAAAAGTTAGATAGCAAGTGAATGTTTATTTAACAGGTGATGCTAACTTAAGAAAGATATTAGAGGAGAAGTTGTCGAAGTATGAGATGCTGCTGTTGATGGTGGATTCTGAGTCAAAGTCAAAACAGGGGCAGATAGACTACCAATAGGCTGAAGAATTTTTGTTTCAGCATGAACAGGTTAGTTCACTTCCCGATTAGAGGGAGTGTCGACATAAGCAACTTGAGAGGAAGTCTCTTTCTGGGATTGCTTCGACTGAGATGGATTCGATTGCAATGCATTAGAAGAAGGTGAAATTGTAAGTATAAGAGATAATGAGAATAATTTAAATGACAATACAATACCTTCGAGGAGGTGATAAATCAAACTTTTTGAACTTTTGGTGGTTTAGCACCCATCATAAACATATATAAAACTTGTATTTTTTTTTACAAAATAACAAGTTTTAAAGGAGCATTTGTTGGCACTCAAAATCGATATTTTGACTTAGGTAAATGTTGACTCTTTGAAGGTCGACATAAGGATTGTATTAATTTGAATAACTAGGTGAAACTAGTAAGAGAAGTAGTTTGGCCTTCGGAATGAGTTTTTCGACATTGAGATAAATCTCGACAAGAGTTTGTATTAAGGTGAAAATTAAGTCGAAGGGTCAGTCGAAGGTCTAGACTTGAGCAAGAAGAGTCAAAGTTGATGTTTACCAACATTTGTTGGTGCTAATAGTTTCCTCGACTTAGATGAGTTTCGACTACAGATTGTATCGATCTGAAGAGTCAGAGCTAATAATAGATGCAGATGCGAGCAAGTCAAATTCGAAAAAAGATGGTGCAAGAATGTTAAGTTCAAAGATTGTTAAAACTAGCAGGAGAGTCAAAGTCGAAGATTTCAGCATGAGCAGAGTTGAAGTTGAAGTTGAAGATTTCAACACGTTAAAAACAAGTTGAAAAGCAGTTACTATTTTTCCTTGAACATTAAGGCTTTTACTTGACTCTTAAACTGAGTTGACTATTACTTGATCCTCAAGTTGAAATGGAGAATATGGGATAAAAATTAATATATATATATATATATATATATATATATATATATATATATATATAGAACAAGCTGTAGAATGAACGTGTGGAGAACATCTGCCAAATCCTTCCTCTATAAATAAGAATATTGAAGTCAAAATAAGCATCCATTCTAACCTACTCCAAAACCACATCAAAACTCTGCAGAAATTCTTAGTCACGCTGACGCATGAAAAAATGGAGTGCGTGTGAATGTGAGTGTTGAATGGCATCACCATTTTATTTCAAGTTCTTTATTTTCCTTTATTTCCTTTTCATTTTTCTATTTTCTTTTAAGTTTTGTTTTCTTTTGTTATTTCCCTTTCTGTTATTTCATCATTTCTTTCGTTATTTGCATTCCTTTTAAGTTCATTGTATCTTTTATTATATTTATTTTCATTTTTTCGTTATTTTCTATATTATTATTTCATCTTTATTTTTATCTTTTGCACAAATTCTTCGATTATCACTTTGCAATTCACTCTACAATACCATTTTGTAATACATCGATTTAATCAAGGCACTAGATAAGTAAATTTCGGATCGAGTTCATCTTGTGAGAGAGGAGTCATATCCGCTCTTCGAATAAGATTGTGATACAAACTCAGTTCGATACTACCTGTGAAGTCGATGAAAAACAAATGAAACAGTGGTTATCAGTTCTTAATTGCATTTTAAAATTATATGTTTGATCCAATTTTACTCAAATATTTGGAAAATTCATGTTTGCAATAGTGCGTCCAAAAAGATATAAAGTTATCATTTTCTTTCTAATTCACTGTGAAGTCTTTATTTCGAATCAATATGTTCTTGGGACAAATTCTTTGAGAAGAGTTGTAACTACTCTCTGAATTGATATCTTGATAGAAACTTGGTTGACATTCCTTATCAAAATAGAAAAATCAAAATCCAAGGAAAATAGGTATAAATTAAAAGATAAGTTTCATTATTCATTTAAAAACTTTATATATATAAAAAAGAATACATCTTCAACATCTATCTAGCTAGTTGAAAGAAGAATGGTGGATGTACTCATCGTTGAGTTCAGAAAATATCTGACAACTTTAATAATGATAAAACATTTGATTGAGATATAATCATAGTTGTTAGAACTGAACCGATGATTGGACCGATCATGCTACTGGTTTATTAGTTTATTAGTTCAAACGATAAGTTACTAGTTGAACCAATAGAACCGATCCTATGTAAATAAAAAATATAAAATAGTCAAAAGTCTAAAATTAAAAAACTTAAAATACATATCTTTACTAATATTTTAAAAATAATCAAATTTCAACAAATTATAATTAACAAATTATAATTCAATTATCATCAAATAAGTATATAAAATTCTAATATTTTTTATTATAAAATATTTTAATTTTATTTTTATACTAAAATAACTATTTTTCATTTCAGTAACTAACTAATTATTTTATATTTATTATATTGTTATATACTATGTGTATTTATTAAAAAATAGTATTTAATAAATATTATATAATCATAAAAAGAATAATAATATTGTAATTAATTAAAATATTTGATATTTTTATTTATACCTGTTTAATAAAATTCTTATTAATAATTATAAATAATAAATATAATTAATTTAAATATAAATAAGTATAAAATTAAAATAATATTAATAAAATTATTGTATATTTTTACTATATAATTAATAATTAGCATATGCAATAATAAGAATAACATAGTTTACTGGTAAGGAGAGCATATAATAACAAGAAATACCTAAGTTCAAATAATATATTCAACAATTTTAGAATTTTTTCTAAAGCGATTTGGTTGGAATATCTAATTCTTATATAATTGATTGAGTGTATAGATTCTATATTATAAGTGTTATTTTTTTAGAAGGATGCTACACATCCATGTAACCATGTAACCAATTTGGCCCAACACCAAAAAAACCTAATACCATTAAATGAAACATGAAATACATGCGCCCAACACACACGAAATTGCTCTTGCCCAATGCTTCTTCTCTTCTTCTTCTCTTCTCCCCCACGCTTCTTCTTCTTCTTCTTCTTCTTCTTCTTCTTCTTCTTCTTCTTCTTCTTCTTCTTCTTCTTCTTCTTCTTCTTCTTCTCACGCTTGTTTACGCACGGAGCGTCTTCTTCTTCTTCGCTTTCTTCTTCGCCTTCCTCCTCCTCCTCCTTCTCCTCCTTCTTTTTCACGTTCCTTCTCCTTCATATGTTTTCTCCTTATCGCCATTCTTTTGTTGTTGTTGCTGCTGTATTTTTTTGTCTTTTCTTCCTTCTCTCTCTCTGGTGAACACAATACTCATGGTGAACCGAACACAATACTCATGGTGAACTAAACATAGTACTTATGGTGAAACAATTGTATAGTATTGAGTGAATGAAATATAATCCATTATATAAAATCAAATTCAAACAGCTTTCTGTAGAATGAACCGAACACAGTACTCATGGTGAACCGAACACAATACTCATGGTAAAACAATTGTATGGTACTAAGTGAACAAAATATAATCCATTATATAAAATCAAATTCAAACAGCTTTCTACAGAATGAACCGAACACAATACTCATGGTAAACCGAACACAGTACTCATGGTGAAACAATTGTATAGTACTGAGTGAACGAAATATAATCTATTATATAAAATTAAATTCAAATAACTCTACCTACAATTTACATATTATCAATTCAATTCAGTACACTTCGGTCCATTTAATTCAATTCAAATTAGCAATTGCATTCTGTTCAATTCGATTCAAAACTGAATAATCCAAACTTTGTCAGTTTGATTCGTTTCAGAAGAGTAATCCAAATTGCTCTCCATTCAACTGATTTGAAGTTGAGTCATTCATTGTTTCAATTCAAAAGTGCATATCGAAGAAGAAAATGAAGAATAATAGGAAGAAGATAAATACAACGTAACCAGGTCGAAATAAGGAAATGAGAAGATGAACGTGACCAGAGAAGAACGACGAAGGCAATGCAGATCAATAAGGAAGAACGTGAGCAGAGAAGAAGATTTACGTTGCAGTAGAAAATTTACATTGAGCAAAGTTTTAAGTTGTTGCACGTTATATGTAGCGCATGTATGGCAAACGAGTGAGGGGTGGGGGACGCGCGTGTGGAGGAAATTACTTGGTTAACAACCATATAAAAAATACATGGATGCAAAGCTTTTTTCCGATTTTTCTATTGATGGCCGATAGTCACAGAGCTATTATTGCAATAATTTGCAGAATAAAATAGGAAAAGATTTTTCATTCATTGCAAATGATCAGCACTAAGCTGGCTGTAACTGTACAAATAATAAAATAAGAAAGTTTTATTTGCTGCAGCATATTCGATATTGAAAAGAGTTAATAGTCAAAATAGTCACTGAAAGATACCCCGATCTCTATTTTAGTCCTCGAAAGATAAAATTAATCAAAGTCGTCCCCGAAAGTTATTCACGTTGGTCGAGTTTGTCCTTCCGTCATCTGAGGTAGTGACGTGGCTAACGTTTGGTGAGGTGGAACGTTAAGTGCCAGCATGGAGAGGTGTAAAACGACGTAGTTTCATACCCTCAGCCCCAAATCAGTGGAACGACGTCGTTTATGAGCCACATGTGGATATTCAAACGTTCTGCCCTTCTCTTCTCTCGTAACAAACCTCTTCCACTTTCGCTCCAAAACCCCTCATCTTCTCTCTACCCTGGTACTCTGTACAAAGATCCTTTGATCAGAACTTGGTGGCGTTATCGAGCATTCGTGTGTGCGAGGCTTGTAGAAGAGTAGGCCCTGCTACGTTGGAGGCAGTCGCTGAGGAGTTTCGTAGTTGGAGGAAGGAACAGTAACTGCCATAGGTAAGGCTTAATTTTTTTCACAGTTTCTGTTAATTTTGCAATGTTGGTGTCCGTTGGTTTAGGGTGTCTTAGTTCTAAGAACCATCTAGTGAGGCTAGGGTTTGGACTAGCTACACAATATTCTGTATGCGTTTGTTAGGGGTTTCCTGGTCCTTATGTGGTGGGTTTTTCTGGGAGTTGAGGGTTTGCGATGGTTATGATTATGTAGTTTGCTATGTGTTTACATGCAGTTGTAAGGGAGGAGTTGTTTTAGATGTTGATGTTGACTACATTTATTTGCACTTGTAGATGGAGGGTCCTCCGATGACTTTTGTATTTCACCATGGCGGGAAGTTTAAAAAGAATGAGGGTGGATATCTGTACTATGAGCCGGATCACACAGAGGTGTTAATGGGAGTTGAAGCTGACACACTTGACGTGTTCTTTGTGAGGGGGTACTATGTCGAACTGGGATATGCTGAGGCTAGGGAGTGCTGGTGGAAATCTCCAGGAGTTCCCCTTGAATATGGGCTGAGGAGGCTGGCCACAGATGATGATTTGGTTGCAATGGTAAAGGATTGCAGGAGGAACTTCAACTTGATCAACCTGTGTTTCGAGCATGGTGTTTCAGAGCCATGTGTGGTTGATGAGCAGGAAGGAGATGTGCCTAAAATTAACCCAACCCAGACCAAGAGACATCAGTCTCAACCCACCAAGTTACCATCCCACCAAAAAGCAAGCTCTGAGTCCACGAAGGCATCAGCTGAAGGAAGCAGATTATCTCAGCCTTCAAAGTTTCCTTCTCAGTCCAAGAAATTTTTTACCCAATCCACAAAGGAACCAAGTCAGCCCAGTAAACTGCCTACCTAGCCCACTAGGCAACCAATGCAGCCCACTAAGGAGCCCACTAAGCCCAATAGACCATCATTGAAGCCCACAGGTCCATCAGCTAAGCCCACTAGACCAACCATTAAGCCTAGCAGACCATCATCTTAGCCCACCAAGAAGTCACATGAACCTGTGCAAACTTCATCACAGCAGAGAAAGGCCTATAGTCAGCCTACCAAACCTACCCCTGCTACAGCTCAGCCTAAAGGTAAGGCCAAGGTCACTACCACCAAAAGGGCAGGCAGGCATGTGAAGGCAGTAGAGGTTGAGGAAGACAGTGACTCTCATGACTCCTATGAGAGTGCTGAAGACAGCCTTTACAAACCTCCAAGGGTGCTAGGAGATGATGAATCTAGCAGTGACAGTGATGATGGTGTCAACTCTACAAGGCTGAACAAAAAAGGGAAGTTAAGGAGAAGCACAAGCCTGCTAAGACCAGATTAGCAGAGAAAGAAATAGAGACTGACGATTCAAGCTATGAAGCTTCTGAGAGTGAGGATGAAAGTGACTCAGGTATTTGGTTAAATCAATTGGTTTGTAGATGTTGATTTAATTTTGGTCACATGACTGATTACTTAATTTGTGGTTTCCATTTGGCAGACCTAGAGGATAATCCCCTTGAGGACAATGATTCGGATCTCAACTCATGGCACTCGGAGGACTCAGGCCAGGAACTAGACTCTGATGAGGAATCACCAACTGTCTAAATGGAGGCGAATAAAAGGACATACTGTTACAATGTTAACCCGGTTAAAGGACAAGATCTGTGGGAGAAAACATCTTCGCCTGCCCCTGTCCCACCTCCAATCAAGCCTAAACCTGGGAGGCCTACCAAGAAGAGGAGAAAGGACAAAGGAGAGCAGCCAGTTGGGTCAAGCGCCAAGATGAAGAGGAAGTACAACCCAATTAGGTGCATGTTTTGTTGTGAAGTTGGACACAACAAGAGAAGCTGTGCAAAGAAGAAAAAGGAGGATGCTGAGGAACAAGCTAGGCAAATGCAACTTCAACTTGCCCTTGCTAAAGGGCCTGCTCCCCCTACAGATGACCCAAACACCAACAATGAAGTTCAATCACATTCTCCCCCTCCTCCCCCAGTCTAGCCAGAACCTGCTGTGGAAGTCAACCAACCTGGAGGAACCCAACCAGTGCAAGATACCCAACTGCCTGTTCAAGACATTCAGGTTATTTATTTGCTGCTTTTTATTCTGCTCAATTGCATTTGTTTTATTTACTTGAAATTAATTGGTCTGCAACTAGCCTATGTAGGGTGAAAAGAGAGACAGGCCACCCAAACTGCATGTAATAAAAAAAAAGGCAAGATCAAATGCCTCCACCCAGTCACCTGTGGCCATATCTGCTGAGACATTGAAAGGAACAACTTCTGCCACTGCAAAGAAGATGCAAACCTTCATGACATTCGTGCCTACTCCAGGGTTCAAGCGTCCAAGAAAGAAAGATTAATATGTTTAACTAGGAAATATATTTTGTATGTAGTTGAAAAGTTTGCTTTTTGGGACATGGCTATGTAAACTGCCTCTGTGTTCAGGATCATTTAAGTTAGGCCTAGTATATTTTTTTGTTTACATGAACAATGTTGTCTGAACAATGTTCTCTGGATCTATGATCACCTTTGTGGTGTGTTTATTAAGACAATATGATATCAGTATAATTATGATGTTTGTTATGGATTACAATTACTTTGTCTACTGTCATGTATGCTTCTATTTGGTGAAAAGATACTTATAATAGTTCAAACATCACCATCATATATTCTCAGTGAAACCCATCAAGCTTAAGCAACAAGTTTATGTTAAATTAAAGGCAATTAAACCATACTTTCATTCATAAATAACATCATCATTACATATCAACTAATTCAATTTCTCTGATCTAACAACACCTCTAACACACAAGAACATAACACTCCATTTGTGGCTTTACTTGGAGATTAACGTGAACAACAGTGATACACACAATACAGTAGCCACCACCACTGCAACTGACAGGAACATTATCAGCATCTTCATTGTTCTAACCTCACCCTCCAAGCTACCCAATCTCCATGACACATTCAGTCTCCATTCATCATAGTCCCCACTAATCTCTGCATCAGTTTTCGCCCCTGCTACATACCCATCTTCCTCAACCCACCTAAAGAAGTTGCAGTGACTTCCCTTCTGAATTTTTCCAAAAAAAATAAAATCAATTTCAACAACCCAGCAGGATAGACAAAGGAATATTGAAAACAAGCTTAATATATCATAACCTAACTCACCGGGTATCTGGCACAAGTGTGGAACAACCTATCCGGATTCTCTCTTGTGCCGGATTTCTTGATTGTCGTCTTCAACCCACAAAAGCAAATCTGGTCCTTCATCTTCCTCCTCTGTCGCATGGCAGAGTTCGACTCATGGCTACCGACAGACTGCGACGGCGGGTCACTACTCCGGCTTCCACTCATCATAGCAGCAACTCCTCAAACATACATCGTCACCTGAGAATGGCGCACATATATGCTTCAGATTGGGGGTTAGGGTTGTAACATTAAGACTAATTTGACCTAAATAATCAAACATATCTTATCAGCATTAACGGTTGCCATGCTGAACCTCTCCACGCTGGCACTTAACATTCCACCTCACCAGACGTTAGCCACGTCACTACTTCAGATGACGGAAGGACAAACTCGACCAACGTGAATAACTTTCGGGGACGACTTTGA
Source organism: Arachis hypogaea (assembly GCF_003086295.3). Lineage (NCBI taxonomy): Eukaryota > Viridiplantae > Streptophyta > Magnoliopsida > Fabales > Fabaceae > Arachis > Arachis hypogaea. The sequence continues at coordinate 62,251,338 of NC_092042.1, read as the reverse complement.
TTAATTTTATCTTTCGAGGACTAAAATGGAGATCGGGGTATCTTTCAGGGACGATTTTGACTATTAACTCATATTGAAAAAGGAAGATACTTTTAAAAATTGACTATCATTATATAGTTGATAATTCTTTAAAAATGAACTAAAAAAAAAAGAAGCAATCAATGATGATCAATCTAGCAAGCATAAATTGCGCAAATTAACAATAATGTGAAGAATATCATTGAAGATTAACTCATGCGATGTTTGGAATGATGAAACACTTTGATATAAAGCCAAGGAAGTTATTCTTAATCAAATAAAGCTAACGGCTATATGCTTGATAAGTGCAACGGCTAATTTGATTAAATGAGGAAATGATTCCTACATTGAAGAGGATATCAAGTTCTATATATGATAATTTGTTTAAAGAAAAAGGTAACCAATTCAAAATAATTCAGATCACACACACAGAGCTTTTGCTGAGTCTATTTTCTTTTTTTGGTTATTGAGTGTATTTCAATTTTTTTATTATCTAGAATTAAGTTCATGTTGAGAGATATAAAAAACAAAGAAAATTAGTTCACATATAAATTATTTTTATTTTTGTTTGAGTGTTTGTTTTGAAAGTGTATGTGCTCGAATTATAATATACTTAGTTTTCTTAATTTAGGTTGAGTTAGTACTTAGAGATTACTAAATTTAAATTAGTTTAGGTGAATGATAAAAATATGAATCAGAATATTTGAAATTGATGTTTAATGAAAATTCTAACATAATTTATGGTGAAGACTAACCGTAGATTTCATTGTACTTTGTAGTTAAATTAGGATATATCATTGTGTCATTTTTTTCTTTTATTTTTGTTGTTGTATTTTTAAGAAAAGACAAAAATTAAGATAATTTTTTGATTTATCAATTATATTACATAAATTATAAAGGCGATTATTATTTATTTATTTTTATTTAATTTTCCTTTTCAAGTCACTTGAAAATTTAATGATGATTAAAAAAAAAGACTATATCCCGTTTGATTATAAGTAGTTATGTAAAAAATTCAGTAGTATTAATTAATATTTTATTAATAACCCTAATTTATGAATGAAGTCTTTGAAAACGAATAGGATTCTTTTTATATATTTTTTTAATTGCATGATAGGAGCCTAAGACAAGAAAGTAGTAAATGAATTGGGGAAGATTATTTACTACATGAAAAGCTGAGAAGGGAAGATGCATAATGCAAGTAAGAAGACAAGGAGCTGACAAAGGCAGTGAATTTTTGGAAGTTTGAGCAGTCGTCCCCTTGTGGGCTGACTTGACTTTTCCTTCTAAATTTGCTACCCATCCTTATTAATCATAATCTAATCATGTTTTTCCTTTCTAACATTCTTTAATATTTTGACTTTGGAGTTTAGCTGTTGAACTTTTGTGGCCTTAGAATATTCTCTCCCTCCCCCCAATGCTTTCAACTTTCAATAATAACACCTTGTGAGATTCCTATTCAAAACTCCACAACAAGGTCCCCCCTATATACACACACTCCCCTATCTATATATATCTCTTTTGCTTGAGTTAGAAAAACAGTGGCCATTTCAAAATTGATCAGAAGGGTTTAGGGAAAAGCAAATTGTTGTCACCAAGGGAGTTTATAATAATTTTATTCAAATAAATTGAAGAAAAACCCACTTGTTATATATAATGTTTTCTTTTTCTTTATAGATAATATACTACTCAAGCATTAGAACTTTATATTTATATTTATTAATAATAATAATGAGAATTTCTTTCTTAACTTTTTCTTTTAATTTTTGGACTTTCTACCTTTTCTTTTTTAAATTATACCCGCCAATAATGATTTCTACCAACTTATATTATTCACTCTTTAGAATTTATATCAATTGATAGCTTTATCATTTCAATATATATAATTGTCTCTTCCAACTATACACTGCATACATTTAAAGCATTAAAAAAAAAAAAACACTAAAGTTAATCTATTTTCACTCCATTTATAGTTCTCGATCTTCATGATCCTTTTTATCGGACGCATCTATAATGTTCCATTAGTAATTTGAAATATTTGATGCTCTATTAAAAAATATTTAATTAAATATTTATTCGTTATGCGTAGAAAGATGTTTTAGACCAAAAATAAAGTGAAAATCATCTCTAAGCCATTGATTTCTGTGTTTTAGACAAATAAACACTTGATTTTGTAAATATTGTTTCTTTTATATAAGTTAAAAATAATAATAATAATAATAATAATAATAATAATAATAATAATAATATATGATTATTATTATTACTTTTGTAATTTATTATGATATTATTAATTTTATCATCTTTATCTAGTTTATATTTTTAAAATTATTATTTATAAATAACTAAATATTATTATGTATTTACTTAATCATTATATTAAAGTTACTATTGTTTACATTTCATGTATTATACCTTTTATTATTGGTAATTTTATTATTTTATAATTATTTAAAAAATATTCTCCAAAATATAAAATGACTTTGACAAATTACAAGTAAAAATATCCTCCTTTGTTGTGGTTGTGGTGGTTGGTGATGACAGAAAAGGAGGTGGAGGTAGAGGTGGAGGTGGGGAAGGAAGGTAGAGAGGGAATGAAGTGGTGGTGGAGGAGAGGTAAGGGTAATGGAGGAGGAGGAGTAGAGGAGGGAGGTTGCAGATGATGATGAGGAGGAGGAGACTGCTGCTATTGAGGAAGAGAGTGTAGGCGAGAAGGGAGATCGTAGGGTATTGGGATTGATTTGTCCATCTCACTACAAAGATTGATTCGTTTAACTAGCAATATGTCAACAATTATGTATGTAAGTTAATGTTTCATGTTAATATTCTCCATCAGTAATAACTAATAAAACAATTTGGATAAGATTGATTTTACTCACAGAATTAAATTATATAAATAATTATTTTGTATAGTTTAAAATTTAATAGAAAAATAAAGTGTTTGATTTTATAAAGACGACATGTATTCATATTTTTTATATTTTATTTTAGGTTAATCTGATTGAATATGTGAATAATTCTATTGCGCAAACATATTTTGTGTTTTTATTTTGTGAATAAAAATTCTTAAATAAAATACCGATCAAGATAATGAAACTCATCTAATTTATGCTATTTTATCTTTTTTTTCTTTTTTTTTTAAGAATAATTCAACTTAACAACCATAAAAAAGCGAATTGACAGACAAGCTAGACAGTGGTTATCGAGCAGCTAATTAATAGAAAAAATGTGGTTCTCCAAATATTGATTTTATATATGACATATTCAACGTAAAAATTAATTACTTATTCAGGAAAATTAACTATCAATTTTTAATATGAAGATATCTAATAATAATCATTAGTTTTTCTCTTTACATTTTAAATTTAACTAAGACAATTAAATAAATATTGATTACATATATTTATTTATTGTAAAACCGATCAAACCGTAATTAATTAAATAATAAATTAAATAGGAACGAATATAGTTAGAAAATTTAGCAATCGAAATTTTGTAATTTAAATATGATATTTGGACTCAGTAAATTTTTCTGAGTTAGAAAATATAGTTTTCTGAAGTCACCAAAAAAAAAAGTCACCAAAATATATAGTTTTCTGCGTAAAAATGCGCATTGAAATTTTGACCGGCAGTGCCGGCTGAGATTCGTTCGGTACTGCAACTGCGAAAATTGATTATAAGCAAATGAGGTTAAGAAATTAGAAATTTTAATTAGGAAAGGTAGAAATATTTAAAATGCGATTTAAAGCGCTAATCTTAAAGATTTTGGCTCAAAATTAGGTCAACGGACAAAAATAAATGAACCGGGCCTAAGTGGGCCCAAAACCTAACATATATAAACATTAGTTATGAGCATTTCAGCTCATTTACCCTAATGAAAGGGGCTTGATGCACTGAAATAGAGAAGGGAGGAAGAAGAGAGAAAATCCTATCTCTATCAAACTTTAAATCACCATAACTTTCTCTCCGAAACTCTGATTGACGAGCCGTTTGCAGCCACGGGTCGCTCTTTTCATCCTCTACAATTCTATCTAAGTTTTGTAGTGAGTAATCCACTTTCCTTTGCCCAATTTTCGTTTTCCTCTTTAAATTCAAATTTGGTTTGGGTTTTGAGAAAATCTTATAATTTTGGTTGTTTAAGAGTGTTCTAGTATAAGCCATTGGTGATATTCATCACAAAATTTCGTGGGTTAAGGTAAGGAACCCTCCAACCCTTATGATTTATCAATTTCATGAACCCTAGGTTAATGTATATATGTAAAAATTGGTTATGTTAGTGTATTTAGTGATTTTGGTGCACAATTGGGAGGTTGATATTGCTTGAGGAGCTTTGGTAAGGCTTGGAGCTAAGGTTGGTGGAGACTTCCAAAGAAGAGACTCAATTATTTTGGCTACAAGAGGTACGGTTTAAGTTTCATTTATGTACTGTGTGGTGTGATGAGCATTCCTAGGCTAGATGCCCTTAGGATTAAGTTTGGATTATTTAAATGGTTGTTGCTAATATGTATAGTTGATATGTAATGTAAATTAATGACTGGGTTGATAATTGTGTGAATTGTATGTTTGGTGTGTTGAGAATTTGATGAATTGGATAGTAAGTATTGGTTTGTAGAATATACATTTAAATTGTGAATTTGGGCCGGAGACCGTGAATTTTGGGCCGGAGGCCGGAAAGAGGTTAGGAAGGTAAGTTGATGTGTGTTTTGTGTGATGATATAAGAGATTGGATGGATTTTTGATATTGAATGTATGAATAATCGGTTTGGTTATTGAACAATAAGGTTTGAGAAAATTAAGGTGTAGAATTTGATAGTTTTGGGTGAAATTGTATAGAGGAGGTAGGTTTGGTTTAGTTGAGTGTAATTATGTGAATGTGGTTGGGTTGTGGTCGTTTGAATGAGTGGAAATGAATTTAGCTTGTGAACATTAGAAAAATTGGTGATTTTCATGTTTGGGTAAACACTGATTTTTGACCAACTTTAGTGGTTCGTAACTCGGTCTACGGAGTTTGGAATCATTCAAAAATGAATTTTTATAAAAGTTTATTCAAAGATCTTTCCAATGGTTCAGAAATGGTTGAAAAAAGAATTTTATAAAAGAAGTTATATGTGTTGGAAGTCTGGTGTTTAAAAGTGTAATTCTGCAGCTTTTTAACTTAGTAAAAAATATTGGAAAATAGTGCTTCCACGCGCACGCGTGGCCGACGCGCACGTGTCAGTCTCGATTTTTACACACCCATGCATGCGCCTAGCCGACGCGTACGCGTCGCTGCACTGATGTGAATGCCCCATAGAAAATCCAGAGAGTTGTGCGGGTACTGTGCTGGTTTTGTACGAAAAGCACAAAACGCACCCACACATACGCGTCGCTCTGCTTTTCTGACTACCACGCGTGCGCATGGGCGACGCACACACGTCATGTTGTTTATTTGGATTCCACGCGTGCGCATGGGCGACGCGCACGCGTGACCCTGTTTTCAGCAAAAGTTGGTTTTTTTGAGTTTTTAAAGACGAATTTCAGACTTCTATGCCTCTATTTTCATCCTCTAGATCCTAAATCTTTATAGCATGCCTAGTAATGAAAAGAAGCTAGGACATGTGGTAACTTGTGGATGAAGTAAAGTAAGAATCAATGATGAATGATGAGTAATGACTATTGTATGAGTTGCTGAGTATGATGGTGAGAGTGCTGTATATGTTATAAGCCGGATGGTCGTGACAAGCATTGAAATATGGCTGAGTATGTATATATATATGATTAATGATTAAATGATTATGATTGATTGAGGAAGCTTGAACATGTGGCGAGTATGCCAGAGATGCATATATGATTAATGAATGTGGTAAATGAATAATGATGAAAAGTGTTGAATGTGACGTGTGACCCCGAGTAGTAGGTAGTGGCGTTGTCCACTTGCTCTGAGTATGAGATGGGAAAGGAGGTTTATGATAAATGAGTTTAATTACGGAGTTTTGAATAAATGTGTATCTGTGATACGTGGGTAGTAGCAAGCGTCGTGGTTCGTTCCGCTTGCTCCGGGTCATTGTTTGAGAATTGATAATAATGAAGGGTGATTATGAATAAATGTGTATTTGTGATACCTGGGTAGTAGTAAGGGTGGTGGTTCGTCCCGCTTGCTCCAGGTTAATGTTTGAGATTTGATAACAATGATGATTGATTTTTTTAAATTGAATGAATGTATGCTTTGAGATCCTGGGCAGTAGCAAGCAAGGGTTATGGTTCGTCCTACTTACTTCAGGTCAGAGATTGTAACGCCTGGGTAGTAGCAGCAGTTGTGATGAATCCACTCGCTCCAGGTTAAACTTTTAAACATCCGTCTGGGTAGTAGCTGCAGTAGTGGTTATTTCACTGGCTCTGGGTTGAGCAGGTAGTAGCAATGGGGTTGTAGCTCAGACCTACTTGCTCCGCGATGGGTGTTTCTGTCCATGGTTAGCTACCAGTACGTGTCGGGTTGGCTATATAACCGACAGATGATATCATCAGCCATAGGACAGGCATACATCATTTGCATATGTTTGAATTGTTTGGGTTTGCCTATTTGTTTTGGATTGCCATATCATATATGCTATGTTACCTGACTATATGCTATCTGTTCTACTTGTACCTTAATTGTGTATTACTTGTCTGCATTGTTTGTGTTTGTACAACTGAGAGGTCCCTTATACTGGTGTCGGTTGATGCTGAGGGCTGTTCTTATTGAAATGGAATAATGATGTGATTAATTTGAAATGAGGATTATTGAATGTGATATTTGAGCTCCCTGGGGTAAACGCAGTGAAGTGATTTTACTTGCTCCAGGTGAGGATATGAAGTAATGATATGATATTGCTGAGACAGAATAGCTGGGGATGGTTTTGTTTATAATTCTGATCCTGGTTTGTTTGAGAGTTAGAAAGTTGGGAAGTATGAGAAATATGAATTAGACTTAGCATTCTCTTGTAACAGTTGCCTAATGGATTAGCGAGGACATAGGGTGGATATTTGGTGAAAGGAAGTTTAGGATGCTTAGTGAGTTTTTATTTCAGTCCGTTGTATTTATTTAGCACTTTTATCGTACTGGGAACCCGTGGGTCGGGGGTTCTCATTTCGTATATATATATCTTGTTTTTCAAATAAAGGTCCTAGTGCTCAAAAGTGAGTTGTGGTTCATCTGAGAGATGGCAAAGATCTTTACATTCTCCACTTTATACTTTGCTTAGAATCTCTTCACCTTTATTTTGAAAAGCTTATGTCATGTATTAAACTCTTTTGAACTTGCCTATAGAAGGTCTTATGTTTCTTTTGGGAGAGATTAGGAGATTCTGTTGTCAGCTACTTTCATAATGTCGAAACGTGAGTGATACGTCTTCGCGATTTTATTTTTACTCTTTTCAGGCTTCTCGATTAATACTCCTTTCAGTTTTACTTATAACTATATATAAAAAATCCACCTGACAGTCGTAACACCATAATACCATTGATATATGGTGTTACATTATGGTATCAGAGCAGTTCGTTCCTGTAGAGCCTGAGAGACGGACTGACTATGCTTTTGTGCATTCTTTGTATGTGTGTTTATGTGCTATTAGAATATCTAACTGATATACCTGGCATAAATGTTCATGAGCATGTACTTAGGATTTTGAAGTAACAAACTTCCGATATTGAGACTGATCAACTTAATATCGATTGTTTGGTGTGTATAGGAACCAGATGGCGCCTCGTGGATGCGGTCGAGGTCGTGGGAGAGGTCGTATTAATCCTCAGGGGCCGGGGATCAACCCAAATGACCCGGTAAACTTTATGAAGGCATTGGAAAACATGGCTACTGCTATGCAGGCCACTACGGAGGCTCTTGGGCAATAAATGAACAACCATGGCAATGACGTAAGTGGAGCTCAGGGCCCGATGACATTGGCAACCTTCTTGAAGGTTAATCCACCTAAGTTCAAGGGAACTACTAGCCCGACTAAAGCCGATACCTGGTTTCAGGCTATGGAGCGAGCACAGCAAGCGCATGTGGTACCTGATGGGCAGTGTGTTAAGTTTGCTACCTATTTGCTCACTAGGGAAGCATCGCATTGGTGGCAAGGAGTCCAACGTCTCCTACAGTAGGGTGATAACTATATCACCTGGGATGCCTTCCAGGAGGAGTTCTATAAGAAGTACTTTCCAACTTTTTCCAGGACAGCCAATGAACTTGAGTTGCTGCAGCTGAAGCAGGGTACTTTGTCCGTATCTGAGTATACTGACAGATTTGAGGAGTTGTTCAGGTTTTCCGGTATGTGTTAGGGGACTCCGGGAGACTCTGAGGAATGGAAGTGTATTAAGTATGAAGGAGGACTCTGGAGCGATATCTTTAGCTAAGTGGGACCAATGGAGACTAGAACTTTCTCCGAGTTGGTGAACAAGAGTAGGGTTGCTGAAGAGTGTGTAAAGAAGGCAGATACAGAGAGAGGAAGTCACAAGGGACCATTCCCACAGAAATGAGGGAAGAGCTTTGCACCTTGAGGTCCGCTTTTCAAGCAGGGAAGTTTTGGGTCACACCAATTTTAGGAGGTCCAACAACAACAACACCTAGGGTCAGAACAATTTTAGGAGGTCCAACAACAGCAACTCCCAGGGGAAGAGGTTTGGAAAGCAGCCTCAGAACGAGCAAGCTTGTACTAGTTATGCTATTCTTGTGGTAAGGCAGGACTTGAAGCTGCAAATTGTCCGTAGAAGCAGTAACAAGGTGTAGGGAGAGCACAACAGTCTGGTCGAGTGTTCACCACCTCAGCTATAGGTGTCGAGAGATCCGAGACACTTATCCGGGGTAATTGTGAAATGGCTGGTCAAACTTTAAATGTTTTATTTGATTCGGGAGAAACACATTCTTTCATTGCATTCGCAAAAGCTATTGAGTTAGGATTGAAGATTGTAGTCTTAGGTTATGACATAAGGGTGTATAATGCCACCCATGAAGCCATGGTAACTAGGCTAGGATGCCCGCAAGTTGCATTTACGGTCAATCAACGTGACTTTATCCATAACTTTATCTGCTTGCCGATGATCGGTCTTGATCTTATCTTGGGATTGGACTGGTTATCTGAGAACCATGTCATGCTCGATTATTCTGCAAAATCGGTGTACTTTATGCCAGAAGATACAGAAAGACCGGTTGTATTGAATAGTTATTACTTGAATTCTATGATGGTGAATTGTTATGGGACCGAATGTCAGGGTATATTGTTGTTAACTGCAGGTGTTTCGGGTGATGATCAAAGATTGGAACAAATTTTGGTTGTGTGTGAGTTTCCGGAGGTGTTTCCTGATGATATTGATGAATTTTCACCTAACCGAGACGTTGAGTTTGCTATTGATTTGGTGCCTGGAGCGGGACCAATCTCGAGTGCTACTTATAGGATGTCACTCTAGAAATAGCTGAGCTAAAGTCTCAGTTAGAGGATCTATTGGGTAAGAACTTTATTCGACCAAGTGTTTCCCCGTGGGGTGCGCCAATGTTACTAGTAAAGAAGAAAGACGGGAGTATGCAGCTCTGTGTGGATTACAGGCAGCTGAACAAGGTTAGAATAAAGAATAAGTACCTACTGGCGAGGATTGATGATCTCATGGATCAGTTACAAGGAGCCGAGGTCTTTTCCAAGATCGATTTGCAATACGGTTATCACCAAATAAGGGTGAGTGGTGAGGATATCCCTAAGACTGCTTTTAGGACATGCTATGGTCACTACGAGTACACTGTAATGTCTTTTGGGTTGACAAATGCTCTTGCAGTGTTTATGGATTATATGAAAAGAGTGTTCCGTCCATTTTTGGATAAATTTGTTGTTGTCTTCATTGATGACATACTGATTTACTTAAAGACTGAAGAATAGCATGCAGAACAATTGAGGACGGTGTTATAGATACTAAAGGAAAAGAAACTCTATGCAAAATTGTCCAAATGTGAATTCTGGAAGAACGAGGTGAAGTTTTTGGGTCACGTGGTGAGTAAGTAAGGGATAACAGTTGACCCATATAAAGTGGAGGCGGTAATGAATTGAGGGTGACCAACCTCAGTGACTGAGATAAGGAGTTTTCTAGTCTTAGCTGGTTACTACCGGGGATTCATCAAAGGCTTTTCGCAGATGGCTTTGCCATTGACAAGGTTAACCCACAAAGACGCATCATTTGTTTGGACTCCTGAGTGTGAGGAGAGCTTTCAGGCGTTGAAGCAAAAGTTGATCACTGCGTCTGTGTTCGTGCTACACAAGCCGAATGAATCATTTGAGGTGTATTGTGATGCCTCACTAAAGGGTCTAGGGTGTGTGCTGATGTAGCATTGTAATGTGATGGCGTATGCCTCACGATAGTTGAGATCTCATAAAGTTAACTACCCTACGCACGATTTGGAACTTGCTGTGGTTGTATTTGTGCTAAAAGTGTGAAGGCATTACCTTTATGGGGTTAAGTTCCAAGTCTTCTCTGATCACAAGAGCTTGAAATACCTCTTTGATCAGAAAGAGCTCAATATGCGGCAGAGGAAGTGAATGGATCACTAAAGGATTACGATTTTGAGTTGAATTACCATCCGGGGAAGGCGAATATAGTGGCGGATGCATTAAGTCGAAAGTCATTGTATGCTGCTTGGATGATGCTTCGAGAGGAGGAGTTACTCAAGGAATTCGAGAGTCTAATGATTGGTGTTCAAGAAGTGTCTGAGACTCTGTGTTTGAGTCGATTACAAATCTCGAGTGACTTTAAATCCGAACTCCTAAAGGCACACGAAAACGATTATGTGTTACCGAAGGTGTTACCAGCTATTGAGCAAGGGAAGCAATGGAGAGTGTCGGAGGATCAAAATGGGTTATGGAGATTCAAGGGTAGGATCATTGTGCCGGATGTTGGCACTTTGCGGCAAGATATCTTAAAGTAAGCACACAAAAGCGGATTCTCTATTCACCCGGGGAATACTAAGATGTACCATGATTTAAATGCAATGTTTTGGTGGCCAGGTATGAAGAATGATGTGGCGGAATATGTTTCAAAGTGTTTAACCTATCAGAAGGTGAAGATTGAACATCAGAGACCTACCGGGATGTTGAAACCTTTAGAGGTTCCGCAATGGAAGTGGGAAAGCATTGGGATGGACTTTGTGTTGGGATTGCCAAGGACTATAGCCGGTTTTGATACTGTCTGGGTGATTGTGGACCGACTGACAAAGTCAGCTCACTTTTTACCCATTCGAATGACTTACACCCTTGAGGAGCTAGCACGGTTATACATAAAGGAGATTGTGAGACTTCATGGTGTACTTGCTACTATAATCTCTGATAGAAATCCTCGTTTCACTTCGAGGTTTTGGGGTGCATTTCAGAAAGCTTTCGGAACCCGATTAAGCTTGAGCATAGCTTACCATCCTCAAACAGATGGTCAATCCGAGAGGACGATCCAAACCTTAGAAGATATGTTGAGGGCTTGTGTTCTGGATCAGCCGGCGAGCTGGAATCGATATATGCCGCTAGTAGAGTTTGCATACAATAATAGCTACCATGTGAGCATCGGAATGGCTTCGTATGAGGCTATGTATGGGAGGAAATGTCAATCTCCACTTTGCTGGTATGAAGCTGGGGAGAAAGCCTTTTTAGGGCCGGATATGATAGCTGAGACCATTGAACAAGTCAAGAAAATCCGAGATAGGATGCTTACTGCGCAGAGTCGTTAGAAGAGTTACGCCGATCAGAGGCGGAAGGCCTTGGAATTTGAGGAAGGAGACCATGTTTTCCTTAAGGTTACTCCAACTACAGGAGTAGGTAGGTCAATTAAGGCGAAGAAATTAAATCCTCGGTACGTTAGTCCGTTTCAGATCCTGGAGAGGGTTGGACCGGTAGCATATCGAATGGCTCTACCACCTCACCTTTCAAACCTGCACGATGTATTTCACATGTCGCAGCTTCGGAAGTATACTCCTGATGCTAGCCATGTGTTAGAACCTAAATCCGTTCAGTTAAAAGAAGATTTGACGCTTCTAGTGACTCCGGTCAGAATTGATACTAGTATCAAACGGTTGCGTGGAAAAGCGGTTTCATTAGTCAAAGTGGCACGGAGTTAAGCTGGCGTTGAGGAACACACCTGGGAACTTGAGTTGGAGATGCGAACTAAGTACCCGCATTTATTCTCAGGTAATTGAATTCGAATTTTGTGGACAAAATTTCCAATTAGGTGGGTAGAATGTAAAACCCAGTTAATTAATGACTAATTAACCCATAGATGAGAATTTATTATAGAAAGCCAAAAATGTGATTTTTATAGCTTAATATGATAGAGGAGATTGAGACGAGAAGTTCGATACCAATTTTATAGAAATCGGCATAAGATTGGACCGAATGGGCCAAACCGGGCCAAACCGGACCCATATTGGGCCCTTGGCCCAACCAAACTAAATCTAAAACCCTAATTTTCAGCACCCTCTCTCCTCTCTAAGACACTAAACACACTAAAAATGAGAAAGGGAGGGAAAGAACATTTTCTCAAAGTTCTAACCCTTGTTTGATCTTCAAACCACTATAACATTTGATCTAGAGCTCCGATTGCCGCACCGTTTGTGGTCACGCTTTCACCGCAAAGAGCTCTACAAAATCCACTACTTTGTTCTTGAGGTAAGCCATGATTTTGGTTTAGTTCTTCATCCCTTAATTTTGAATTTTATGGAGAAAAGTGTTGAGATTTTGGACTCTTTGATGTTATAGGACCCAACTCTCTTGAAGGAGAAGATTAATCTTGTCTCCTTGAACCTTGGGTGTGGTAAGATTCTCAACCCTAGTGGAATTGTTGTTCTATGATGTTTGGGTATTGAGTTATTGTGTTTGGGTATGATAATTGTGGCTTACGTAATGTGTATGTGAATATTGAAGGTTGATTGAGATTTTAGAAAGTTTGGAAAATGGCTTTGGTGCGCTAAGAACAAATTTTTAGCACACCAAAGCCTTTTTTCCAAACTTTCCAAAATCTCAATCAATCTTTAATATTCACATTACCTAAGACACAATTATCATACCCAAACACAACAACTCAATACCCAAACATCATAGAACAAAAATTCCACTAGGGTTGAGAATCTTACCATACCCAAGGTTCAAGGAGACAAGATTAATCTTCTCCTTCAAGAGAGTTGGGTCCTATAACATCAAAGAGCCCAAAATCTCAACACTTTTCTCCATGAAATTCAAAATTAAGGGATGAAGAATTGAACCAAAATCGTGGCTTACCTCAAGAAAAAAGTATTGGATTTTGTAGAGCTCTTCACGGTGAACGCGTGGCCGCAAACGGTGCGGCAATCGGAGCTCTAGATCAAAAGTTATGGTGGTTTGAAGATCAAACAAGGGTTAGAACTTTGAGAGAGTGTTCTTCCCCTCCCTTTCTCATTTTCAGCGTGTTTAGTGTCTTAGAGAGGAGAGAGAGTGCTGAAAATTAGGGTTTTAGGTTTAGTTTGGTTGGGCTAAGGGCCTAATATGGGTTTAATTGGCCCGATTTGGCCCGTTCGGTCCAATCTTGGGCCGATTTCTATAAAATTGGTATCGAAATTCTTGTCTCAAACTCCTCTACCATATTAAGCCATAAAAATCACATTTTTGACTTTCTTGAATAAATTCTCATTTTATGGGTTAATTAGTCTTTAATTAACCGGGTTTTATATTCTACCCACCTAATTGGGAATCTTGCCTACAAAATTCAAATTCAATTACCTGAGAATAAGTGTGGGTAATCAGTTCGCATTTCTGACTTAAGTTCTCAAGTGTGCTCCTCAACACCGGCTCGACTCTATGCCACTTTGAATAACAAAACCTCTTTCCCACGCAACCGTTTGATACTAGTATCATCAATTCTTACCGGAGCTACTGGAAGCGTCAAATCTTCTTTTAACTGAACGGATTCAGGTTCTAACACATGGCTAGCATTAGGAGTATACTTCGGAAGCTGTGACACATGAAATACGTCGTGTAGGTTCGAAAGGTGGGGTGGTAGAGCCATTCGATACGCCACTGATCCAACCCTCTTCAGGATCTGAAATGGACCAATGTACCGAGGATTCAGCTTCTTCGCTTTAATTGCCCTACCTACTACTGTGGTTGGAGTAACTTTAAGGAAAAGATGGTCTCCTTCCTCAAACTCCAAGGGCCTCCGCCTCTGATCGGCGTAACTCTTCTGATGACTTTACGCAGTAAGCATTCTATCTCAGATTTTCTCGACTTGTTCAGTGGTCTCAGCTATCATCTCCGGCCCTAACAAGCCTTTCTCCCCAGCTTCATACTAGCATAGCGGAGATTGACATTTCCTCCCATACAAAGCCTTATATGGAGCCATTCCGATGATCGCATGGTAGCTATTATTTTACGCAAACTCCACTAGCAACATATATCGATCCCAGCTCGCTGGCTGATCCAGAACACAAGCCCTCAACATATCTTCTAAGGTTTGGATTGTCCTCTCAGATTGACCATCTGTTTGAGGATGGTAAGCTGTGCTCAAGCGTAATATGGTTTTGAAAGCTTTCTAAAATGCACCCCAAAACCTCGAAGTGAAACGAGAATCTCTATCAGAGATTATAGTAGCAGGTACACCATGAAGTCTCACAATCTCCTTTATGTATAACCGTGCTAGCTCCTCAAGGGTGTAAGTCATCTGAATGGGTGTACAATCACCCAGACAGCATCAAAACCGTCCCTAGTCCTTGGCAATCTCGACACAAAGTCCATCGCAATACTTTCCCACTTCCATTGCGGCACCTCTAAGGGTTGCAACGTCCCAGAAGGTCTCTGGTGTTCGATCTTTACCTTCTGACAGGTTAAACACTTTGAAACATATTCTGTCACATCATTCTTCATACCTGGCCACCAAAATATTGCCTTTAGATCATGGTACATCTTAGTACTTCCTGGGTGAATAGAGAATCTGCTTTTGTGTGCTTCCTTTAAGATATCTTGCCGCAAAGTGCCAACATCCGACACATTGATCCTACCTTTGAATATCCATAACCCATCTTGATCCTCCGACACTCTCCACTGTTTCCCTTGCTCAATAGCTGGTAACACCTTTGGTAACACGTCATCGTCTTGATGAGCCTTTAGGAGTTCGGATTTAAAATCACTTGAGATTTGTAATCGATTCAAACACAGAGTTCTAGACACTTCTTGAACACCAATCTTCAGACTCTCAAATTCCTTGAGCAACTCCTCCTCTCGAAGCATCATCCAAGCAGCATATAACGACTTCCGATTTAACGCATCTGCCACTACATTCGCCTTCCCCGGATGGTAATTCAACTCAAAGTCGTAGTCCTTCAGTAATTCCATCCACCTCCTCTGCCTCATATTAAGCTCTTTCTGATCAAAGAGATACTTTAAGCTCTTGTGATCAGAGAAAACCTGGAACTTAACCCCATAGAAGTAATGCCTCCACACCTTTAGCACAAACACAACCGCAGCGAGCACCAAATCGTGCGTAGGGTAATTAACTTCATGAGGTCTCAACTTCCATGAGGCATACGCCACCACATTACGATGCTGCATCAGCACGTACCCTAGACCCTTTAGTGAGGTATCACAGTACACCTCGAATGACTCATTTGGCTCAGGTAACACCAACACAGGCGCGGTGGTCAGCTTTTGCTTCAACGCCTGAAAGCTCTCCTCACACTCAGGAGTCCAAACGAATGGCACGTCCTTGCGGGTTAACCTTGTCAATGGCAAAGCTATTTGCGAAAAGCCTTTGATGAATCTTCAGTAATAGCCAGCTAAGCCAAGAAAACTCCTTATCTCTATTACTGAGGTTGGTCGTCCCCAATCCATTACTGCTTCTACCTTAGATGGGTCTATAGCTATCCCCTGCTTACTCACCACGTGACCCAGAAACTTCACCTTACTCTTTCAGAATTCACATTTAGATAGTTTCTCATAAAGTTTCTTTTCCTTTAGTATCTGCAACACGGTCCTCAAGTGTTCTGTATGCTCTTCTTCAGTCTTGGAGTAAATCAATATGTCATCAATGAAGACAACAACAAATTTATCTAGGAATGGACGGAAAACTCTGTTCATATAATCCACAAACACTGCAGGAGTATTTGTCAATCCAAAAGATATTACAATGTACTCATAATGACCATAATGAGTATTGAAAGCGGTCTTAGGGATATCCTCACCCCTCACCCTTATCTGGTGATAACCGGATCGCAAATCGATCTTGGAGAAAATCCCGGCACCTTGTAATTGATCCATGAGATCATCAATCCTCGGTAGTGGGTACTTATTCTTTATTGTGACCTTGTTCAGCTTCCTGTAATCCACACAGAGCCGTATACTCCCATCTTTCTTCTTTACCAGTAACGCAGGCGCGTCCCACGGAGAAACAATTGGTCGGATAAAGTTCTTACCCAACAGATACTCTAACTGAGACTTTAGCTCGACCATTTCTAGCGGTGACATCCTATAGGGAGCACTCGAGATTTGTCCAACCCCAGGCACTAACTCAATAGCAAACTCAACCTCTCGGTTAGGTGGAAATTCATCAATATCGTTGGGAAACACCTCCAAAAACTCACACACAATTGGAATTTGTTCCAATATTTGATCATCACCTGAAACACCCGCAGTTAACAACAAGATACCCTAACATTTGGTCCCAGAACAATTCACCATCATAGAATTCAAGTAATAACTATCCAATACAACTGGTCCTTTTGTATCTCCCGGCATAAAGTACACCAATTTCGCAGAATAATTGAGCAGGACATGGTTCTCAGATAACCAGTCCAATCCCAAGATAAGATCAAGACCAATCATCGGCAAGCAGATAAAGTTATGGACAAAGTCACGTTGCTTGACCCTAAATGCAACTTGCGTGCATCCTAGCCTAGTTACCATGGCTTCACGGGTGGCATTATACACCTTTAGGTCATAACCTAAAACTACAATCTTCAATCCTAACTCACTAGCTTTTTCGAAAGCAATGAATGAATGCGTTGCTCCCGAATCAAATAAAGCATTTAAAGTTTGACCAGCCATTTCACAGTTACCTCAGATAAGTGTCTCGGATCCCTCGGTACCTATAGCTTAGGTGGTGAACACCCGACTAGACTGCTGTGCTCTCCCTACACCTTATTTCTGCTTCTTCAGACAGTTTGCGGCTTTATGTCCCGCCTTACCACAAGAATAGCCTAAGCCCCACCTGGCCTTGCACGGGTCTCCCGGATGGTGACTTCCGCACCTAGTACAAGCTTGCTCGTTCTAAGGCTGCTTCCCAAACCTCTTCCCCTGGGAGTTGTTGTTGTTGGGCCTCTTAAAATTGCTCTGACCCTGATTCTGGTGTGATCTAGAACCTTCCCACTTGAAAGCCGGACCTCTAGGTGCAAAGCTCTTCCCTCAGCTCTATGGGAATGGTCCCTTGTGACTTCCTCTCTCTGCAGCTGCCTTCTTCAGACACTCTTTAGCAACCCTACTCTTGTTCACCAACTCAGAGAAAGTTCTGATCTCCATTGGTCCCACTGAGCTGAAGATATCGCTCCAGAGTCTTCCTTCCTACTTAATGCACTTCCACTGCTCAAAGTCTCTCGGAGTCCCCTGACACATATGGAAAAACCTGAACAGCTCCTCAAACTTGTCAGTATACTCAGATACGGACATAGTACCCTGCTTCAGCTGTAGCAACTCAAGTTCTTTGGCCGTCCTGGCAAAAGTTGGAAAGTACTTCTTATAGAACTCCTCCCAGAAGGCATCCTAGGAGATATAGTCATCACCCTACTGCAGGAGACGTCGGACTCCTTGCCACCAATGAGATGCTTCCCCAGTGAGCAAATAGGTAGCAAACTCAACACACTGTCCTTCAGGGACCACCTGCGCTTGCAGTGCTCGCTCCATAGCCTGAAGCTAGGTATCAGCTTTAGTCAGGCTAGTAGTTCCCTTGAACTTAGGTGGATTAACCTTCAAGAAGGTTGCCAATGTCATCAGGTCCTGAGCTCCACTTACGTCATTGCCATGGTTATTTATCTGTTGCCCAAGAGCCTCCGTAGTGGCCTGCATAGCAGCAGCCATGTTCTCCAATGCCGTCAAAAAGTTTACCGGGTCATTTGGGTTGATCGTCGGCCCCTGAGGATTAATACGACCTCTCCCACGACCTCGACCGCGTCCACGAGGCGCCATCTGGTTCCTATACACACCAAATAATCGATATTAAGTTGATCAGTCTCAATATCGGAAGTTTAGTGCTTCAAAGTCCCAAATGCATGCTCATGAACGTTTATGCTAGGTATATCAGTTAGATATTCTAATAGCACATAAATACACATACAGAGAATGCCCAGAAGCATAGTCAGTCCATCCCTCAGGCTCTACAGGAACGAGCTGCTCTGATACTATAATATTCAAATCCTTATGCTCATGTCATAAGTCAATGGTATTACGGTGGTATGACTCTCAGGTGGATTTTTAATATATAGCTATAATTAAAATTGAAAGGAGTCTTAATCGAGAAGCCTGAAAAGAGTAAAAATAAAATCGCGAAGTCGTACCACTCACATTTTAATAACTAAAAGATCAAGCGTGAAGTCGAAAGCGATAAACAGATAAAGGCACAAAGGAGTATAGGAAAAGTACAATACATGGATATATAACATGAGTAAATAGCCAATAGTCACGACCCGCGAAGTTTAGGCCGGCTAGGGTACAGTATGAAAGTAGCTGACAACAGAATCTCCTAATTTCTCCCAAAAGAAACATAAGAGCCTCTATAGGCAAGTTCAAAAGAGTTCAATACATGACATAAGTTTTACAAAATAAAGGTGGAGAGATTCTAAGCAAAGTATAAAGTGGAGAATGTAAAGATCTTCGCCATCTCTCAGATGAACCACAGCTCACTTATGAGCACCAGGACTTGTATCTGAAAAACAAGATATATATACGGAATGAGAACCCTCGACCCATGGGTTCCCAGTACGGTAAAAGTACCAAATAAATACAATGCACTGCAATAAAAACTCACTAAGCTTCCTAAACTTCCTTTCACCAAATATCCACCCTATGTCCTCGCTAATCCATGATTAGGCAACTGTTAAAAGGGAATACTAAGTCTAATTCATATTTCTCATGCTTTCCAACTTTCTAACTCTCCAACAAACCAGGATCA
This sequence comes from Arachis hypogaea, assembly GCF_003086295.3. Taxonomy (NCBI): domain Eukaryota; kingdom Viridiplantae; phylum Streptophyta; class Magnoliopsida; order Fabales; family Fabaceae; genus Arachis; species Arachis hypogaea. The sequence continues at coordinate 62,232,162 of NC_092042.1, read as the reverse complement.
GAATTATAAACAAAACTATCCCCAGCTATTCTGTCTTAGCAATATCATATCATTACTTCATATCCTCACCTGGAGCAAGTGAAATCACTTCAGGGAGCTCAAATATCACATTCAATAATCCTCATTTCAAATTAATCACATCATTATTCCATTTCAATAAGAACAGCCCTCAGTGTCAATCGACACCAGTATAAGGGACCTCTCAGTTGTACAAACACAAACAATGCAGACAAGTAATACACAATTAAGGTACAAGTAGAACAGATAACATATAGTCAGGTAACATAGCATATATGATATGGCAATCCAAAACAAATAGGCAAACCCAAACAATTCAAACATATGCAAATGATGTATGCCTGTCCTATGGCTGATGATATCATTTGTCAGTTATATAGCCAACCCAACACGTACTGGTAGCTAACCATGGACAGAAACACCCATCACAGAGCAAGTAGGTTTGAGCTACAACCCCCTTGCTACTACCCGCTCAACCCAGAGCCAGTGGAATAACCACTACTGCGGCTACTACCCAGGCGGATGTTTAAAAGCTCAACCTGGAGCGAGTGGATTCACCACTACTGCCTCTACTATCTAGGCCTCACAATCTCTTACCTGGAGCAAGTGGGACGAACGATAACACTTGCTACTGCCCAGGATATCAAAACATACATTCATTCAGTTTAAAAAAAATCAATCATCATTGTTATCAAATCTCAAACATTAACCTGGAGCAAGCGGGACGAACCACCACCCTTACTACTACCCAGGTATCACAAATACATATTTATTCATAATCACCCTTTATTATTATCAACTCTCAGACAATGACCCGGAGCAAGCGGGACGAACCACGACCCTTGTTACTACCCAGGTATCACAGATACACATTTATTCAAAACTCCATAATTAAACTCATTTATCATAAACGTCCTTCCCTATCTCATACCCGGAGCAAGTGGATAACGCCACTGCCTACTACCCGGGGTCACACGTCATAATCAACATTTTCCATCATTATTCATTTACCACATTCATTAATCATATATGCATCTCCAGCATACTCGCCACATGTTCAAGCTTTCTCAATCAATTATAATCATTTAATCATTAATCATATACATGTACATACTCAGCCATATTTCAATGCTTGTCATAGCCATCCGGCTCATAACATATACAACACTCTCACCATCATCCTTAACAACTCATATCGTCATTACTCATCATTCATCATTGATTCTTACTTTACTTCATCCACAAGTTACCACATGTCCTAGTTTCTTTTCATTATTAGGCATGCTATAAAGATTTAGGACCTAGAGGATGAAAATGGAGGCTTAGAAGTCTGAAATTCAGCTTTAAAAACTAAAAAAAAAAACAACTTTTGCTGAAAACAAGGTCACGTGTGCACGTCGCCCATGCGTACATGTGGAAGCCAGAAAAACAACATGACATGTGCGCGTTGCCCACGCACACGAGTGGTAGACAGAAAAGCAGAGCAACGCATTTTGTGCTCCTCGCACAAAACCAGCACAGTACTTACATAACTCTCGGGATTTTCTATGGCGCATTCACATCAGTGCAGCGACGCGTACGCGTCGGCCAGGCGCACGCGTGGGTGTGTAAAAATTGAGGCTGACGTGTGTGCGTGGAAGCACGATTTTCCAAAATCTTTACCAAGTTAAAAAGCTGCAGAATTACACTTTTAAACCCCAGACTTCCAACACACATAACTTCTTTAACAAAATTCATTTTTCAACCATTTCTGAACTATTGGAAAGATCTTTGAATAAACTTTCATAAAAATCCATTTTTGAAGGATTCCGAACTTCGTGGATCAAGTTACGAACCACCGAAATTGGTCAAAAATTAGTTTTTACCCAAACATGGAAATCACCAATTTTTCCAATGTTCACAAGCCAAATTCATTTTCACTCATCCAAACGACCACAATCCAACCACATTCACATAATTACACTCAACTAAGCTAAACTTACCTCCTCTATACAATTTTACCCAAAACTATCAAATTTCACACCTCAATTTCCTCAAACCTTATTGTTCAATAACCAAACCAATTATTCATACATTCAATATCAAAAATCCATCCAATCTCTTATATCATCACACAATACACACATCAACTTACCTTCCTTACCTCTTTCCGGCCTCCGGCCCGAATTCACAATTTAAATGCATATTCTACAAACCAATACTCACTATCCAATTCATTGAATTCTCAACACACCAAACATACAATTCACACAATTATCAACTCAATCATTAATTTACATTACATATCAACTATACATATTAGCAACAACCATTTACACAATCCAAACTTAATCCTAGGGGCATCTAGCCTAGGAATTCTCATCACACCACATGGTACTTAAATGAAACTTAAACTGTACCTCTTGTAGCCAAAATAATTGAGCCTCTTCTTTGGAAGTCTCCACCAACCTTGGCTCCAAGCCTCACCAAAGCTCCTCAAGCAACACCAACCTCCCAATTGTGCACCAAAATCACCAAATACACTAACATAACCAATTTTCACATATATACATTAACCTAGGGTTCATGAAATTGATAAATCACAAGGGTTGGAAGGTTTTTTATCTTAACCCATGAAATTTTGTGATGAATATCACCAATAGCTCATACTAGAGCACTCATAAACAACCAAAATCACAAGATTTTCTCAAAACCCAAACCAAATTCGAATTTAAAGAAGAAAACGAAAACTGGGGAGAGAACAGTGAATTACTCACCACAAAACTTAAATAGAATTGTAAAGGATGAGAAGAGCAACGCGTGGCCACAAACGGCTCGTCAATCGGAGTTTTGGAGAGATAGTTATGGTGATTTGAAGTTTGATGGAGATAGGATTTTCTCTCTTCTTCCTCCTTTCTCTATGTCAGCGCCCCAAGCCCTTTTCATTAGGGTAAATGAGCTGAAATGCTCATAACCAATGTTTATATATATATTGGGTCTTGGGCCCACTTAGACTCGGTTCATTTATTTTTGTTCGTTGGCCCAATTTTGGGCCAAAACCTTTAAGATTAGTGCTTTAAATCGCATTTTAAATATTTCTACCTTCCCTAATTAAAATTCCTAATTTCTTAACCTCATTTACTTATAATCAATTTTCTCAGCTACAGTATCAGACAAATCTCAGCCGGCACTGCCGGTCAAAATTCCGATGCGCATTTTTACGCAAAAAGCTATGTTTTCTAACTCAGAAAAATTCACTGAGTCCAAATATCATATTTAAATTACCGAATTCCGATTGTTAAATTTTCTAATCATATTCGCTCCTATTTAATTTATTGTTTAATTAATTATGGTTTGATCGGATTTTACATCCTACTCCCTTAACAGAAATATTTGCCCTCGAAAATTCCATCCGTCACCACGAGTACGTGAGCGTAGTTTGCCTTTATGTCCAACGCATGGTAGTTCCAAGGTCTTTTTACTCTGCGCACTTCCGTTGCCGCGCTCTGATTCCTCTATCTTTGAGGGTCTCGACCATTCATCCAACGCCGACTAACAGCCTTGTTCGTTACTTTCGTCATCTCATCAACTCACATCTTATTAAATCTCAAATCATCTCATCAATAATATTACCATCATCGTTGTAATCAACCAAAAATCATCATTATACCTTAATCATACCCCATCACTATCCTCTCTCTCTGACAAGCTAATTACCACTAATCATACCTCAACTCCAATCATAACCTCCAGACTTACTTTCTTATTCCTAACCCTCGAATTTATATATAAAGTTCTGTTTTAAAGTCTTTATCTAATTAATCAAAACTCTCTTCATTTTTAGAAGTCAAATGAGTTTGAAATAACAAGTTAACAAATTCATAAGAATCCAATTTTCTTTAATAATTTATAAAAACATTCGAAACACATCTCTTTTGTTAAAATTACTCAAATCAAAAATCATTTTCAAAACCATAACCAACACTCTTTCAAATTCTTGGGAAAATTTCGACAGCACCTCCCCAAAGATATGGAGTTTGCCATCCATCACGGGTTCCCTCAAACCAATCTCAGTACAGCATCATCATTTCAGTTTAAAGGTTTCCAAACTTATCTCTCAAAATCAGTCATTATAAATCTTAATCTAAATCAAAGATCATCATGACCAATTATTATAGTACTCACCCCTCAAACACGACGACTTGAACTCAATCATCATCTAAATCCAATTACGCATCAACGATCATTTTCTCATCCATTTCAGAATCATCAAAGTTCAAAACCACAATTTATCCCAATTATCTAAAATCATTATTTGCATAAGTTCACTAACTATTCATACCTTGGGTCGAGCTATGCGACCCGGGCTGACTGAAGACAGGAGCAACCGACCTCTTCAGGTTGGATCGCCACCGACCTCTTTCTAAAGAGTTCGGCCAAATCACCATAGAGGCCCAAGCAGGCCCAAACGAAGGAAAAAAGCCCACTCTAAAGGTGGCTAGGCCCTAAAAGATAAGGCGGTTCCCCTAAAAATATAAGATAAGATAACTTTCTTATCTCAAGGAAGGCCACGCAACACTACTATAAATACACTAGAGCACCCAAGTATAACTCATACTCTGATTCTACACAAAATCCTGCCTAAAGCGAGTGCTAACTTAAGCATCGGAGTCTCTTGCAGGTACCACCACCCTCCGGTGACGAAGAATCAGCAGTGCCGCCAAGTCCAACAAATCGGACACGACAGCTCAGGCCACAATAGTAGATCTCATCCGAGATCGACCTTCAGTTTCAGGTAACCCTCGGAACACTAACCTTTTAAGTACTCAAAGCATAAAGTATTTCTAATCATACCCCACTTTTTCTTATTATTATCATACTATGCTAACGCTTTAGCAAGCTTCTATGGTGCCACTCTAATTTCTCGTTTAGTACTAGTTCTATCACTTATCTCTTCAAGTACTAAACCACAACTTAGCATGATTGACTCATGAGAGAATTATACCAATTTGAAATTAAATAGATTTCCGTTGTAAGTATAGTCCGAACCGGTAATGAATCCTCTCAATCAAATTTAATTCAAGATAATGTCACAATTCAAAACAAATGTAAACCGAGAGTATTTAGTCTCCCGGGTCGTTCTCCCTAGGAACTAATGCCAATGTGAACACACGATTTTGGTTGTGAGAAGAAAAGGGGTGTTTTCAATGAAGAAGTAAGCAATAAAGGAATTAAAGAACAAGGCAAAATTGCAATTAATAAACTAATAAAGGAATAAAAGAACTATGTATGCAATATAAACAAGTAAGATTATAAAGTGATGAAAATGTGATTTAAAACATAAATGAAACCTTGACTTGGGATGAGTTATGGAATCCCTTCCTTTCCATAACCACAACTATGATAATTATGATGGATTAATCTCACTAAGTCAACCCTCACATCGGAGAGTAAGTTAAGTGAGCATCATTGTTATCAATCCATAAGTCCTAACTAACTTACTAATTACCTTAGTAAAAAGTTAGCGTTAGTGGAAACAATAACAACTAACAACCTAAGAATTATCACTAAATGTTGGACATTATGGCTCTAGTAATCCATACACTCATTTTCCCAAGCCAAGGGGTGGAAATTTACCCCATAACTAAGATTGGCATTTCATCAAACACATAGAGGGCATAAACATCAAACATGGCAAAACTGGTAAACAAATGAAAGCTAAGAACCATAAATGATCAAAATCAATAAAAGCAACTCAAATAAACATAAAATAAGCATCAAACATCGCTGTGTGTGCTTTTCCTTGTTTTCTTCATGTGTTCTCCCTTGTACATGCTTTCTTCCACTTTTGGCCATCCATTCTTGCCTCTAAGGCCTGAAATCACTCAACAAACATGTCATGGCATCAAATGGAATAAAAGTGGAATTAAATTGCTGATTTTAAGGACAAAATTGCATGTTTTCATATTTAGGATTAAATTAGGGACCAAACACAAAAGTATGCTATTTGGGTGCTTAAGTGTAGGTTTATGTGATGAAATCCACTCAAATCAAACCAAAATATATCGTCAAATATGGGTGTGTAAGAGGTGTGCGTGCGCACAAGTGTGTGCGCCCACACCTAAGACTTTTTTTTGTATAGGACATGTGTGCGTGCACACAAACAACCGTGCGCACACACAGAAGCAAAAAGGGATGAGGATGTTCCCGCACACAAGCTGTGCCATCGCTCCCACCAGAGGGGATGCGAGTTGGCGCGCAGACGCACACGTCTGTGCGGCCGCACAAAGAGTGCAAGAAGAGGGACGTGTGCATACGCACAGAGCAGTGCGCACGCACAGGACGTGAAACAAGGAGGTTTGTACGCACGCACAAATGCCCTGTTTTCCAAAAAAAATTTCTTCAAATTTTAGGGCCCTCCACCTTATCTCAACATATTTTCAACCCTAAACATTCAAAATCTATCAAATCATGATCCATATGGAACTTAACCTACCAAACTCAAAAATTAAACTAACCTAAGCTAACCAAAACAAGCAAACATGCAAGAAACTAAAATTAAAACAAGTAAAGGATAGGAACAATGTTACCATGGTGGGGTGTCTCCCACCTAGCACTTTGGTTTATAGTCCTTAAGTTGGACTTGTTGAGGAGACTCTTGCTAGGGTGGCTTGTGTTTTCACTCCTCCTTGAATCTCCATCCATGCTTGCACTTCAAGGCTCCTCTGGGATCCCATATTCTAGTTTTCCGTTCTCCTTCTTGCGGATTTTTATGCTCCAAGCTGGATGGACAAGTTCCCAATTCACCTTTGAAGTAACCCAACATTCTCCGAAATCTGCCCAATTGTACTTCACACCATGCTTGAGTTCCAATTCTTGAATTGATTTCCTTAATGAGCCTTGGACTCCTTTGGCAACCCACACTCCCTTCTCCACCATGTACCAACCCAAGAAGGACCTTGAGTTGGTAATCCGTTTCCAAGATAGCATATTGTTGGGGGCCAATGAGGCTCATAGGTGAAATTGCCACCCACTCAATATGTTCTTGGACCGGAATTGCTTCATCACCAACTTCCTCATCCCCATCACTCACATCATAACAAGGAGGTTGTGAGAAGTCTACCTCCATGTCTCTCTCAACCTCAATGGGAAGAGGCTCATTAGGATCATCAAGGGGATTGATCAAGGAGGACGAAAAATCATGAATGATGGAATCCTCATCTTGATCAACCTCAATTCCCCCTTTCTCTCCTCCGGTTCACATACTTCCCTTTCTTCCTCTAGTTTCACTTCAAGCTCTAACCTTTCTTGTTTTCTTTGAGGCTCCACATTCTCCTCTTCACTCCACTCTTTAGTTGATCCTTTACATTCCTCAAGAGAAGTTTCTTGATCGGATGAGAGTAAGAGGACTAAGCGGTTCACCGTTTTGGCTATGGTAGCCATGAATTGCCCTTGAATTCTTCGGAATCCTTCTTGCTCTTGGATAAAGGCTTGAAGGTCTTGATGGTCTTGGGTTAAGGTGGGAAAGCTTCGCATTGGGGTTAAGATTGAGGTTCATAAATTGGGAGAAATATTGTATGTGTGGGAGGTGGCTCATGTTGGTAAGTGTTTAGAGGTGGTATGTACGGATGTGGTTGTTGGTAGTAGTGGTGTGGTGTTTGAAAATGTGGTGATTGAGGGTTATGTTGGAGATATGGGTCATAGGTATATGGTGGTGGAGGTGCATAATCAAGGTGAAATCCACCATATCCTTGGTTTAGGTATGCATATTGGGGAAGGTTCTGCTCATTGTAGTATGGAGGAGGTTGCTCCTCCCAAAATTGATCTTCCAATACCATGAAGCAATCCAAAATAGAAGTTTTCAATCCCTACAAAATAATCACAACTAAACTCCAAACCAAGAGGGTGATAACTGATAGAGAAAATGGAAAATAAAAACTAAAGACATCAAGTGACAAAAGAAATAAAATCCTAATTAATAACAAAACAAGCAAACAACCCAAAAAGTATCTATTCACACTATGGACATATTTACAACAACCAAAATATAGCACTCATGACGCTAGTTCCCCGGCAACGACGCCAAAATTTGATGAGAGAATTATACCAATTTGAAATTAAATAGATTTTCATTGTAAGTATAGTCCGAACCGGTAATGAATCCTCTCAATCAAATTTAATTCAAGATAATGTCACAATTCAAAGCAAATATAAACCGAGAGTATTTAGTCTCCTGGGTCGTTCTTCATAGGAACTAATGCCAATGAGTGCACACGATTTTGGTTGTGAGAAGCAAAGAGGTGTTTTCAATGAAGAAGTAAGCAATAAAGGAATTAAAGAACAAGGCAAAATTACAATTAATAAACTAATAAAGGAATAAAAGAACTATGTATGCAATATAAACAAGTAAGACTATAAAGTGATGAAAATGTGATTTAAAACATAAATGAAACCTTGACTTGGGATGAGTTATGGAATCCCTTGTTTGCCATAACCACAACTATGATAATTATGATGGATTAATCTCACTAAGTCAACCCTCACATTGGAGAGTAAGTCAAGTGATCATAATTGTTATCAATCCACAAGTTCTAACTAACTAATTACCTTAGTAAAAAGTTAGCGTTAGTGGAAACAACAACAACTAACAACCCAAGAATTATCACTAAATGTTGGACGTTATGGCTCTAGTAATCCATACACTCATTTTTCCCAAGCCAAGGGGTGGAAATTTACCCCATAACTAAGATTGGCATTTCATCAAACACATAAAGGGCATAAACATCAAACATGGCAAAATTGGTAAACTAATGAAAGCTAAGAACCATAAATGATCAAAATCAATAAAAGCAACTCAAATAAACATAAAATAAGCATCAAACATCAAATTCAACAACTAGGAATCTAAAATTGCAAAACTATATAAATTGGTAAGAAAAATGAAAATATAAGAAAGTGTAGAACAAGTGTAGTAATTAAAAGAGAAATTAAAGAAATACTTACGATATAAATTGCAAAAATCCAAAAGCAAGACTTGAAGTATAAAATTCTATAAAACCCTAATGAAAACCCTAAGAGAGAATTGAGAGAAAACCTAACCTAAACTACGTTAAAACTACTCCTAAAATGTGTTTCCTACCCTCCAAGTGAGCCCCCTTGATAAGTGTTGAATTTTTCTTGATATAACACTCCAATTCAGCCTTCAAGCCTTCCAAAATAGGCCAAGAGGCCTCAGAAATTGCGAAACACATGTTTCATTAATAAAATCACGTGCAGAGACCTGTGTGGACGCACAGATGTGTGCATCCGCACACTTGGCTGAAAATCCTCCTATGCGTACGCACAGGCGCCTGTGCGTTTGCACACGTTGTTGTGTGTGCTTTTCCTTGTTTTCTTCGTGTGTTCTCCCTTGTACATGATTTCTTCCACTTTTGGCCATCCATTCTTGCCTCTAAGGTCTGAAATCACTTAACAAACATGTCATGGCATCAAATAGAATAAAAGTGTAACTAAATTGCTCATTTCAAGCAAAAAAATTGCGTGTTTTCACATTTAGGATTAAATTAGGGACCAAACACAAAAGTATGCTATTGGGTGCTTAAGTGTAGGTTTATGTGATGAAATCCACTCAAATCAAGCCAAAATATATCGTTAAATATGGACTAATAACTGACATTCACTAGATTTCTATCTAGGATAGCCATAACGAAATACCAACTTAATCGTACTTTTAACACGTTGTTATCAATCTTTCACTTACCTATTCCCAAATCGTCAGATCTAACGGTATTCTCCGTTGTCGTAGTGAACACACGACCTTGTTGTTGGCCCTTGGCAGTATTCCGGGTGACCTTCTCAGGACAGTTCCAAGACATGTGTCCAGCTCCTCTACAACTATAACAAAGTCCCAATCCAGCTCGACACTAAGTTCCCGGATGATAACTTTCACATCGCCTATAAGTCATTTCATTCTGAGGTTGCTTTCCATACCTCCCCCCTTGGTGATTGTTGTTGTTTTTCCTTCGGGAATTGTCTTAAAAAATCTCTCGTATAGGGGTTTGGTCTCGTCTTCACTCGCCCCTCAAATGATGAGCAACTAAAAGTTGAATCTGCTCTATTCCTTTCCCTCGCAGTTCATTGTCACTGGGTTTCGAACAATAACCCATATAGTTCTCAACACTTCTGATCCCTTAGATATAATCCAACCCGCCTCTGCTGTGTCATTCTTATTTTTAACCTTCAACCTAGCTACTCCTCCAAGTTTACAAAATATCGCTCCGTCTCAGCAACTAATGGTCCTCGATCAATCATCGACTTGGAACCTCGGGTATGAGAATCGAGTTCGATTGCATCCCGGCCTTCTTTGTAGGGACAATTCTAAGTCATATGCCCTGATCTCCCACACTTGTAGTATACACCTAACCCCAATCGGCACGGCCTTACATACTAAGCATCCGATGAATCCCATTCATCATGACTATTTGCACATGCCGATCAATATCAAACTCAGCCAAGTCCAAGCCCAATTCATACTCTACCTACCTCAACACTTAACAATTTGCCATCTACCCAATGTTATTCCAATTCACATCCTAATCATTCAAGGCCTATAACATAAGTTTTCTGATAATTAGTCATTTCTCAATTCCTACACAAGTGCTCAATTTTACAAACTCTCATTCCCATTCAAATACAAATATTCTAATGTCAATTACAAGCCCTTTCTTCTCTAAATCATCAGATTCCAATCAATTCAAGCATACTTAAACAAATCATTCAAGCAACTATCCACTTTCAAGTGTTTCACTTATCAATCCAAAATCAACACACCATTCTTATATATACCACTGCCAAGATTCCTATCACGGTGTTCCCTCACCGGTTCGTTCTAGGGAATTCCCCTTTTCGGTTACTTTATTCATGTCCATGAGACACGCTTCGGATCTTGTCCACATTAGATAAGCGATATCGAGGAGATCAGACTCAATATCTCAAGTTAAGTGCTTCAAATTACCAAAGGTACACTCATGGGCTTCACGCTAGATGTATCGGTTAGATACCCTAACTAGCACAGGCACAGACTCAGAGTATGCATTTAAGCATAAGCAGTTCCATCTCTCAGGCTCACGAGGATGAACTGTTCTGATACCATAATGTAACACCCTAATATTTAAATCCTTATGCTCGAGTAATAAGGATTTGAATATTAGGGTGTTACATTTATTTTAAAGTAATTTTTTTACTAGCACAATTTTATACATTATTAAAATCTATTTTATTTTGTTTTACTTTTTTCATTCTCTATCTAATTGAACGAATTTCTAATTGAACATTAGGAATGGCAATACTACCCGAATCCGCCGGTACCCATCCTGCCCCTACCCACTCAGAGCAAGTAATTACCTGTCCCGCACCAGAACGGATTTTTACCGTGGCAGGTTCTTGGACGGTACGAAACGGGGTCGAGTTTAGGTAATACCCGGCCCTGTATATATATATATATATATATTTTTAATACATAATATGTGTAATATATGTAAAATAATTAGTAAAATGATTAATAATATTGTATCATATTTAAATTTTTACTTTAATTTATGTTATGTATGTGATGATGATTATATAAATTTTGAAATTTAATTTTATTTATTGAATTTCAATAATTATAGGGTCGGGTAGGGGCGGGACGGGTACCCGCGGGGTGGATTAGGGTTCAACTTTTTACTACCACGAGTAGGAGTGGGACGGATTCTATGCGGGTTATTGTAGGACAGAGTAGGGTCAGATAGAACAAAAATTTGCCTCTACCCTCCCCGTTGCCACCCCCTATTGAACACTGTTGATAATTCTTAATCTAGGACTAGAAGACATGATTTTTGTGATACTGCTGTTTATTCCTAATGCTTACCTTTTAACAAATTGATTTCCAAGTGCTTCAATATTCAATTCAAGATAAACTATATATATACAACTCCCAATGCCTATGAATATGACATATATGATATTATTACTATACAAAAAAGGCAGATAGCTACAAATTTTTAGCGGCGGTTCTAAAAAATCACCATTAAATAAAAGATTGTGACGGTTGATGCGACACAAAATAAAAAAGTTGTCGATAGTTTGGTATTTTATGGCGGTTTTAGTGTAACTACCACAAAATAGACGTATTGTGACAGTTACAGCGACGGATAATACCAAGGTTCTGAAAACTGGATCAGTCATTAAACCGTTTTTGTCACTGGTTCACTAGTTTATTAGTTTGACCAGTTTAACTGTGGTCTAATTGAAAAAATTATTTTATAATAAAATAATAAATAAATTATAAATAAATACTCTAAAATATAATTATAAATAAAAACACTCTAATAAATCATTGTCCAAGGTTTTTAATTTTGATAACAAATAACTAAATGCTATTAGAAAGCTTCTCTAGGATGCTTCTCCTTCATTTACGGTCGAAACCGAAGATAGCCTCACTGAGTTGAAAGAGTTGAAAGTTTCTTCCTATAACGACCCACATTTTTTAAAATCTAAATATAAATAAGTTATAATTTATTTTATTAATTAGGGTTCCTTATTTTTAGAAATTATTTTATTAAAAGTAATTAAATTAATTTTATAACTATTTGAGTTTAATTAAATTCAGATTCTTATATATATTTTTATTATGATGAAATATTTTACATAATTAAAATCATAATTTTTGTATTTATAAATAATAAAAAGTATATATATTTTAAGTTGAGTAATTGATATTTTAAATTTAAAAATAAAGTTTAGTTAATAATTTATTATTGAGCTAGATATCCACCGATATGAGTAAATATCGGTACTCTTCGGTAAGCTTAGCTTGCTAACGCTTCAATGTATATCTTTTATCGTGAAGGTTTCAGTGGCTAAGAGAAGGGGGTTGAATCTTAGCCCCTTTTTGCTTGATTACACTTTCTGGTCTTTGAGGAGACTTTTCTATTTTTGTCTCGTCCCTAGCCATGAGACTTTTTACTTTTGTCTCGTCACTTGGCACGAGACATTTTTGATTTTAGCTCCTGTGCAACAGAAACAGAAATGAAGAAGTAGAGAGAGAAGATTACACCCAGATATATCCTGGTTCAGCTGCTAAGTGCAATGCAGCCTACATCCAATCTCCATCACAACAATGATGGAATTTCACTATAATCATCCAGATTACAAATTGTAAATTGCTAACCCAACTTACAAGGGGATTCCCACAGAATCATGAAACACAACATAGATGAACAAAGGAACTCTAAGACATCTATGGCTTTTCTTTTAATTTTGCACTCTCTGCCTTTTTCCGCTCTATGGCTTTTTCATACAAACCTCACTGTTTGCCTTTTTCCATGAGACTCAAGACATGACAAAATTAAATAGAAAAATACTAAACAGAATACATTGAAGGAGAAGAAAAACTGCTAGCTTAGGTAGCTCTGAGACTTCTGTGCCTTGCACTCTCAAATCTTACTCCTTACTTCAAACAGTGGTTGTTCACTCTTTTTATAGAAGAGGGAAAGCTCCACACTTGAAGCCAAAAACCAAGCCAACTTCTTCTCCAAGAAACAGAACCGGTTCGGCCACATAGAGAGAGGAGGAAACTCATGCAAAAACCAACATGCAAATACCTCTAGTCCTTCCTTGGTCATCACTCTTCATCAATCCGAGCGCTCCATCCTTGGCTTCCTCTCCAAGATGGATTTCTGGACCTTGATGCTTCATGATGATGATGACTTCATCTGCTCCAATCTCTGCCTCTTCCATCACTTCGCCACTCTAGCTACTTCCTGTGGTGGTTGAGCAGAATCAAAGACAAGCCATGCCTCCAAGAATCTCACCTTGCTGACCGAATCTTCATCTTCCTTTTTGAACATGAAGAGCTCGAGATTACCTCACCAAATCTAACCATATTTGGTGAAAATCTCAGCCACTACAAACTTTTATTTTTCTTTTTCGTGCCATCATTTTGATGGTCCTATAGAGTGTTTTTCTTCCACCTCGATAGCTCCATTTTGCTTCCATGGACACTATTGTTTCCTGTGTAATAACCGAAGAGAAGAAAGAGAGAGATGAGAGAGAAGATTGAGCTAGAAGAAAGGCAATTAAATGAATCAAATTAGTTGAAGTGGGATTGCTTTTACTTCCCTAGTGGTTTAGCGTGCAACATTGATGCTTTCAATCAAATCAATGACACAATCTCTCTCATAGTTCCCATGCATTAACTTCTCTTAATAAATTTTGAGTTCCATCACATGCTCAGAAAGTAGATCCGTTGAAGGCCTTAGCAAATGTTAACATTTACTTTCCTGATGGATTGGTTTCGGATCATGCATGAGAACCAACCATGGGCTTATAGCATTAAAACTTATTCTTGGCCCAATTTAATAATTAGCTTCAGCCACAAACTTATTTGGACACTTAAGGCTGAGCCAATAATAAAACAGTTGGGCTTGTTAATTTTCTTTTGTTTCGGCCCAAAAGTTTCAGCCATAATGATCATATCATTTTAATACCAAGGCTGAATTGGGCTTGCACCAGAATTTTTTTGGCCCAATTAAAATCTGCATCACAAAATTATTAATTAACATATGTTAAATGAAAATCAAATTAATAATTTTGTAATTAATTATTTAATAATGTTTAGTCATTACAAATATTAATTTATAGTTTTCCAAACTCATCAATCTCCCCCTTGATGACAAACATTATTAAAATTGAAATGGAAAGAAATTTAAAGATTGAGTAAAGAATACTCCCTTTGAATTTGAATTTCTCCCCCTTTCTAGATGTCACATGGCTCCCCCTTAATGTATGCTATTTTACCAAGGGAAACACTAACTTGTAACATTTTAATCAAGCCTCAAATAACAATGTTATTTAGCATATTTATTCATGATGCTAAATGCTTGATTTATGAGCAGATTTGAATGATATACAAAACTCATTTGTTATCAGTAATCTGATTTTCTGCTCAATAAACACACAACATAATCAAACTGAAATAGTTTTTGTTGTTCAAAAATATTTTCCAATCAGATCAGAGCAATCACAGTTATGGTAGGAAAAATATTTTTCAAGATATAATCTTTCCAAACACAGCAACTATTTCCATTAAAACCTAAAAGAACTGCCAAAAATAAATCCAACATTAAGCAATTTATCTAGGTAATTCAACTGTATCATAAACACAGTAAGCACATTTTACAAAGATAAATATTAAATATCGGCAGCAATATAACCAATTAGATGCATCACAATACAAACAAAATATGATCAAACAGACCATCAATTAACATTGGTGATCATGAATTCTCAAGAGAGAATTTCACCCCTGTTTTCCAATTTCAATTTTCAGCAATTTTCTCCCCCTTTTGTCATCAAAGGGGCACCTGCAAACAGTTTTGAGCAAGCAAAATATTCAGAATATAGTCAAAACACAGCAGAGTTTCACAGAGTATCTCAGAGTATCCAACCCAACAAAATAAAGTACCAGATTGAGCCTACTTTAGCCAATATCCTAAACTAAAACAGAGAATTAATCATCAGACAAGTTGAGATCAGAATCTCCTTCATCATCTTCATTATCAACTCCCAAATCATTCTCCAGGTTTTCCAGCATTAGTCCCACTCTATCTTTGCATCTCATCCATGCCTTTTCATTTTCATATGCCAATTTACGTGCAGCCTTATGAGATTACACCATGACTTTTGACATATTTGAAAATTCTGTGAGAATTTCTTTGATGGACTTGGCGGTTTTGGATGACTCAGGTCTGCCCTCAAACTCGCTTTCTGAAGCCATGGATTTCTTGCTTTTGGTTCTTTTCACTGCTCCGCCTCCTTTGACCATTGACACTTTGTTCTCTACTTTCTCATTCAAAAGGTCAACTTTAAAAAATTCAAAAATACTGGTTAAAAACATGCCATAGGGCAGATTTGTCTTTTTGGTGCTCCTGACCGAGTCCCACATATGGCGAATCATAATATAACCAAAAGAAATGGGAGTAGATGTAACAAGAGCAAATAAGATGAGGGAGTCAGAATATGTTACTCTGTTGTGAGACCCGCTTTGAGGGGTGAGAATATGGGTGATGATTCTGTGGAGCAATGAGTTGGTGGAGCCTAAAGCTTTGTGAGTAGGAATATTTCCATCCAAGCTTGAGAGATTCTCACATATGTGCTGAAGAACCACAGTATGAGTGACGCCAATTTGTGAGTCCCACCGTTCGGCCATATATGCTTTTGGTCCTTCATCCTTGTAGCCCAAGGCAGTTCCAATGGTGGCAGCGTCAAGAGTAATGTGAACTCTTTTCACATATGAATGGATGGTGCCATCAATAAGATGCATGTTTGCGTAGAACTCTCGGACCAAGCCTGGATAAACTGGTTTCTGAATCTGAAGCAGATGAGTCCATTGAAGCAGTTCGAAGAGTGGAGAGACATTTACGCCCTTGGTAGCGAGATTCTCAAGGTTGACAAGGTACGTCAAACAGAGATGACGTTTTTGTTTGACCTCCTTGTGAAATTCATAGGAAGTGCAAGAGTTGAATCTTGCAGGATCGAAATGGGAGTGATTCTTGGCAAATTTATTTTTAAACTCCAGAGATTCCAGATTGGCCGGTTCCATGGTGTTGTTTAGAGCAAAGCTTTTTGATTTCTGACCACTCTTCCTAGGTGTGGCTTTCTTCGGTGATGGTGGTGGTGATGTGATGGGTGAAGTGTGAGATGATTCTTCCTCAACACTTGGCTCCTTATTTTTGCCTCGCCCTGAGCTTTTATGGGCAATCACCTTCTTTCTCATGGTGGAGGTGTATTTGGATGGTGGTGAGGGAGAAGATGAAGATGTAGAATGAATGTGGATATGAGTGTGGGTTTGTGGAGAGGGAGTCTTCTGAGAAAGCCAAATACGTTCACTTTTTCTAGAGGTCGTTTTCTTCTTCATGATGAAGAGAAGATATGGAGTTGGAAGAATAGGAAAGGACCGAAGAGTGTGGAGAGTGGAGAGAGGTTAGTGGTGCATTAAATGTTGATTGGAAAGGGAAGTTAATGATCAATATGGCGCGATTATTAACCAAGGGGTTTTGAAAAAGGTGGTTTCCTAGAATCAAGGGATTAGATAGAGAGAGGGATTTGATTTGACAATAACCACTTCCAAAAGGATTTGAAATGACAATAAAAAGATTTTGATCATCATAAAATGAGGGATCAATCAAAAAAGTCAAGGTGGGGTCAAATAAGATTTTGTGGGGCCCATGAGAAGCAAAGTCTGCGCAGCCTCCCCCTTAACTATAGCTTTTCCAACAAGCATGCATTTTTATCTCGTCCAAACCTACGAGATAAAATTGAACAGAGTCAAATATTAACAAATTATCAATAAAACTTAAATCAAACATTCCCAAACTTTTTCTCAAGGTACAGAATTTGTCTTCACAGAGAGATTTTGTAAAAATATCAGCAATTTGGTCTTCAGATTTTACAAATTGAATATCAATAGTACCCTTTTACACATGTTCTCTAATAAAATGATATTTGATCTCAATGTGCTTTGTTCTTGAGTGCAAAACAGGATTTTTTGAAATATTTATTGCACTCATGTTATCACAAAATAAAGGTATACTATTGATTTTTAATTTGTAATCTTCCAATTGAGTTTTTAACCAAATTAATTGTGAACAACAAGCAGATGCGGATATATATTCAGCTTCAGCAGTGGATAGAGCTACTGTGGCTTGTTTCTTGCTTAACCACATGTTGAGTGAGCTTCCAAGGAAGCAACGCATGCCGGAGGTGCTCCTTCTATCCACTCTATCTCCCGCATAATCTGCATCACAATACCCTACTGCACAAAAGTCATCAGTTTTAGGATACCATAAGCAATACTCACTAGTTCCCTTAATATATCTAATGATGCGTTTAACAGCCGTAAGATGGGATTCTTTTGGGTGAGATTGAAATCTTGAACATACACCCACACTTTAAACAATATCCAATCTAGAGGAGGTAAGCTACATTAATGAACCAATCATTCCTCTATACCGTGTTTCATCCACATCTTGGCCATCATCATCCTTTTCAAGTTTAGTGTTAGGATGCATTGGTGTTCCCATTGGTTTGGAATTTTCTAAGCCAAATTTCTTTATCAATTCTTTTGCATACTTGCCTTGGTGAATAAAGGTACCACTAGGAGTTTGTTTAATTTGGAGGCCAAGAAAGAAAGTTAGCTCTCCCATTAAACTCATTTCAAACTCACTAGTCATGAATTTTCCAAACTCTTCACACAAGAACTCATTGGCCGATCCAAACACAATATCATCCACATAAACTTGAACAAGAAGGATGTCATCATTAGAAACTTTAATGAACAAAGTAGTGTCGGTGGTTCCCCTTTGAAAATGATTTTCTAATAGGAAGACACTAAGCCTTTCATACCAAGTTCTTGGAGCTTGTCTAAGACCATAAAGAGCCTTTGAAAGTTTAAAAACATGATTAGAAAAATCTTTATGTTCAAAACCGGGGGGATTGAGCCACATACACTTCTCTATCAATAAAGCCATTAAGGAAAGCACATTTGACATCCATTTGAAACATTTTGAAACCCTTATGAGTAGTATAGGCAAGAAGCAACCTAATTGCTTCCATTCTAGCTACCGGAGCAAAAGACTCATCAAAATCTATTCCCTCTTCTTGATCGTAACCTTGGGCCACTAATCTAGCCTTGTTACGAACAACTTGTCCATCCTCACCAAGTTTATTTTTAAACACCCACTTAGTACCCGTTACCTTCTTACCATCCGGATGAGGTACTAATGTCCAAACCTCATTCTTGTCAAATTGAGCAAGCTCCTCTTGCATGGCCTTGACCCATGATGGATCTTCAAAAGCTTGTTTGACATTGTTGGGCTCAATTTGTGACAAGAGAGCAAAGTTGCTAGGTTCGGTTTGCCTTTTGATGGAGGATCTTGTTGTTACACCTTGAGAGGGATCACCAATGATGAAGTCATGAGGATAACCCCTCATAGACTTCCATTCTCTAGGCTTTCGGACAGGTGTAGAGCTTTGATGAACTTCTGGTGGTCTCACTGTTTCAGTTGCTCGTGCCTGCTCAGGAGACAAAATGGAAATGTCTCCTCCAATCTGACAAGACAAAACTGGACTGGCAGATTCTTCATTTTGTACAGATTTGGGATTTTCTTTGCTTGTTCCAGCTTCTTCACCATCTGAATCATTATCTATCACAGTACTGGGAATTAAGTTAGAATCACAAAAAGTAACATGTATGGATTCCTCTATGGTTCTATGCTCTTTGAGATAGACTCTATAGGCCTTGCTTGTGGTAGAATATCCAACAAACATTCCTTCATAGGATTTTGGATCAAATTTTCCAAGGTTTTCCTTATTGTTAAGTACAAAGCATTTGCATCCAAAAACATGGAAGTACTTAAGATTTGGAGGGGTTCCTTTCTATAGCTCATAAGGGGTTTTCTTTAACCCTTTTCTAATGATTGTTTGATTCAAAATATAACATGCTGTGCTCACAGCTTCAGCCCATAAAAATTTAGGAATCTCATTCTCACATAGCATAGCCCTAGTCATTCCTTGAAGGCTTCGATTCCTTCTTTCAACCACCCCATTTTGTTGGGGGGTTCTAGGGCATGAAAAATTATGAGAAATCCCTAAGTCATCACATAATTTTTCAAAGTTTTGATTCTCAAATTCTCTTCCGTGATCACTTCTCAAATGGGCAATTTTCAAATCCTTTTCATTTTGAATTTTCTTGCAAAGGGTGGAGAAGGCATAAAATGCATCATTCTTATGAGCAAGAAAAAGTACCCAACCAAATCTAGAGTAATCATCTACCACCACAAGACCATAGTGTTTACCTCCTAAACTTTGAGTTCTAGTAGGACCAAAAAGATCAATATGTAACATCTCCAATGGCCTTTTGGTTGAGATTCCATCTTTTGATTTAAAAGAGGATTTTACTTGTTTGCCCAATTGGCAAGCATCACAAGTAAGATCCTTATCAAACTTGATGTTTGGAATTCCTCTAACCAAATTCTTTTTGACTAGCTTAGAAATTTGATACATGCTAGAGAAGGGGGTTGAATCTTAGCCCCTTTTTGCTTGATTACACTTTCTGGTCTTTGAGGAGACTTTTCTGTTTTTGTCTCATCCCTAGCCACGAGACTTTTTACTTTTGTCTCGTCATTTGGCACGAAACATTTTTTATTTTAGCTCCTGTGAAACAGATACATAAATGAAGAAGTAGAGAGAGAAGATTATACCCAGATATATCCTGGTTCAGCTGCTAAGTGCAATGCAGCCTACATCCAGTCTCCATCACAACAATGATGGAATTTTACTATAATCATCCAGATTACAAATTGTAAAGTGCTAACCCAACTTACAAGGGGATTCTCACAGAATCATGAAACACAACATAGATGAACAAAGGAACTCTAAGACATCTATGGCTTTTCTTTTAATTTTGCACTCTGTCTTTTTTCGCTCTATGGTTTTTTCATACAAACCTCACTGTTTGCCTTTTTCCATGAGACTCAAGACATGATAAATTAAATAGAAAAATACTAAACAGAATACATTGAAGGAGAAGAAAAATTGCTAGCTTAGGTAGCTCTGAGACTTCTATGCCTTGCACTCTCAAATCTTACTCCTTACTTCAAATAGTGGTTGTTCACTCTTTTTATAGAAGAGGAAAACCTCCACACTTGAAGCCAAAAACCAACCCCCCTTCTCTTAGCCACTGAAACCTTCATATCGTTATGTTGCTAATGTCATTTATATTAGTAACTCATCTATATTATTACTTGTATTTTAATATATCCAGTTTTCATAATCACCAGTTTAAGATATTTATAACTTGAACTGTAAATCTCGTAAAATTAATGAATAACTAGTCAATAAATTAATTTTTAATAAAAGAAATTAGAATTGTGAATTTTATAGTTTAATAAGATAGAACTAATTAAAATAATAATTTTGACACTAATTTTAAAGAATTTGGCCCAAGATTAGGTTGAACGGACCGAACCGGTAGAACCGGACCCGAACCGAACCTGTGGGCTGATGAGCGGATATTTTATACGCTTTTTGGCATTGTTTTCATATAGTTTTTATTATGTTTTATTTAAGTTTGATTATATTTTCATAGATTTTAGTGCAAAATTCACATTTTTGGATTCTACTTTGAGTTTGTGTGTTTTATGGTAAATTCAGGTATTTTCTGGCTAAAATTGAGGAGTTTGAGCAAAAGTCTGATTCAGAAGTAGAGAAAGGACTACAGATGTTGTCAGGATCTGACCTCTATGCACTCGAAAGAGTTTTTCTGGAGCTACAAAAGTCCAAATGGTGCGCTCTCAATGGCTATGGAAAGCTAACATCCAGCGCTTTCTAGAAATATATAACAGTTCATACTTTGTTTCGGAAATGAAGGCCAAAACTGGCGTTCAACGCTGGCCACCAACCCCATTCCTGGCGTCCAGCACTCACAAGAGAGCAACTGGAGTTCAACGCCCAAAAGGGGGTCCCTAGCCAGCGTTCAACGCCCCTAATGGACACTAGCATGTAAGAGACACTCAAGCTCAACCCAAACACTCACCAAGTGGGCCCCAGAAGAGGATTTTCGCACTATTAGACTAGTTTATCATATTTCTGTAATCCTTAGTTACTAGACTAGTATATATAGGAGAAGATCAACCATGTATAGGATCTCTCTCCAGCACATCATATTTTTGAATACTATTATGTACAGTATAAGTCAATAAAACTCTTAGGTTAAGGTTAGGAGCTCTGCTGATTTTCATGGATTAATAAAAGTACTACTATTCTATTCAATTCTTATGTGACTCTATTCTAAGATGTATCTTTGTTCTTCAACCTTATGAATGGGATGATCCGTGACAATCATCTTCATTCTGCATGGGTTCAGTGTGAGTCCTAACCAGAGATCACTGAACCACCAGGTTGCTTATACATCTCTTAGACGGCTAATCCATGACTTCGTTGGAGACTTCTTGAGATACCGGTTTAGCCGGGGTATGGGGAGATTAGGGCCTTCGTGGTAGAGACTAGAACCAAAGGCACAATATTCTCTGATCTGGAAGATTTGACCTTGTCTGTGGCGTTTTGAGTAGGATCATCAAGGGGATGAACTGCAGGAGCTTTACCCTCCTTTAGATTGGGTGCACACTAAACTTGGCATTCGACCTGAGAGAGGAAGATTTAGCGGCCGCTACCATATGACTTTGATCACTTACAGCATGCCATGGAAGGAATCACTCACTGTTGGAGAAAGACAGTAGAAAAGGTTGATCCAGAAGAATGAAGCATCTCCGAGTCACTCAACCGTTCTCTTATTACTAGTTTCACTCAAATTAAGTAAGTTCATTCCTATTTATGTTTTATGCGTTTATCTCAACAAACTATCTTTTCTAATCGCCTGACTAAGATCTACAAGGTGTCCATAGTTTGCTTCAAAACAACAATCCTCGTGGGATCGACCCTGACTCACCTCAGGTATTACTTAGACGACCCAGTGCACTTGCTGGTTCAGTTGTGCGGAGTTACTTTTTGTGGAACTCGGCTACGGCAATGGTGTTTCCCGGCGCCAAAGGCATGGTGGCGCGGCTGATTTCTCCTCCGAGAGTGGCTGTAACAGAAATCAGCTTCTTCTCCCTCCTTTCACGATTCCCATGGTCGCTTCTGACAGAGACTACAGTGGACCTGAATGGTGGCGGCGGCTTGCTTTCTCTAATGACAAACAAGAACGGCGGCGGCGCCCAAGGATTCAGCGGCGACAACCACCAGTCAGCAGAAACGGAGGGGGATTCATCTTGCTTCTCTCCCTCACGTCTATTCCACAGCAGTGGCCTCAACTGGTGATAGCGGCGGACTCTACCAAGGTGACGATGACTGCTCAGATAGCACCGATGGGACACGACGGCGCGTGACGGCAGCGGCAAGTCCCTCTCTGCGCGACGCTGACTCCACGCTCCTCTCTTGGTCTCTCGCTCCTCTCTGGTCGCGATTCATGGTGGCGATAGTGGGGTGCGGCGCGGCGGTGAGGCACGACGCTATTCTTCCTCCTCGGTCAGACGATGACGCAATGGCAGCGGTGAGCCCAGCACGCCGGCGCAAATCTTCTTCCTCTCCTCATCCCTTCTTCTGCGGCCCCTTCCCCTTTTGCCCATTTTTCTTTCTTTCTTCTTTCTTTCACGGTGAAGGAAACTGTGTGTGTGGGTTGTTTGGTGAGAGTGGTGCGGCGCTGAGGAGAGTGAGGGAGGCTAGGATTTAGGTAAATTAGGTTTAGGGGTAATTTCGTAATTTCAAATAAAAATAAGGATACTCTAGTAATTAGAAATAAATTTTAATCCAACAATAATAAAGTATAAAAATACTATTTATTCATCAATTTTACAAATCATTTTCAATAAGATGTTCAAATCCAAAAATTAGAAATAATATAATTATTTTCTTTATTTTCCAAAACAGTAGTATTAATATTTTAAAATATTAATTATTTAGTCCAAATCATATAAAATTCTTATTATTTCATAACTGCCAACTTTATAATTTAAATATAGAAAATAATTCAATAATGGTAAAATTGGATAATAATCTTAATTTATTTTAAATTCAATTAATCAAAACTTGCCTTAATTATCTTTAATAAAATAATTCTTAAAATTAAAACTGTAGATAACTATATGATTTGAACTTTGATCATAATAAGACTTTTCAAAAGTTCTGGTCTTACAACCAGTGCGGGAAACCAGGGCAATGCCCTTTTCTCAGTTTCATATTTTCAATCTTTTTTTCTATTCTTTGTTTAGTGGTTATTTTTTCTTCATCAAAAGGTAAATTTTAAATTCTCTACTTTTTTATATACCTCTTTATGACTCTATGTATCTTTCAATTTCATTGTTTCTCTTTTTGATATTTTTAATTACAAATTTTAATTCAAGCAATTATATTTTAGGTATTAATCTAATTTTTTATTCTCTTCATAAATTTATATATTTTATTTTATTCTCAATTTAGTGATCCTTATTATTTATTCACTACCACAAAATCGGAAGATAGCGGCGGACAACTAACAGCTGTTTTCATAACGCAGCTATATGATGGTTTTCCAGCAATTTTAGTGGTGAAAATTGGAAGAGCAGCTATTTAATATGGTTTTGCCATGAATTTTAAAGAACCAAAGTTAATCCACCTTTTTTTGGCGATATTTAATCTCCCCCTTCCCAAAAACACAACAACACTCAGCAACATCATAAAAAAAAGAGAGAAACCTAAAGAGAAAAGAGGGAAAAACGCAGAAGAAGAGGGAAGGGAGGAAGGAGCCGGGCCGGCGCTGCTGGGTTCTCAACCGCCATCGTGTTGCCGCACCGTCAGAAAGCCAGAACCGCAAGAGAAAGAACTGCGAAGAGAGAGGGAGATCACATCAACTCACCGCGAAGCTAGCGCCATCGTCATCCTTATCGCGGGTCTTCACTCTTCACCATCGCATCTTGCCACCGTCGCCACCACTAAACTTGTCGTCGTCGCCACTGAAGCCGAAGAGAGAGAGAGTTCGCGAAGAGTGGGAGTGCGCGTGCTCACGAAGGAGAAGAACGACGAAGAGTGAAGGAGAAGCAGAAGATGATGAACGCGGGGGAGAAGGAGGAGGTCCGTTTTCGCACCGTCCTACTCTGCTGCTGTCGCCGCTGCCGTCGATTGGGGTCAAGGCCGTCGCCGTCGCACCCTGTTCCCGTTGCCATTAGGGTTTGCTGCTGCTGCCATTGATAAAGCTGCCGCTGGGAGGACTCGAATAGTGAGAGGAGGTCGCCATCGCACACGCCGCCACCAGTTACAGCTGTCGCCGAAACCAGGACAAATTCACTGGTGACTCTGCTTCTTCCTTTTTTGAAACTGTTCTGCTTCTATTTTGTTCAACTATTCTCCTAACTTTCTTTCTATGTACTTTGAAATTGGTTTTGCTCTTTTTTTACCCAGTAATTGCTTTGTTTCATCGATGCTATGTCTTGTTTGTTTTTCAAATTTAATTTTGCTGCCTGGTAATTGTGTTACTGAAACTGGTATCAAATAATAGTATAAAGGTCATGCAGATTTTGTTGCTGTAAGCTCTTATTCACGAAAGTTTCTAAGTTCATTTCACTATATGGAACAACAAGAGAAAAACTCAGATTCTATTGAAGGGAAGAATTAAATTTCAAATCTGCTTATTAAAGCAATTCAAGTTAAAGAGGAATAGAGTAGTTTGATATTATTTTATATTGTAACCATATATGAACAGTATATGCATATATTTCTATTGAGCTAATGATGTGCCTTCTGATTTATTGCCTAAGAAATGAATGGATCGAGGCAGCCATAGATCATCTTCAAAACTGCATGTGCCTAAGGATTCTCATGGTATTTATTGCTTGATGTTCATATCAATTTTGGTTTGCTTGGTTGATCTTTGCACCCTATAGGAATTGATTGTTTATGGTTCCTTCTTTACTGTTTCATCTCTTATTTGCCCCTTATATCATTTTTAATTCTTCAAACAATGGTGATAGATTATTTTCTTTGTTTAGGCCCAAGCTCTCCTCAATCAATTTAGAAGTCAGAGACATAATGCAGGGATGGGCTGATTTTGAATCCTCAAGCTGTTGTACCGTCCAAAGGTTTTGAATTAACTTTTTATAGTACTTCTCTAATTTATGCATTATTACATGGTGCAAATAATGTGTGTAAAGGTGTTTTGTATTATCACTAGTGTTCACTTAATTAGACTCTTAAACAGCTTAAACTCACTAAACTGCTTCTCAATTTCCAGAGGCACAAAGTTCACATCAAGAAATGAATTTATGTGTCTTTATTCATAAATTTAATTCATGAACTAATTCACTCTTCTGCAATTCTTCCTTATCTCACCTTTTGACCCAGTTAAGGGCAGCATGTTCCCATCTTAATCATTCCAGTAACAAAGTCAGAAGCAAAGGCCTTATTATTCTGACTATAGGCCTTAACAAGTGAGTCAATGGATCCACCATTGAAGAGTTCTTAGTCAGAATGAAGGAGACCCTTTTTTGTTGATGAAGTTCTTGTAGTAGTTGTTCTCAAAATGTGTGCGTGTTTGTAGGCCTAAGGGTGCTAAATTGTTGTCTCCTATGCCATTATTAGTGGAAAGCTATTTTTTTCAATTTTTACCCCTTCTTTTTTTATTTATCTTCAAGTTGTTCTTTTTCATGTTCTATTTTTCTATCTGTCTATGTTTCTGACAAAGAAGGTTTGTGCATATATATTTGTCTCACTAGACATGTTAGCTTTTTTTTTTTATTTTTTAACGTAAAAACCATAAAAGAAGAATTACATATATGAGCTTGGCTGTGATAGAATAACATACATGTGTAGTGCTGAGTCTTTGTAGGATGAAAATATGGAATAACATGCATGTGTATTGCTTAGTCTTATTGTGCACATACCTGCTATTTTATATTCTCCTGTATCAACTGAATTGTTGAAATGGTATTGTACTTTTTTTTACATGTATTTGTAATTAATTAATCTAGGTGGCATTTTGAATCGTTAGTTTTTGAGATTCAATTGAGAAGAATTGAGATTTATTTAATAGATATCACACTAGTATTTTGGTTATGGTTGGAAAGGGGCGGTGTTTTAGTAGACATGCAGATCAGATAATCTACACGCTCTTGGAATTGATGCAATTTTGAGCTGTTGATTTATGCTATATATGGATTATGCTTCTAAATTTGCTTATTATTCAGTGTTACAGCTCAAGATCTTGTTGACATTATCAAGGCACAGCTTCAAAGGTACTATCTGTCTGATGTACACAAGTCTCTCTTTGAGAACTGGGAGTACTAACTAGTCTTAAGTCTTTCTCTTTTGAAGCACTAAAATATTGATGCTTTGAACCTTTCTTATCTGTCTTGAATAGGCCCTTTTGTTGACTATGCTGCATTAAAAAATATACCCTTTTGAAGGTATGCTAGCTGCAAAGGTTGAATATGAATGCAAAATGAGAGGAGCACAGCGAATGGAGTGAATGCCTCTCTATTGAATTAATTAATTGCTTAAGGATTTCTTTCATTTATGATTACTTTTGTGTTTTTAATTGATTGTTTAAGAACCTTTCACATTTATCAATGATTAATTGCACGCTTTCTCTTGTCCTTTATTGTACTTCATAACAGATTCAATCCTATCGTTGGTGGTGGGCTGAATGCAAGTGTCATACACTATTTGGGAAATAACCAAAAGCTTAATTTAGTTATCATCACCAAATGCTATCTCCTAGTATTTATTTTTTATTGTTCAATTTTTATCACATATTTGGCAGATTAAACAGGGAGATCTTATTTTGATGGATGTTGGATGTGAGTTACACGGTTATGTTAGTGTTATTCATACCTGGCCTCCCTGTGGTACTGACCTGAATATTTCCATGATAGAGATATTTATGTTTTTTGAGTGTCACTTTTTGTTTCCTTCAGTTGAATGTTAACTCATTATATACTCAATTAGCTTCCTAAAGCTTTATCTATAAACAAAAACCCACTCAAATCTATGGCGGTTTAAAACTGCCGCAGATTTTTTTTAAATCCACTGGCCAAAATAGCGGCGGTTTTGCAACCGCCGCAAAGTCAATTATCTGATTTGCAACGGTTATGCCAGCGGTTTTTCAAAACCGCCGCAAAATCAAATCTCCACCCCTTAATAGGCGACGCTCGTGGAACTGTTGGAATTTCGTTTCGCGGCGGTTAAAAATTGCCGCAAATTCTTAAATGCATATAAATTTCTAAAGTCAATTGATCAATTTATTAATTTAGAATATATATTTTTTTGTTTTTAAAAATAGTAATGAAAAATATTTTAAAATAGTAATGATTGTTTGGTTACATATATGGAGAGACATTCAATCAAGTTGATAACGAAAAAATTATTTAACATTTTCAAAATATGGAAACAAGAGAAGTACTTTCAAGATTGGAAGAAAAAAAAGTTAGCTACTAATGTAATTTTTGGTTTTTTTTTGTATTCAAATAATTAATGTGTACTTTTATTTTATTAAATTTGAATGAATATATTTTTTTGATAATAATTTGTATTATTTTTTCCCTCAACATAAACTTTTTGGGTCTGTCACTGCAGGGTATATATCTCGGGATTGTTCACATAGGAGGAGCTGGGATGCAATCAAGTTTGATTCTCAGACCCGAGTTAATGGTAAACTAGTCGTTGAATTTTTAACTGCCTTGCATGATCTTAGTATATAACATTCTATTGTAACGCGCGGTATGTTGTGATAATCGTGGTTTCTAAACGAATGATCAATCGATGACTTCTAGTTACTGAGACAGAGCGATATTTAGTTAAACTTAAAAGAATGGCTGAGTTCTTGAAGGTTAAGAATCAGAGTGATGCAGCGGAAGCAAGTTGGATTATATATAAGGAATCGGAAGTGTTGAGAGCTACGCGGAGTTATTATTTGAAATCCAGTAATGGTAAACTACGAGGAAGAGGAATAGAGCAGATTCAACCTCTAGCTACAAATTGTTTTAGAGGTGGGTGAAGATGATGCCAAATCCCTATTGCGAGAAAGTCTTGGGGTAATTCTCGAAGGTATACCAGAATATCTATCTCCGAAAGAAAGTGAGTTTGTGATAGACTTAGTGTCGGAAGCCGGATTAACTTTGATTGCACCATGATAGTAGACACCATGATAATCGACAAAATTTAAGAGACAGTTGAAAGAGGTAGCAGAAAAGAAACCTATTCAACCAAGTGTTTTCCTATGGGAGGTACTGGTTATGTCAAGTGAAGAGGAAAGACAGCAACTAGAAGCTCTACGCGAGAGAAAGGGTGTGCCAACTAATCTCCGCGACTTAATCTAACCTTTCTTTTATAGCTTACAATGAAAACTCTATCTTGAATTTCTTTTTAAAAAGCCGAATTCATCGTTCCTCTAATCCTATTCCTTACTCGCATAAAGCTTGTCTCTTTTGGAATAAACCTGAACTTGTCCTAGTATAATCACATAATCCTTGAATCTTGAAGACTTGCGGTGTGTGAAGTTGGTGCGGTATTTTACAAACCACAAACTAACCGGCAAGTGCATTGGGTCGTACCAAGTAATACCTTACGTGAGTAAGGGTTGATCCCACGAGGATTGATGGACCAAGCAATAGTTATTGAGTGATAAGCTTAGTTAGGCAAGAAGAAAATGGTGTTGAGATATTTAAAAAGCATTAAACAGTACTTTAAGAATTTCAGAAAGCAAGCAGCAATTAGTTAGGAATAAAATATTTGAGAAAACAGTTAAGGTTTTAGAGTTATCTATTTTTCCGGATTTATTTTTCTTACTAACTATTTTAATCATGCAAGATTTAATTTCATGGTAAACTATATGTGACTAGACCCTAATTCCTTAGACCTTCCTAGTCTCGTCTAAAATTCATTAATTGCCAATTCCTTGGTCAAATAATTCCAATTAAAGGGTGATGATCAATTTCTAGTTTATATGCCAAAAAAATCCTAATTATCCACAATTAAGGGGATTATATGTTACGTATCCCGTTAAATACAAACAATTAAAAATTCAGTATAATATGTTTTCAAGCTGTTGTTCAAGTAAAGAGCTTTTCCAAGTTTTACAAGAACTCAATTAGAACATGGGTCATACTTTTGTTCCACCCAATATTCATAAAATAAAGAACAAAAACAATTATTGAAATATGAATCTAAACACGAATTAAATTAGAAAGATCAAACGAATAAATCCATACAAATAGATAGAGCTCCTAACCTTAACAATGAAGGATTAGTTATGCATGGTTCAGAGAGGAAAAAATAAGGGTTCTGGTAACAATCGGTATCCTATCTAAATGTACAGAGTTCCTATTTATATCTGATCCTAATAAATTTAAAATCTATTTATCTAAGAATAATATCTTTTCCTAAAAATCAGATTTGAATTTAAATTCGAATTAATTAACAAGCCTTCCACTGATGGGTGGGGGCCACTTGATTTGTCCATTCTGCAGCTTCTAATCTGTGTTTTCTAGGCTGGAAACTGGTTCAAAACGTGGCCCAAAATCCACGTCAGCAATTTCTGTAAATTCTACAGATCGCGCACGTCACGCGTACGTGTCGCTGGTCTTCTTTGCAAGTCACGCGGACGCGTCGGTCACGCAGACGCGTCGCTGAGCAATTCTTCAATTCACGTGTGCGCGTCAGTCACGCGCACGCGTCGCCGTGGAAACTTCCAAATCACGCGCACGCGTCAGGCACGCGTACGCGTTGCTCCTTGCAGCCATCTCCTTTGATTCTTGTGCTGCGGAAACTCCATCAAATCTAGCCGAATGCTACCTAAAATAAATAAAATTACCCAAGACTCAAAATAGCATCCATAGTGGCTAAAATATAATTAATTCTTAATTAAACTCAACAATTTAAGTGCAAATTCACTAGGAAAAAATAGACAAGATGCTCACGCATCAGAAGTCACTCTCCTTTGTAAACTTGCGCTCCTTTAGAGTCAACTAGAACTTATTTAAATCGACATGCCTTGTTCTCTCTTTATCCAGGTTTTGATTCAAATTTCTTTCTTGATATGCACTTTAGTTCTTCTTCTCGTGTATTTCGTTATTTCCGTACAACGCTGTTTGACCGTATACAAGACTTCTCTCTAATTTGTTATAAACATCGTATGTGTTGTTTGTTCATCTTTGAGCTTAATAATTCCAAGATGAAGAACGAAAACAACTCCTTGAAATTGAAATCAGTACATTAATTAAAATAGAATGACAATAGTATTAATCCATAGAATAAATAGAGCTCCTAACCTTAACAGGGAGGTTTAGTTGCTCATGGAGAAAATAAACCCTAGTAGAGAAAAGTAAAAGGTGCGGAAGAGGAAAAGACGACCAAAGTCAAGATATCTTCTCCTTTTATATCTAACCTTAATCAATGTAAAATATATCTTTCTAAAACTTATAATATCTTTTCTTAATTTAAAATTAAATTCTAAATCTAATTAAATCAAATGGAATAAAAAAGATCAAGCAGAGGTCTTCTAGGGCAGGAGTCTAGCGCCAAACTTGGGATTTTCCAAGTTTGGCGCCACTATGATCGCATCCAATAAGAGCTTTATGAGTTCCTGGCACCAAACATGAGTTGGATCAAGTTTGGCACCACCAAAGCCGCATCAAATGTGGCGTATTATGAGTCCTGGCACCAAACTTGGGTTGGTGAAGTTTGGTGTCACCTTGGTGGCGTTTACCACCGTGATTCTAGAGAAAAGGATAGACTATTATATATATAGTTGGAAAGCTCTGAAAGTCGGCTTTCCAATGGTGGTAGAATTGTATCAATTGGACCTCAGTAGCTGAAGTTATGCTCGTTGGAGTGCGAGGAGGTCAGAGTTGACAGCATTATCCACTTTCTTGCTTTTCTTCCACACGAACTCTGTCAAACTCGCCCGAATGCCACTTGTAATAAATCAAATTGCAAAACAACTAAAAGTAGTATTCATGATAGCTTAAAACACCTAAATCTTGATTTAATTCAATAATTTTATATACAAATTCACTAAAAAGAAGATAAAAAAGATGCTCACGCCTCACTGACATATATACATGTTTATATATATCCTTTATATATCAAAATTATTCATGTAGCTTTTGAAAATTAAAGAGTAAAATATTTTTTTATTCTGATATATTACTTTCTCTATCCTTTTTACTTTTTGAGTTTATTAGACAATGAATTTATCTAGATATATTGATTTTTCGACAAACCTAAAAAATAAAATCACACTTATTTTAAAACACTACTGACCAAACTATCTCTACAAAAGATTCAATTTTAAATATTTTAACACGTGTATTTCCACAAACTATATAATGTTATATATAATTTAAATTTATATGAATGAAAAGCATTAATCCTATACATATTGGCATAGTGTTTATTCAGGTATCAATGCATCAATTTTTCTACTTTCATACAAGACATTGCACAAAAAAAAAAAAACATATAAAGATTAAAAGATAAAATTTTGCATTTATTTAGGAAGTACTTATTTAGCCACATAACATGAGAAAATAAATTTATTGTACATCATACCTATTATTTCTGCTGTCCAATATTAAAAAAATTGATGTCTATCAAATTACCTAATATGTTCTTGGGATCCTTGATTAGATAGTGAATGATTCATAGTACTATGCAGATTGCTTGGCATTATTGAATGACGATTAGGTACGTAAGCAGTGCTCCAGTCATCTTTCACTTGAAAAAAGAGACAAGCTAATCTCTAGAATATCAAGATAGTAAAGTTACTGATGATTATGTATCTGCTCTATATGTCACTTGCATTGAAAATTCAGGTTAGTTTGTTGCCTAGTTGTCTCTAATTTTTAATATTAGTTAAAAGTTACTGAATAAGACGATACTTTTGCTCGTAAAATATTTTCATTTAATACTTTGAAGATTAAGATACATAAATGTCAATATTCAAAAGATTAAAGTACCTTTCAAAGATTTTAGTACTAAATGAATATTATTGGGGACTAAAGTCTATATATTTTATCTTTCAATGAATATAGAATATATTTCAGGTTCTAAGAATATATTTTAGTTAAATAACTTGAAAATTAAAAAGTAAATGGAAAATGAAAACTTTAATTTTGAATAACAAAACCCAGCAAAAAAATGAAATACAATTTTTATTTTTCTATCTATCTAGTCAAGAAAAAAAAAATAACACACACGCATATGCAATAATAAAAAAAATTGAGCAATATATTACTCTGAATTGGTTTGATAAAGATAAGAGAAGATAAAACCCAAATCGTTTACTTTGATCGTTCCTGAACTTAATAATGATATCCTCAACTTTGATTGTTCCTATTAGATAAGTAATAAAAATTGAAGAAGATGACAGAACATAAAAAATCCGCCGTTATTTATACTTACTTTGAGATAGAAGTAATTGAAAAAAAAAAACTCTGCAAATTTATATTATTATACAACACAACATGTAAAGTGTAACACTATAATTCATTTCTAATAATTGAGTTAAATTGTCAATGTTCTTCGTTAATATATGTTACCAAGATTGCACAATTTGTAAAATAGCAATCAATTGTTTACTTACAGGAGTATTCCTTTATTGATCATACGCCACGCATAGTATTCCCATCCATTTGGTGAAGAAGCAATGAATTCCTTAGTCAGTATAGTAGTACTGTTCCGAACCTATGTAATTAGTTCACATCATACATCAAAAAATGTAAAGTAGAACACTATAAATTCCTTCTAGAATTCAGGAATAAAACCTACAAAAAGAAAGTTGTGTCATTAACTCATTATTGTTTAGAGGATCATGAACACACATAGTAAGTTGCTTGTTCCTAAGTAACCACAGCTTCATAGAGATTAAACTCAAACGATAAAGCTTCAAAATCACCAGTCTTTGGATCTTTCCGTTAAGAGAAACCTTTGTAAGTCACCAAACAAAAAAAATATTTAACTATTAAACCATATGTCAATTAGTATATTTAGAACTATTTTATTATTTGGTAGTCAAACATGTTCAAAGTTTTTAAAATAGATAAAGTCAAAGAAGTTCCAAGTCCATTCCCTGTATCACCAGAACCTAATAGTCAAATAGGCAAATGATACATGATATTTAACCAGATCATATGCATCCTAGGCTCCTCCATATCCAACAAAATCCTTTAAAACTTTAAGCAATAATATAAGCATAGAGATTTATTATTCTGAAGATTAAAAGAATGTAGAGAAGTAAAATTATAATAGGAATATAGGATAATTGGTGATGGTATGATTGTATTTGTATCTGTATGTGTGTGTGGAGATTGGTGATGCATGACATGATCAAAACTTATGAGATTTGTGTTGAGAGAGAGAATAGAAAAATGTAAACTGTGATGAATGAATACTGAGATATAATATTATTGATCGTTCATTAATACACTTGGTTACATTATATATGGTTGGTAAAACTTAACCAAAAAGCAATTAATCGGCTTTAGGCGTTATAGCCCGGCTTAGCACGTTATGATATTCAAACATCATAAATCAGATTCGTGCAGAATAAATATTATAACGATCTAATACGGCATTAACACCCTTCAATAAAAATGATTGCCAAAAGCGTAACCGATCTGTTTCACTTCACCTATAAAGGTATGACATTTTATCTTCGACATGATATACAAAAAATAACCAATACTGACTTAAGCATTAGAGTGCCTTTTACCTGTACATTCCCCCTTTTGTTCTCTCCACGACATGACATACCTTTCAGACGAAAAGCTCGGATCTTTAAGCTCTTACCTCGGCGTTGGGAATAATAGTTCGGTGCTAGCTGTCAGGAGTCGAGTTATAGTCAAGATTATTCACTCAAGAACAATTGGCGCCCACCGTGGAGCCGATATATAATTCTCTTTTCCTTTTTGGTCTCAAACATTCCGTGCCCATCCATGGTTGATCTACCTCCCCCAACACCTTCCGAACTCCTTCGGATGGTAATTGAGTTGCAATAAAAAATCAACATATGGCGGAGGAAAATCAAAGGTTGGCGAACCAGATCGCTGAGTTAACTAACGCTCAGATTGAAAATAATGGTGATTGTAATGAGCGAACGGAGGAGGTAGAACACGAATCTGACCCATCACACGTCTCCAAAACTGCTCAGAACAATGACGCTTGGCCTCCCCAGAATAAGGAAGCTCGACCAGAGATTGAAGACACTGGGCCTGATAACTCGGTAGGACCATTCATGACTGACAATATGAATTTCCAAATGCCTAGGAGATTCACTTTGCCAACAACCTTAACCCCTTATGATAAGCTAGGGGACCTAAAGAAGCACTTCAAAAAGTCCAGGTCTATAATGATAGTAAACAGCATGGTCCTGAAAATTGGACCGGACCGGCCGGTTCGGCCGAATTAACCGGGAACCGGTCAGTTAGCCGGTCCGGTTGACATTTAAAACTGGCCTGCAAAAAACCAATAAAAAACCGGCTAAACGGGTGCTTAACCGCTGAACTGGCTGAACCGGCTGGGTTTTTTGAAGGTTCGGTTCTTCTTATTCAGCATAAAACGGCGTCGTTTTGGTTAGGAAAAAAAAAAGAAAAAGTGAAAAACGCGCAGAAGACCCTAATCCCCTCTCCCTTCTATCTCACTCTTGAGTCTCACCAAAATGGAAAAATCCCTAGCCCTATCAGAGTAAACAGCCGCCGCTACTCTATCCTCGCCGTAAAGCCCGTCTCTATCCTCGCCGTCGCCGTGAAGACCCCAAGCCCCTCTCACTTTCTGTGTGTAGTGCGAACGTAGCCGTGCCGCCGTGGACTCTTTGTCGTCGCCGTGAGTTCTTCAATCTTTGCCGTCCCTCAACATCTTCTTTGTGCTCTTCTTTATTTTTGCTGATTTTATCCCTTTTCACTTTAGTTTTTGATTTGTTTCCTCCGTTGTGGGTAGAACGAGTTATTGATTTTTCATTTTTTTGTTAATTTTATTTATTCTGATTTCTAAGTTGCTTCACTTGCTTGTTGCTGATTTTTTATTCTCAGTTGATGGTGCTATGATGCATTGCTTCACTACATTATTTATGTTGAATTTTTTCTGGTTTTGAGTTGTTTATGACTTCATGCTATGATTCTGATTCTAAGTTGTGTACGAGTTTATGCTGATTTTTCTGATTTGGTGATTCTGCTTGTTGATCTTCTTGCAGTCATCTCTCTCCATCGGGAACCCAGAACCCCGGTGACCATTCTCAACGAATGGGATCAAGATGGCTGATCTGTCACTCAGGAAAAAATCCAAGATCTCATTGCATGCCTCTGTCGAAGATGTTGCTATACGCACGCCCTTGAGGTTTTACACTTCAAGTTCCAACGTTTACTTTTCTTTTAGGATATAATGAAGCCTATTCAATGACACCCTTTCATCTAAAACACTGAATACAACTAGTTTCTAATTGGGATTCATGTTCATCTTTTAGTGACCGACAATATAAGTTGTAATCGGATCATTATTTTGTTTCATTTATTTAGGAAAAGTTTGTGCAAGTTGAAATTGATGTTCTGTTCTATGTTACTTTGATGCTAGTTTATTTAGTTAGTTTATGGTATACGACAAGATACTATGGTAGTGTTTGTTTTATTAATCTATTCACATCTAATGGGATAAGGATAAGTTTAATTTGGTGTATTGTTATGGTAATCACCCTCTTGTGCCTCGAATATTTAGCTTTAAGACTTTTAAGAGTCTCATTTTGGTTATTTGTGTTTGCTGTGGTATGTTAACAGGTGTCTCCTCACATAGCATTTTTGTATTTCTTGTTGTATGAAATGAGAAAGGAGTGGAATCTGTAATGCCACATACCTATGTAAATAAATTGATGCAAAAAATTCTCATTTTTTTATCCAATTGCTTGTTTGAGAATTCATTTTAATTTATAAATTTTGATATTTGAATTTGATTATGAACTTTTAATGATAAATTATATATAATTTATTATGTGAAATTGTGAAATTTTAAATTTTATTAGTTTAGAAGTCATTAAATTTAAATATTTGAAATTATATATTGATCTTTTAATAATTTTATTGTATATTTAATTAAATCGGTTCAACTCCAGTTAGATCCTGGTTGGACCATTAAACCATTAAACCAGTCAGTATACTGGTTCATTGACCGGTCCGGTTCTCGCAACCTTGGTAAATAGTGCTTCTGATCCTATTTTATGCCATTGTTTTCCTACCTTTTTAGACAGCCCTGCGCTTGATCGGTTTTGTTCTTTGCCTGTAGATTCTATTTCTCGTTTTCAGGAACTAGTGAAGCTTTTTGAGGATCACTTTGCTGCCTCTTCTATCTACTTACACAATTCTGACTACCAAAACACAATCAAACAAGGTCAGAGTGAAAACCTAAAGGACTACATTACCCGTTTCATAAATTAATGGTGGCCATGAGCATACCAGATCTCCATCCTAAAGTGCATCTGCATGCCATCAAAAGTGGACTCTGACCAGGAATATTTCAAGAAGCAATTGCGGTTGCTAAACCAAAGACCCTTGCCAAGGTCAGATGGACATCGAGGAGCTCTGCCAAGATTGGAAAGCAGATAAGCCACAATATAACAAAGAAAGGATAAAGCTAAAGACAACAAGAAGACTTTTAAACTAACTCCCCGCTATGATTCATATACCCAGTTTAACACAAAGAGGGACGACATCATCAAGAAAATTCTCAATTCCAAGCTAATCAAACCTCCTCGGAAGGCTGGCAACTATCTTAACACAAAAAATGTAGACAAATCCAAAACCAAAAATATGGGCTTACCACTGATGAGTGTGTGATTGCAAAGGATCTGTTAGAATGACTAGCTCGGTAAGGCCACTTAGACAAATACATTAGTGAGACTATGCAAAAGCAAAACAAAACCCCTACTGACCACAACTCTACTTGACAACATTCACGGGAGAAAAAGAGAACCACTCATAATTACCCTGACCGACCATGGTGAATTATTAACTGTATTTTCGGAGGTTTTACAGGTGCAGGAACAACAAGTTCGGCCAGAAAATGTACCTACCAAGCTATGTTCTTGGTAGAAGGCACTGTAACAGAAGCCCACGCATCTCAACATTTTTCACAGATGACATTCCAAGCATCTGACTTCAACAAAAACACCACAAACCTGGATGACCCAGTGGTGATTTCAATCCAGTTGGGGGATCTTTTAGTACGGAAAGTACTACTTGATCCTAGAAGCAGTGCCGACGTTCTTTTCTATTCCACATTCTAGAAAAAGATCATAAGCTAAGCAACAACATTCTCATACCCTCTACTGGGGACTTGTTTAGCTTCTCAGGTGAATGAGTCCCAGTATTGGGATATGTGTGGTTACAAACCACACTGGGTGAGCACCCTTTATCTAAGACCTCTGTCATTCAATTTTTGGTAGTCGACTGCTTTAGTCCAAACAATTTAATACTTAGCAGACCTTTTTTAAATAAGTTTGGCGCTATAGTATCCATAATTCATCTGTGTGTCAAGTTTTCTATGCAGAACGATCTTATTGCAACTATTCACAGTGACCATCGTGAAGCTCGTCAGGGCTACAACATCAGTCTAAAATGCCTAACCGAACTCTGGTGACACAAGTAAACAACGTCTGCAGCTCTAATGAGCTCTCAGCTCTTGCCGACCTTGATCCAAGAGCTGATCTCCTTGAGCGCCCAACACCCACAAAGGATTTACAAAAGTATATTTCTGCAACGATCCTAACAAGTTTACTTATGTAGGTACCACTCTAAGCCTGGAGGAAAAAAGTTCATTTCAGCAATTTCTACAACAACATGACAATTTATTCACATGGACTCCTATTGATATGCCCAGAATTGATCCATAAGTGATTTCTCAAAAATTGGCGCTGGATCCATCTGTCCGGCCTATAGCACAGAAGAAGCGAAATCTCGGCCTTGAAAAGAAACAGGTATCTTTGGAAGAGACAAAAAAATTGATCAGTTCTTGATAAACCACTATTTTATGATTTATCTCGTGCTAAATTGAGTGGTTTTTATCAGCTTTTCACCCACTTATTCATATGAATTGCATGATATTACAATTCTTTCCCAAATTTATTCTATGATTGAAAACTTGCTTCCTAAATATCTTTTAATTGTATATCTTTATTATCCTTTATACCATTCGATGCCGTGATCCGTGTGTTAAGTGCTTCAGGCTTCATAGGGCAGAAATGGCTTAAAAAATGGAGAGGAAGCTTGCAAAAATGGAAGGAACACAAGAAATTAAGGAGATGACCAGCGAGAAGCGACGCGGACGCATGGCTCACGCGACCACGCACAATAGAGGAAATCGCAGTGACGCGCTCGCGTGCCTGACGCGAACGCGTGGATTGAAAGCTGCACGAATGACGCGAACGTGTAGACGACACGTACGCATGGAAAGAAAAATGCTAAATGACGCGCACGACATGCGCGATTTGTAGAATTAACAGAACACGCTGGGAGCAATTTTGGGCCGCGTTTTGACCCAGTTTTTGGTCCAGAAACATAGAATAAAGCCAGGAACATGCAGAGACTCAATTCATACTGAGCATAAGCTGATAATTCACTTTTCACAATTTAGATGTAGTTTTTAGAGAGAGAGGTTCTCTCCTCTCTCTTAGGATTTAGGATTAGGATTCCTCTTAAAGAAATTAGGATTTCATCTTCCTCAATTTTCAGGTTCAATGTTCCTTTTATTTGTTTTCTCTTTTATTTGTTACTCTTCATGTTTGGATTGATTTTCTTTTATTAATGGAATTTGAGGTAAATATCAAGTTGAATCCTTGGTTAGCTTAAGATAGAAATTGTGTATAATTTAAGTGTGGAAAATTTTATGGGAACATGGGATGATAGAAAAAGTAAGAAATTAAATTGAACAAGTTATGTAAAAAAAAAAATTGGGAAGCATGCTCATGTGAAATCAAAATAATTAAATTACCATGTGCATTAAAAAAAAAAGAAAGAATCAATGCACATGGGACAAAGCTAAATTCAATGCATGAGTTTGTAATACAAAGTAAAAAAAAAAAAATGGGCAAATAGGTTAAGAAACTTTTGATTTGTATAAGGTATGTATATGTTAGGTGAGATCTTAGACTAATCAAGGATTCACTTATTAGTTCACTTAGCTTTATACATATACCCTTACATCTACCTTGGCCCCATTACAACCTTAAAAAGACCTCATGATTTTTGTATGTCTATATTCTATAAATATTGATTAGTTAGATGAAGAACAAAGTTATAGAAAGTAAGGATAAAAAGAAGAATAGAGTGATTAACCCAATAAACATTGAGTGACTAGAGAGTAAACACCAAATCCAGTGAGGGTTCAATAGCTCATCACCATATATCTCTACCTCTATTGTTAATTGTCTTGGAAGTTTGAAAAATATTTTATTTACCCATCTCAATTGTAAAAGTGCTCTAACATTATCTAAGGTTGGCTATGCGTATATGATTCCTTGAGAATGTGAATTAATTTAACTACATGTAAAGCCTTATATATCGGTGAATAATAACTAGATTAGCATGACTCATTTAGGTAGTTGCATCTAAGATAGATTGCATTGCATGAGATTCCACCACTTTACCTTACTCTTTATCTTGGATTTAGCATGAGGACATGCTATTGTTTAAGTGTGGGGAGGTTGATAAACCCATATTTTATGATGTATATTGAGCTCAATTTAAGTGATTTATTCAACCCTTCACCTACTTATTCATGTAAATTGCATGGTTTCACTTTTCCTTCCCTATTATGTGATATATGAGAAAATATGTTCCTTATGCTTTAAAATAATCAAATTTAATTATCCTTTATTACCATTTGATGCCGTGATTTGTGTGTTGAGTACTTTCAGGTTTTATAGGGGAGGAATGATTTAAAGGATGGAAAGAAAACATACAAATGAGTTTTGGAGCAACTGACAGTGACGCGTCCGCATGGACGACGCGAACGCGTGGTTCGCACAAAAGAGAATCGACGTGAGCGCATGGATGAGGTGAACGCGTGACTTGCGAAATACAACTGATGCGGGCGCATGACTGACGCGACCGTGTGGAAGAGCAACACTCCAGATGACGCGACCGCGTGACCCACGCGGACGTGTGACGTGCGCTATCTGCAAAATTTGCAGATCTTGTTTCCGACGATTTTTGGGCCTTTTTGGCCCAGATCCAAATCCAAGAGGCATAGATTAGAAGTTATGAAGTGGGGGAATGCATTCATACGGAGGATGACAATTAGATAGTGAGTAATTTTCACTTTTCATAGTTTTAGATGTAGTTTTTAGAGAGAGAGGTTCTCTCCTCTCTCTTAGGATTAGGATTAGGATTTTTAGAAATTAGGAATATCTCTTCTTCATCTCAGGTTCAATATTCCTTTTATTTTATATTTCTCTTTTATTTTCAGATACTTTAATGCTTGTATTACTTATGTTGCCTATTTGGCTTATGAGCCATTCATGTTAGGATCTTCTTTATTTAATATAAATTGAGGTATTTCAGACTTATATGTGATGGATGCTTTGGCTTTATCCAAATTATTTTCATTCTAGTAGATTTTCTTCCCTTTTGGCCTTGGTTGATTAATTGGTAACTCTTGAGTTGTCAAATTCATTGTTGACTGAAAATTGGAATTCTTCAAGAATTAACTCGAGTTCCAATAACTCTAGCCTTTTCCAAGGAAAGACTAGAACCTGAGAAACCAAACTTATTCCGTCCACTTGACTTACCTCATAGTTAGAGGTTAACTTAATGGGAGAAAAATTCAATTCTCATCACAGTTGATAAGGATAACTGGGATAGGACTTCTAGTTTTCATACCTTGCCAAGAGTTTTATTAGTTATTAATCTATTAATTCTTGCAATCTATTTCTCTTGCTTAAAACCTTTTTCAAACCCAAACACTGTTTTTCCATAACCAATAATAAATCATACTTCCCTGCAATTTCTTGAGAAGACAACCCGAGGTTTGAATACTTTGGTTTATAAATTTATTGGGTTTTGTTACTTGTGACAACCAAAACGTTTGTACGGAGGGATTTTCTGTTTGTTTAGAATCTATACTCACAATGCGACTATATTTTTATAAAATTCTTTACTAGCAAAAATCCTAACGTCAAGCAGCCGAGTGTATATCTGCCTGACTGAAGGTGATTTCGAGGTCGGGTGTGTCTTTGTTGCTTTGTGGTGTTGTCCCTTCGATTGCTAGCATTGCGCGGTAGCTCCATTTTTGCGCCGAGGATGTTTCGCCTCCCCCGACGAATCCTCCGGATATGCAGTTTATGATCCCTTTTGGTGGAGTGTTGTTTGACCACTTATTTTCTTTCTTGTTTCCCGAAGTTTGTTGGTGTTCTTCTCGGTCCCTGCCATTTTCTTTATGATTTCTTCCTTCGATATATTTATCCAGGAGGCCTTGCCGAGCTAATCTCTCCAACAGGTCTTTTGCTATCATGTACTCGTCAGTTGTATGTCCGTACTTCTGATGAAAGGCGCAGTGTTTGCTTCTGTCTACAAATCGTTGATCCTGGTAACTCCCTGCTCTTGCTGGAGGTTTTATGATTTTGGCGTTGAGTATCTCTTTAATTATCTTTTTCCTCTTTGTGTTGAATCTAGTATAATTGTCAAATTTTGGGGTGAGCCTGAATGGCTTCTTGGAGTCTTTGTTATTTGCCGACCTTGTGGTTCTGTCTTCCTCCCTCTTAGGTTGCTTTCTTTCAGCTTCACGGAGCTCCTCAATCTCCATCTGTCCGGCCGCCCTTTCTTAGAATTTTTCTAACGTCTTCAGCTTAGTAACCGCGATTGTCTCCTTGAACTTTTCGGGTCGGAGGCCGGCCTTAAGAGCATGCAGGTGGATGGCAGGGTCCAAATCTGGTATCTCCATGGTTGCTTCTGCAAATTTGGTCATGTAGTCTTTTAAGCTTTCTTGCGGACCTTGGCGAATGGTGTCGAGGTAATCTGATCCGTGCACGTATATCTGCGCTGCTGCGAAGTAATCAATGAAGGACTTTTCCAGCTCTTCGAACGAAGAGATTGACCCTGCAGGCAATTTTGAAAACCCAAGTAATGCGGCGCCGTCAAGGTAAGTAGGGAAAGCTCTGCAAAGCACAGGCTCATTGTTAAGGCCATTAAAAAATATCATGGACTGAAATTTTTTAATATGAGCCCGGGAGTCACCAATCCCCTTATATGGCTCGAGAGAGGAAGGTAGTGTAAAATTCTTTGGCATCTGGTAGTTGGTGATTTTCTCAGAAAACGGGTTGTCTAAGGTCAACTTTTCTTTCGGTGGGTTGACACCCAATAAGTCTACGTTACCTTGGGCTGGGCCTTTGGAAATTCCATCATCACATTTACTAGCGCTGTTTTGGGTGGACAACTCAGCAAGTCTTCGAACTTCCGCTTGTAGCTCGGCCATTTGGGCCATAAGCTCGACCTGAGTGAGTTGGTGAACTCCGTTCTCGGCCATGTTGGAAGGTTGAGAAATCCTGCACAAAACAGAAACACAAAGTGTAATATAGAAGAAATAGTGGGGTTAGATCGATTCTCGGACCCCAGGATGTGTGCCAAATGTTCCGTCCAGGTTGTGCCGAGGTATCTGTCTCTTGTGACAGCTGCTTAGTTTCCGGGCAGAAGGGTGCGTCAGCCAGGAAGGGGCAGCACTAAGAGTAAGCCTCGGTACTATGAAACACGGCGGCGGAAGCACCTGCAAAAAGCACTTCGACGCTCAAGTAAGAATGTGAGTTATGAAAAAGTAAGAGAAGTAAATGAGAATGAAATCTGTAACCTGAGTCTGTGTGGATTTATTTGGCTCTGTTTTATAGATGGATCAGGTGGTACCTGCCCTCTATCGTTTCGATTTTGTAGGCTGGATGGAGTGTGCCGTTGATGACTATAACCATTTGCGGATGACGTTTTGTGCTTAGTCACATGTGATTCGTTGGGTTTGTTTGTGTCCGAATTATATGGTCGGTTATGGTTTCGGATAGTAATGCCGAGCTCGTGGGGTACACGTCATTATCCATCCACCATACTAAACAAAGCAAAAGATATTTTCTTATTAAAAACTCCTTCGGACAAAGCATTCTTTTTACTTATAGACATTCTAAGAAACATACTTGGCTTTATATTATTGATTGAAATAAAGTGGCAAGGTTAAAAGGACAAACTTGTGAAATTGTATTATTAGTCTAATTTAATTTTCGTCTAGGCATAGAAACGTTTAAATTTTGAGACACTATTCCATCTATATGATCTATCAAAAGAAATTAGTAGTTGATTGATGATGAACTCCAAAGTCGTGGATCCAAAGATATTTATATATCTAATTTTCATCCCTCGAGCCCTTGGGAAATAGAAGATCAAAAGACCGTTCTCCCCCATCTACTTCAACCTCATTTCCTTTAATGCTCTCACCCTTCTCTAACCTTTCAAATCTGGTCATGCCAATAAATGGTGGCTCTGTGCTTCCTGCACTCCTTGTCCTATAACCCTCCTTCTGGCTTCTCTCCGTTTGAAATGTTACCCTCCAACTAACCGTTCGGTTAACTGAACTAACATTCACGAGCCGGTCTCTCATATCTTCCGGTAGCCTCAATGTGAACCGCTCAAAGTTCTCTACCGGTCGAACCGTAAAATGACCGGCCGAGTTAAAACGATAAAATGACCGAACCGAACCATTCTCTTCATCAAAATTAAAAATAGTTCTCATCTCCTGATGAGACTTCGGCTCTGTTATTATTGCATTGTTCTGGTCGCCATCATTGATCAGGGAAATGATATTTGGCTCACTGTTAACTGGATTCGTATCAGGTTGATCCGAAATGTTTACAACGAGGGATTGTGGTGATGACGTGTCAGGTGGTTTTGGCGTGAGGTTTGCACGGCAGACTGGACATGTTGAGTGGGAGGAGAACCAGACATCGATGCAGTCGGAGTGGAACACGTGGCAGCATTGTGGGATCAAACGCAGCGTTTCTTCATCTTGAAACTCGCATAGGCACACGGCGTATTCTAGCGCCCCCTGCCCGATCTTGTGACTCTTCACGTTGGAGTAGATGAAGGATGGAAATGAGTCCACCACCGCAATGCCAAGGCCATGATGCTGCCCCCCGCTGTT
Source organism: Arachis hypogaea (assembly GCF_003086295.3). Lineage (NCBI taxonomy): Eukaryota > Viridiplantae > Streptophyta > Magnoliopsida > Fabales > Fabaceae > Arachis > Arachis hypogaea. The sequence goes on along the minus strand of NC_092042.1, from coordinate 62,187,390 downwards.
GCCTCCACCGTAGGTGGCAGAGAGGATAGCAGGGTGGAGCTGGTCACGGTGCCGACGTTCGGAGCATTGGCGAATGTAGATGGAGAGGAGGCCTAGGGCGAAGAAGACGGCCACGAGGACGAGGAGGACAATGACCATGGTCTTGTCACCTCTTACCTTAGGCAATGGGTACTCCTGCTGCTGTGCCGTTGCAAGCGGAGTGTGAAAGATAAGGAGAAAAAGAAAAAGAAAATGAGGTGGATAGGATCCACCATCTTGAACAAACAGATTATTAGTTACGATGACATGTAGTGATAGTTTAGATAGAAGAAGACAGAGGACGCGGTGGTGGATAGTTTGATGGCATCTTGAAGGTGGATGACACTCGATCAGGTCGGTCATAGCTGAACATGAAGGTAATACTACCACCTGCATGCTGTGTTGATTTATTTTGATTGGGATTGGGGATGGGGAAAATCGAGAGTGCAAATTGAAGATGGAAGGGAGCTAAAGGTAAGGAAGATATTAACAAACTAAATTAAGAAGAAGAGGGGTGCTAGATGTACACCAGATTTTGTAATTTGTAGTAATTAATTAGTTATTATTAATGTTTTAAATGGTATGAGATTATATTTAATGGTGTGGATAAAGGTGTACATGAGTCAGGTGAAATTGGATTTGTCCTAATCCAAACTCGACCCTAAATATGTACTGGGTCTATTTTTTATAGATTCTAACCTAACTCCAAATCCGATAAAATCTAAATATTTTTGGGCCACAATTATACTATGTCCAAATTGAGTGAAAAATCGGCCCTTTAAAGTTTTAACAATAATTTATAAAAAAACTTATTTATAAAGAAATTTATTTATGATGCACTTATTTATAAAGAAGAAACTTGTTATCGAGAAATTGATATTTATATTTGAACTTGAATTTATCTATAAATTCTAATTTGATACTTCTTTTATTTATTTTCTAATTCAACAAATGTGATTAAAAATAAAATAATAAGCTAATAATTAATATAACATAATATTAAAATTAATTTAAAACATATATACATTTTTTAGTTCGCTTAAAGTGTACATAGAATGGGTGAAGTCGGGTTCGCCTTGACTCAGACCCGACCCTAAATAATAACATGAGATTACTCATTTTTCTTTTGTTAGTAAAGTGTTGGTCAGATTTTAATAAAAGTTTTGACCCCTAGACTTTTTCTTACGAAGAATACTAGAAGATAAGTAGAATTTATTTTTGTTTGTTAGCAGTTAATTATTAATATTTAAAAGTGTGAAGTAAAAAAATATTATTATTTTGTTACACTAAAAAAATTAGGACAAGTTTGGCTAGGTGTATAAGTAATTTTTTTATTTTTAACTTATTATGAAATGATATAGTATATTAATGTTTGGTACAATTTTAAAATTTAATTTATAATTTTTTAAAAAATTATTTAAATATTTATAAAAAAAGTAAAAAAATGATTTTTTATATTAAAATTTTTTATTATTATTCTTTTAAAATAAATACAAAATAATTTATTTATAAACTATTTTTAATATAAGTATTTATTATTTAAATTTCTTTTTAAAAAAATTAATTAAATTATTTATCTAAATTAGACCTTAAACTGATAACTTAATATACGGATAAAAATAATAAATTCTATTGTGGATTAACTGTTTCTCTTAAAGTAAATAAGAATATACTGTTAACAAAAGGATATGGCTTTGTTTTCTTTGTGTTTGTGTGTGCTGTGTCTCGTGGATTTCAATATCATGTTGTCGCCTTTGTGAGTTGCAAGGGGGAAGCAGGATGGACATGTGGAGTTGATAAGAATGGGTCATGGGCTTTAATTTTACTTTTGGCTTCTCAGATCTCTTGATGGCTCCGCTAAGTAACTAATTTCTTGTTATTTAATTTTGTAGGCAAGGCATCTTAATGTAATAATTCGCATTATTGCCTTTTTTTTTTATTTATACTTTCCAATAGTAGTAGTGGTTGAAAATTTCGCTATGATCCTGCTTATTGTTACCATGCTTTTGTCTCTATCGATCTTTATCATTTATTCTTCCTTCTCCGATTCCTTACGGATCATTATGATTAATTCGGAAAAACAATACTTAAATGATCTAAAACTAGCAGTTAGCACACAGACTTATAGCTGTGTAGTTGTTCACATCAGTGTATGTCCTTATCTCAAAACTCTGGATATTGATCTTGTAATTAAAATTCAAGCTGACCCCCCTTATCAGTTATCACTACATCAAACAGATATCAAAACACTTTTAAGAATTCCTAGAAATTATTTGAAACTGAAAAGAAAAGATTATAACTCTCTGGCAGCATCATGATGCTGGGCTATGACGAATCTAACCTATGTTTTTATTGGGTTCAAGAACAAGTCAAAGTGCGGACTCTACTAGCAACCATTCTCTAGAGAGAGGAGAACAGAAAATATGAAATACATAGGAAGTATTCACCCATCCATGCACTAATAATAACCGTAATCTCAAATCATCATCAATGCTTATATAATCGTTTTCTTTAATTGCCATAAGAGAGTAAAGCTAAATTTGATCTCCTAATAAATTTGAATTCTAGTTTAATTTTATCCCTAAATTTTACTTAATATTTTAGGCCTTTAAATATAATGTGTATAAAATTGGTCCATTAGTAAACTTTTATCATTGTACTATTAATAATACATACTGATATAGATTGACAAGTGTCATACTAGATTCTTGAAAATTACATAGTTATTCGCACTTGCAGTCAAGGAGACCAAAAACACCCTCCCGTGGTTAAATAAGGTAATATTTTTTTTTTTGTCTTACCACCAAAATGAAAACGTAGTAAATTTTTTTTTTAGAAATAAAAAAAAAACTATAATATTTCCTAAAACAAATAAAACACAAAAAAATTCAAATATTTCTATTTTGAGTGAGGAAAAATTGGGTATAACCCAACCATCCAAATTTTTTTATATGTAAGGGCCCACCTGATTTTACTTTTTTAAGTTTTGTCATTGTTACTACTGAATTTTACTTTTTCAACCTCGAAAATTGGTGTCGACCAAATTTGTATCAAGATCTCAATTTAAGAAATAGATACGATTTTTTTTTGTCGGTTGCTTTTAGGATTTAGAGATTGTGGCAATAAAGTATAAAAATAATAATTATAAAAAGCAAGTAAAAAAATAAGTGCAAAAACATAAAACAAGAATTAAAAATTACAAGACTTGTATTAAAATATACAGAAATTGGCAAGTACTTGAATGAAAAGAACAGAATTTAAATAATAGAAAGCAAAGATAGAATTAAAAGAAAAATAGAGTCTTTCAATATTTATATGGACTCGTGACTCATATTTCCGTGCATCAGTGTCATTAGGAATTGTTAGACTGAGTGAGTGTGTGAATGCATGAAAACTCCCCTAACTTATTAAAACTAGTCCTATTTATAGAGAAAAAAAATTATAAACTAATTGGTATAACATTGTATTTCAAGTAGTCTTGAACCTCAAGTAAACTTGGATTTCAAGTAGTCTTGAACCTCAAGCAAACTTGGATACCAAGCATAAGGTAACTTGACCACTAAGCTTAACTCATTCTTATTTTCTCCAACCATGGTGTGCTTTTATGCATATATGATCTTTGACTTTAACTGTTGAATTCTTTCCGACGTCAACCATTTGTCCCAAATCTTTTGCAAAAAAATGCCCCTCAAAGTTTTGGATGTTTTCGATTTTGATTAAGAAGCATGAAAAACTTCAAAACCACCGCTGAACTCAATCCAAAAATAAATTTAAATTGATCATCATCTTTTACATTAACTTTCACAAGTGTGACTTTTATCTTGATTGTTTGTTGGCTACTACTTTTTTTTGCAATGCACCTATTGCACATAGTCATAATCATTTTCGACTCTCTTTGTCGGCTTAGAAAGTCTAATAAATCTTTACAAGTCTTAGGACATATCGGCCTTACTTTGAATATGTTGGTTTCAAAGATCAATTCATAAGGATTTTTGCCAACTTTCGTATCTTGAGTCTTGTAAGAAAATCTTAACTTGATTTTAGTATTTTTTTTTCTTTGGGAATATCTTTTCCTCGACAAGGTTAAGAGCTTGAAGCATAGAATGTGACTTGTCTTTTGTTTTGATTGTAAGTACATTATTTTCGACTTCTAAGTTAAAATACATCACACAATCAACAAAAACTACTATTTCTTCTTTAGAAAGGTTCTCATCTTCTTGCTTTTTTTTCTTTTTATAACCTTTCGATTTGTCAAACATTGTCTGTTAATTGAGTAAGGTCAATAAATTGTTGGTTAACTAGATTTTTTTCTAATTTTAAAGTCAAGCCCATTAATCAATATCGTGACAATTTTAGGCTCTGGGATCAAGCTATAACACTTATGTTTCATATTTTTTAATTTAATAAGATATTCGTCCATCATCTCTGCCTTGGATTTTTTTATTGAGAATAAATCAGAGAGTGTAACTTTTAGTTCTCCTCTGAAAAATTAATCATAAAAACTCTACTCCAACCGTTTCCATGAATCGATCGACTTGGGTAGCAAATTTGAAAACCAAGTGAAAATATTCGCAGTCAAAAAAGAAGAAAAGTATCTCATTTTAATTTGCTCATTGCTAGTTAGAACTCCGATTTCGACTGTGTAGCGAGCCACACGTTCGACAATCGACTCACCACTTTCTCCAAAAAATTTAATGAGTGATTTTGGGAATTTGACTCATCTATGGAGTTCTACTTGCAACACATGATCAAGAAAAGGAGATATAGATTATGGTTGGTGACTGGTGAGTCAACATTTTGTTGAAACCTACCGTATTTAACATATACTCAACATCTTATGTAATATTCTGTGCATCACCTTGTGCAATGTTACATTAGGCAAACTAATTTTTCCGTGTATTATTCACTACATCATCAAGGTTTTGTCTCCTGTTAACTATTACGAGTAATTGACGATCTCTCAAATGAGGTTGGTGACCACTCAATGAATTTGGTGCCTTATAGTTACCGTTGACTGCCCCAATCAATTCATTCATTTGCCTTGCTACTTGTTCAAACTTAGAACTATTATTTTCTATAAAAAAATTGTAAGATAGTTGTCATTTACTTAGTTATTTACTTGCTACTTAATTTCTTAGCAATTTAATCTCCTCTGATCCTCATCAAACGCCATGGTTAGTGATCATTCAATTCGAATTGAAGGGTAAAGTTCAGAAAACTTGTTTATACCACAAAGGCCCTAATCACCTCAGATCCGGCTGAACAGATGTTCTCATGTCCCCAACGAGTTTTGGATTAGCCGTATAGGAGGTGTGTTCTCAAGCTGTAGTTCAGGTGACCTTTGTCAGAGTTTCACAAGAACTCATATAGAAAAAGGGGTCATACTTCCGTTCCACGCTGTTTCATTAGATTAAGAACGAGACACGCCTTAGAATTGAATCAAAAATATATTAAAATAGAAAAGTAATAATATTAATCCATAGAAATAAATAGAGTTTCTAACCTTAACCAAGAGGTTTAGTTGCTCATAACTTTACAAAGAAAAAATAGGTTTCTAAAAAGATGCGGAAGGAAGAAGATTTTTATGATACTAAACCTAATTGATCTTCTCCTTTAAATAGTAACCTAATAATGAATGCTAAATCTAAAAGATATTATTTTAAAATAAAAATTACAAAGATAAGATAAGATAAGCCTAAGAGGTGCTAAATCCACTTTGGAGGCCCAATAGCATGTGAAACGAGCTGCTTGCTGGCGTTCAGCACCAGGATTGGGCATTGAACACCAGAGAAGGGAGTGCGTTTTGGTTCAATTCCTTGCTCCCTTGCTGGCGTTGAATGCCAGGTTGGGCGTCTAGCGTTCAGCGCCCATTGGGGAGCTGTCAACATTTTCCTTTCTTGCTCCAGACTTCTCCAAATTGCTCCGAATTTTACCTAAAACAAAAAAAAAACACAAGGAACACTCAAAGTAGCATCCAAAGGTGAATTTCGCACTAAAATATAATAAAACTTAATAAAATCTAACTAAAAACAATATAAAAACAACTAGAAAAAGGGTATAAGATGCTCACACATCACAATACCAAACTTAAATTGTTGCTTGTCCCCAAGCAACCAAAAACAATATAAGACCAAGGAAGAGAAGATACACAAGATTCGAGTTGTTAATTAAGCTCAAGTCTAATTACCGAATTGAGCTATCAACACTCTATTTCTGAATAACTCTGACATCTCACTACCCTTTAAAGCTTAGAAACTTTGGCATCCTTCAGAACTAGAACTCGAATGATATTATTTATTCTCTTTTTTAGGCTCTTTGTTGATTCTTGAATACAGCTTTTCTTTTCTTTTGGTGCTTTGCACCTTTGAGCCTAGCTGTGACTCTAAGCGTTTTGTCTTCAAGCTTAACTTGATACACAAACGCCACAAGCATTTAACTGGGGGAACTCTTTGGGTTTGACTTTCGCTTTGCTTTTATTCCCAGACAATAGTCATCAGAGCCTTAGGCGTACTCTTTAACAGCATTGGGTCACGACTTTAAGTATTCAGTCTCAAGGGTTACTTGACACTTTCACACCACAGGCATATGGTTAGGGGAAACCACTCTTTTGAGTTTTTAGATCAATTTTGACCCTCCTAATCATTGATACTCAAAGTCTTTGACCTTTTTCTTGTGATTTTTCTTTTAAAGTTTTTGTTGTTGTTTCTTTTGCTTCAAAAATCAATATTTTTCTTATTTTCAGAGAATCAATAATATTTCTCTAAGTTTCTATTCCTCAAGAACCAATATACTCAACTTCAAGATCAAATATGCACAGTTAATTCATACATTCAGAAAATAGAGATAAGGCCACCACATCAAAGTAATTAGAATAACTCATAATATAACTCAAGATCTTGTGCATCCTACTTCTTCTTTTTCAATAAATTTTTCTTTTTAATCTTGATGTGGAATACATAAGACATCTTTAAATAAAACGAAAAAGAAACTACTACTAGACTAGAAAGCAAAGAAATCCTAAAAGTGATCATGCAACTAGAATAGAAAATAGATAAATAATAAAATACTAGGAAAACGAAAATAAAATAAAGATACGGAGAATAAAACTAGACCAACTCAGTGATGGCGGCTACTACTCCCTCCGGAGAATCTTCTGGAGCGTTTAAGCTCCTCAATGTCACGCTCTTGCCTCTTCTGCTCCAGCCTTAGCTGATCAATTGATGATGTCAGCTCCCCCAAAGATGTAATCAACTGATCCCGGTAGCCACGGAGAGAGAAGTACATCCATTGAGGCATCTCCAAAATATCCTGTGGAGGTGGTGGAGCAGCCTCTTGCTACGGTCCTTGTATGGGCTGTAATGACCAAAATTCTAGTACGTCATGATCATACTAGAAACTGAGCGCTACCAACTTGTCTTCCTAATTAGTATTTATTATTTATTATATGAGCCTGATTCGTTGTTAAAAGTGTAGTTATTTTGCAAGGTACTTCTTTTGAAAATGTTTGGATTAATAGACGGAATCATTCATAATCAATTCACAACTGATAACAGATAAAATAGTTATAAACAATCACACATAAATACATCACAAGTAGTTGACAACATTTAGTGATCCAGCCTTTATTAGAGTATAGACTTTTAGTTAGAACACCCCTAGATATAGCTAGATAATAACTATATATATATATATATATATATATATATATATATATATATATATATATATATATATATATATATATATATATATATATACATACAACACCCCAGGCCCTGACCTGTTCAAGAAGTCCCTAAGCTGGCACCCAGGCTAGTCTAGACTCTATATTCACCTAGTCCCTCTAAACTACTAAAGCGAGGGAAAGTACGTTCTAGGTCTTCAAAACTCAAGTCAGGTAGAACGTCATCAAAAGGTGGAAGATCGTCTACTACTCCTCTGCACGATCATACGTTGTCATATGACGTCTCACTGGTACTTCATCACGTAGCCACATAACAGGAGTCTCGTACACAGGATTTAGGTTAAAGTTCGCATACGAACGGGGTGCAAACGTTGGCTGGTTTCACAGTATATACATATAAACAGAAAATGAATCTCGCTCTAAACTCAAAAAACTACCCAGAGCATAACCTTTTTGCAGAACAATCATCAGTGGACTATGGAAGGATACTCTTGCTTCCATCTGGAGGGGGAAGAGAGAGAGAAAGGGTAAGAAGTGGGAAGTTCTTAGTAGGGCCGGGTTTATTTGTTAAGTTCATTAATTCTGTGTTGTTTAGCAAATAAATAGCAGAATACAGAGAAGCAGTAAATAGAAGATACAAATAAATAGAAAAAATAGATAAAATAGAAAGCAGAACACAAACAAAAAATACAAGAAAATAAAATACAAATACAAAGAATAGAATACAAACAAAGAAAGAATACATTCATACAACAAACATAACAGAAGAAATGCACAACCAAGTATGATGCATGTCTAGCCCTAGTGCAGGTAATGAGCTCATTTGTCGGTTACATACCCGTTCCCGACGTTACCTAGCAACCTCTGTCTGGATAAGGCTTTCCTGTTGGCAATACCCATTGCAAGCACCATTTGTCTTACAGGGTGGCATTTGTTAGCCTATATATGCCAAACATACTCACTGTAAGCAACCTCTATCTTACAGGAGCATAACAAACTCACTATAAGTAACCTCTATCTTACATGAGTACAACACACTCACTGTAAGCAACCTCTGTCTTACAGGAGCAATAGCACACTCACTGTAAGCAACCTTTGTCTTATAGGAGCACACTAATCTTGATACCTCTATAAGCAACATCTATCTTACAGAAAGTATTATAGCAAGGTATCCCAGGAAAGTATTCTTAGTGGTCGTACCACCATCTATCTGACTGCCTCAATGCAGCAGATGAACATACAAATGTCTCTAGAGTTGCTTTAATGCAACAAATGACCTTTTAATAGGCCCTCTGCTTGTTCTCTAATCTCTTTATCATATTACCCTGTTCTCTTTGAATCTTTACTCTGCTCTGATTACTATTTTCTCTTTGTCTCTTTACTCTACTCTTGTTCCTCTTTTCTTTGTGTCTCTTTACTTGGCTCTGATTTTTCTATTTAACATATGTATTTAAAGCTTATATAAATTTCGGTATGAATAGTTAGCCTGTCTCAAGTATAGGTTCATTAAGTCTATACTAAAACAGTTTAACTTTTCATATAATACCTAACCCTAAGCGTAACTCAAAAACTAACTATGTTGCTCCTAGTTCGTTCGCTAATCTCTATTTATTTTTGTCATTAAGACCTTACAGACTTTTTCTTTGATTTTTATCTTTTCTTCAACCTTTTATCTTTTCTTTATCTTTACCTCACAAATATGTTATTACCACTCCCTAAGTATTTTATGAAGGTAACTATCAGATTCTGCGCTTAAAGTTGTCTTTCTAAAGTTTTTACGAAAAATTGCATTTTCTGCATTATTTTATTATTTTTATTAAAATATTATTTTTAATTAAATTTTCGAAAATTACTCCTTTTTAACTTTTAACCTTTAAAATTCACTTTCTACCATTTTAATATTTCTACTTTAACCACCCTAACTTTTGAAAATTACAAAATAACCCCTCAAACACTAAAATAATTACAACCTTGCCCTTTTTAAGATCTAAAAGGTGTTCTTCAATGTTCTTCATCACATTCAAAGTGTTCTTCGTAAATTTTTCAGATTCTTTCTCTGTTTTTACGTATTTTTCAATGTTTTCAGCAACCGATTTTTATCATAATTCAAAATAAAATTGCAGCCACTAAAGCCCCATATTCTCTTGTTGATTACAACACAAATTCAACCCAAATTTAAAGGGTTAGGGTTCATTTTTCCCAGCTTCCCAAGAACACAAGTTCATAGCTTGAATTTCATCAAATTTCATCAAATTTTCACCAAAATTTCAACAAGAAACACTCATATAAACAATCAATTTCAAGCATAACCAAACCATATCATAATCACACAACTCAAACACAATTAATCAAGATTAATTTTACCAAATCCTACCTTGATTTGCTGCCTCAAATCTGGATATGCTTTTAGGTGTTCCTTTTACACTTTTTTCTCCTAAAACACATCAAGAACAACTTTGAATCCATAAAACCTCAACTGACCAAACCTTAATCAACATGTTAGGAAGGGATTCCTCACCTTAAACGTTCTGGGAATTGAAGATTCTTATCTCACAAGTCAGGCTAAGCAAGAGATCTAAGGAAGAATATCAAGAAAACACATGTTTTAAGCATGCTTCCTTGAAAACCGAATTCAAAGGGGGAAAAGGACAACCATCTAACCTTATTTCCAGACTTGATAAGTTACATGGTTATGTAGAGGAAGAAGAGAGGATCATTTTTGGTATAATCAGAGTTTAGACTTGAGTTTTAGTTCAAAAGAAATCAAGCTTTGAAGATTTATGAACCAAGAACTTTCTCTCCATTTTCTCTTGATGATTTTCAACCACAATGAGCAAATGAGGCAGCCTTGGAGGTCTTGGGGGTGTAGGGTGAGTTGTGATTGGTTGGCTTAGAGGTGGGTTAAAATAATATTAAAATATCTCAGGTGTATAACTTCTAAAATTAGGTGTATCGGAACATTTGTAAAAACATCTCTAAAAATTCTTTTCTGAGCTACTAGCATAAATGACACTAGTAACATATTTAATATGAGAATAGATCATGTATAATGAGGCATTAGCATTGCTAAAGTCATCAGAGAGTGCTAGTGCTAAGCTGCACCCGTAAACTGTGAACCTGGTTAAACTGATTTCCTGTTTTTAACAAAAAATAGACGAAGTAACCTTATAATATCATTCAAACATCTTCTAATGCTAATATAATGATAATACTATACTATTATCTCTTTTATCTCATGAATTGAGTCCAGTTTATCAGACAGAGACTATTTACAAAAACTAGAATCAAAACCCCTAACCGATACGGTTCAAAAACTAGGTTCTTCGTGGTTGTGTTATCGAGCTTGCCTCAAAAGAGGTTCTAGATTAAAGATGACATAATGACAATGAGGATTGAGATGCTTGACGATACAGCAGAGGTGTTCCCTTTATTGGTCTTTTGGAGAAATCCGTGCCTTTAGAAAAGATCTCGCGTACTCAAAAAAGGGGTTGTTACATGGGCTCCCAAGCGTGCTCCATACCTTTCCTTGTGATTAGTCTCTCCTTGTCAATCAGGTTATCTCCCTCTATGTGAGCTCTAGCTGCTACACATAAGTGGTGAATAAGATGAGGGAATGCTAGCCTTGCTTGAGTGTAGGGTAATAAGTGGATATTTTATACGCTTTTTGGCATCATTTTCATATAGTTTTTAGCATGTTTTATTTAGTTTTCATAGGTTTTAGTGTTAAATTCATATTTTTGGATTCTACTTTGATTTTTTGTGTTTTTGTACAATTTCAGGTATTTTCTGGCTGAAATTGAGGAGCTGGAGCAAAAATCTAACTCAGAGACAGAGAAAGCATTGCAGATGCTGTCCGGATCTGACCTTCTTGCACTCGAAAGAGCTTTTCTAGTGATACAGAAGTCAAAATGGAGCATTCTTAATAGCTCTGAGAAGCTTTCTTTTAGAGATTTCCATCAATGTATAATAGTTCATACCTTGCTTCAGAATAGAAGGCCCAAAACTGGCGTCCAACGCCAGCCTCCTGCCGCACTCCAGGCGTCCAGCACTTAAAGGAGGAGACCAACGTCCAAACACCCAAAGAGGACCCCTAGCCAGCATTCAATGCCTTATAGGCCTCCTAGCACGTGGATCTCATCAAAGCTCAGCCCAAACACTCACCAAGTGGGCCCCAGAAGTGGATTTTAGCACTAAAAGATTGTTTTACCCTTTCTTATGTAATCCTTAGTCATTATTCTAGTATTTAAAGAAATTTTACACCTCTCATTAAAGAGAGATCTGCCATATTTCGTTTTTATGATTGTATTTTCTATCAATATGAGTTTCTAAACCTCCTAGGTTGAAGGGAGGAGCCCTGCTGAGTTTTATGGATTAATAAAAGTACTATTGTTCTTTCTCAATTTGTGTTTGATTCTCTATTCTGAGATGTATCGTCGTTCTTCATCAATATGAATGTGTTGAACTGGCATAAGGTTATCACATTCTACATGGATTCAGAGTGAGTTTTTTATTGGACAATGATGAACCACCAGCTTGATTATACATCTCTTAGACGGCTAATCCACGACTTTGTTGGGGACTTCTTGAGACACCATTTTAGCCGAAGTATGGGGAGATTAGGGTCTCTGTGGTAGAGGTTAGAATCAAAGGCGCAGCATCCTCTGATCTTGAATATTCGACCTTGTCTGTGGCGTTTTGAGTAGAATCACCAAGGAGAATGAACTGCAGGGGCTTCACCTTCAATCAAACTGGATCCGCATTAACCCTGGGGTTCAGATCTGGAGGAGTATTGGCAGCTGCTCAAACCAGCGTCAATCACATACAACCTGCCATAGAAGAAATCATTCACAATTGAAGAACACAGTAATACCAGAGTTAATACAGAAGGACAAAGCATCTCCAAGCCTTAACCATCTTATCACTGCTTATAATCAAACCTAATAATTCCATTTTTCATTCCTTTTATGCAATTAAACATGTCAACCTAGTTCAGATCTCACAAAATCAACAACTCTTCTATCTGCCTGTCTAAGATCTGCAAGATAACCATAGCTTGCTTCAAGTCAAAATCCTCATGGGATTGACCCTGGTTCAGCTGTACAAAGTACGGGGATTCGTACACCAGAGTGCTTGTCTGCTATTCTGTAATGCTCTTGTGGGATCACCTCATGTACCTCTACCTCATTGCAGTGAATCATCACTGCCCGCTTGACTGCAACCTCAGAGCGGTTACTCGTAGGGATAATCGAACGTTGGATGAACTCCAACCATCCTCTAGCCACTATCTTAAGGTCAAGCCTACCTAGTTGGTAAGGCGGCCTTAAGCATCCCTACTCCAATGAGCTCCAGGCACGCAGGTATCAACAACAAGCTTGTGAGCGTGCATAGAACACTCTTTTTTTAACATAACAAAATATCAAAATTGCCAGCTATCACGCCATCTGTGCGTACACACACAGGTCTGTGCGCACGCACAAGGCGCAAAAAGAAGAGGGTGCGGACGCACAAGGTGTGCTAACGCTCCCAGCAGAAGGGGCACAAGCTAGTGTGCGTTATAAACCCCGATTTTGTGGTTTATTTTGTGCTCAATTTGGGGGGATTTTATCACTTTTTCCCATATTTATTCAATAAAATAGCATGGTTTTGTAATTCTCCCTTGAATTGTGCTTAAGTGTAAAAACATACTTTTTAGGCCCTTAAATGGGTGATTTTAACTCACTTTAATTCCATCCGATGCCTTGATATATTTGTTGAGTGATTTCAGGTTCATAGGGCAAGTATTGTATGGAAGAAATGAGAAGAAAAGCATACAAAATGGAGAATGCATGAAGAAACCAAAATTGGGAATGCATCAATGGGCGCGCACGCGCACAAGGCGCGTGCGCACAAAAGTGAGTTCGCCTAGGGACACGCATGCGTACCTGCCGCGTCCGCACGGATGAAGAATTAGCCAATCGACGCGCACGCGCACATGGTGCGTATGCGCCGATACTCGCACGTGACTCACTAAAAGGCAAAACGCTGGGGGTGATTTCTGAGTATCCCAGGCCCAATTCCAACATGTTTCTGAGTGTATTTCATGCAGATTTAAAGCCCAAGCAAAGGAGGAGAAATTGGTTGTAGCATTAGCATCATGTAGGTTAGTTTCTAGAGAGAGAAGCTCCCTCTTCTCTCTAGAATTAGGTTACATTAGGTTAATTTCATCTTAAATCTAGTTCCAATTTCATGTTCTCATCTTGTTTTCTCTACAATTTCATGTTTCTATTCTTGATTCTTCTTAGTTTTCATGTTAATTCCTCTTTTTGCTATCTTTTGTGATGATGACTCTTGTTGGAGTTGGACTTTTTCTTTAATGCAATTTAAGGTTTGATGTTATTTTATTGTTGATTTGAGTTGTGGTTTTACTTTTCTTGCAATTAGTAGTTGGTAGATTTATATTTCTTGCACTTTTATTATGCTTTCCTTTTATGCCTTCAAAGTGTTTGACAAAATGCTTGGAAGGATTTTAGAGTAGAATTTTATGCTCTTGGCTTGGGAAGGTAACTTAGAAACTCTTGAGTTGCTAATGTCCAAGTGATTGATGATTGGGTGCCATTGACCTTAGATCTCACTAATTGAATTGGTGGAGAACTAGGACTTATGGACTTGGATTGACATAGCTCATTTGACTTTCCTTTATCATTTAGAGGATGACTTAATGGGGTTGATACTTGCCAATTCTCATGTTGTGGTTAGTGATAAGGATAGAGATCCTTGACCACTAACCCTTGCCAAGGCCTTTTTGTTATTTGAATTTCCTTATCATTTACTTTTCATGTCTCTTATTCCAAAAACCCCAAAATATTCCTTCATAGCCAATAATCATACACTTCATTGCAATCCTCGTGAGACGACCCGGAGTCCAAATACTCCGGTTAATTCTTATTTGGGGTTTATTCTTTGTGACAACCAAATTTTTGATTAGGAGGATTATTTGTTGGTTTAGAACTATACTTGCAACGAAGATTTCATTTGTGAAATTCTAGACCATCAAAGAATTCACTCGTCAAAATGGCGCCGTTGCCAAGGAGTTGCAATGGTGCTATGTTATTGACTATTGTATATATTGTGAATATCTTGATTTTTGGTTTGTTTGTTAGTTTTTTCTAGTTGTAGGATTTTGTTCTCTTTGTTTCTTGTTAGCTTTTGTTTTTATTTTCTCTTTCACTATGAATTCTCATGACTTTGGGTATGAGTGTGGTTCTAACTATGTTGTAGGAGATGGAAATTACAATGACAACATGCATCAAAGATTTGGAGATCAAAGGTGGGAGGAGCCCCAAGCTTATGGACAACCTTCTTGGCAACAACCTCGTACAGCTTCTTATGGGTATAATTCAAATCTTGATGCATACCAGTCTAATGTATGTGATGACCCTTATTGTGGTTGTCAATCGCAATCATCATATGCATATGAACCCCCTCCTCAATATAGCCCTCCACCATACTCACAAGCCTTATACCCCCAACCACCTCCATATGATCCTAACCCATATCTACCCTACCAAACACCATATGAACCATATCTAGAACCACCACCATTCTAACACCAATACTCCCATTAACCACAAAGTCCATACACACCACCTCAAGAATTTCACCAATATGAACCACCTTCCAATTACAACAACCTTCCCTCAAACAATGAATCCTCTCTTCCACCATCACCTCCCGGTGAAGCCCCCATGCTAGAATTGAGATATCTTGAATCTCATATATTAAGGCGACACGAGGAGGATGAAAGGAAATTTGCAGAGTTAAGAGAAAAAATGGCTATCATGGTAGAAGCCATTGGCA
Source organism: Arachis hypogaea (assembly GCF_003086295.3). NCBI lineage: Eukaryota > Viridiplantae > Streptophyta > Magnoliopsida > Fabales > Fabaceae > Arachis > Arachis hypogaea. The sequence goes on along the minus strand of NC_092042.1, from coordinate 62,171,852 downwards.
ACATAGTCTCATCCCGCCTAAGCTTATGCGATCAAGGCACTTCCATTGTTGAATGTGGAGATGCAACCAAGGAGCTTAGTGAGGGAGTGAACTTGAAGCTCCAAGGTGAAGAAGAGGAGTTAAAGCAAGAAGTGCAACAAGAGGAGAAGGTAAAGATGATTCACTACAAGAAAAAGGCGCATTTGTAACAAAAAATATTGTTACAAAACGTCGAAATTTTGAAACAAAAGTTTTTTGTAACAAAAAAAGGGTCCATTGCAGTAAGTCCCGTTACAAAAAGTTTTTGTAACGAAAAATGGAACTGTTACAATTCAATACCATATTTTGTAACAATTTTTTCTGATACAAAAAACCAGAAGCCGTTACAAAAGTGGTAACAAATTTTGATCTTAAAGGTATTTTTCGTGACAGTCAATTTTTTTCCTATCAAAAAATTTTGTTACAAAATGTAACATGATTTTGTAACATTTTTTTCCTTTAGTTACGAAAGCAAATTAATTATTTTGTAACAAATTTTTTTTATTACAAATTACATGCATAATTTACTAAATTATTTTTTAAATTAACTAATATATTAACGATTTTAATAAGCAAGTTTACATGGATATAATATGCAAAAACATACATAAGTCAAACAAGATCCTTTAAGCTAAAATTGTCTTGAAACAAAATAACATTAGCTAGTGAGTACATTGATTAGTTCAACAAAAACATAAAAGTTCTAACATAAAAGTTCAACCAAAACATAAAAGTTCTAACATAGATTAGTGTCTCTATGCATCAAAACATTCTTGAGCCCTCAAGGTAGCATATGGTCACCATTTCAGCACTCCTGTCAATAAGAAAAACCGAAACAAAAAAGTTAGAAACCATAAGCAACTTTAGGAGTACCTTTAGGGTCTAGTTTGTTTCATTGTCAGAGCGAGCTATGAGAGAGTTCAACATACTCTTGCACACTACAGTATACACATCTCAATATGTTCTACCTTACTATTACTTAAAATCAATGAAGACAAGTATGAAACATGTTTCAAATAGCACTTATCTATTACTTAAAAAATTCAAGGTAGCCAATGGGTAACACAATAATTTATATTGAATCAAAATCAATGATACTTACCTCTATTAACCGTCTATTTGCAACAAGCCTTGGGCACAAATCATAGTAAAGATAACCAGCAAGAAAAGTGGAATGATTTGGAACAGAAACCTAGGAGATTAAAAGAGAACAGAGTGATGATTTTGGATAAAAGAGTATGATAAAGTCTTCCTAAAAACAAACCTTATATTTGAAATCAGTTCCAGAGCAGCCTTTCGAACATCATCAGCTGTAATGTCATTTTGAAAAGAATCTCCATTACAACAAGAATTTTTCTGAGAGCTAGAAAGTAAAAAATGAGAAAATCTGTTGAAACCCTATTAATGATGAATGGTTTCCTTGAAGATAACGTATCCAAGATCCAATATTTGAAAGTTTATTAAAGTGCTCTAATGAATTCTGGAATGCCTCACAAATAGGTGAAACACATAGAGCATGACTTAGCATTCTACTTTCCCAAAGAAAAGCCAACCACTTCTCAATTGAGACATTCTTCCATTTAAACATTCTAGTCAGCAGCTTGTATGCATTACCCGAGAGTTCCATGAAACCCTGGGGATATGCCAATGAAAACCAAAATCTTGTTACTGAACATATTATGCAACAACCTCAGCAACCAATATGACAAAAGAAGCAAACTGAACCTTCAGTTGTATTAAATCTATTATATTGCAGAGTAGAATCATTATACTGTTAGGCAGATAACAGTCTCCATCCTCAAAGCAACCAAGAGGAGAAATACCCAACCATAGATCCAATGTAGCTTTGACATCTTCAAAGATTTGCTGGTTAATATACAAAACAAAGAAAGCTTACTAGCTTAGCAAAATAAGAAATTCAATAAGACAAAGTATATAATTGATTCTAAGACCATAATTGAGGACAACATTCACCTTAATTGGGCGTACAACAACGATGAGAACTCCTCCTCTCCCTCTTCCATTTAAACATTCTAAATTCAGTTTATTGTATCTACCAAACAAGTTAATGTATCCTCTCCTTCTTCCAACTCTTGTTATTTCAGCTTCTTTTATACTAAGTTGCAAATGATTAAATAGGCTAGTTCTATCATTAAATCACTCCTTGACCTTAACCTATTACGAATGTAAAGCAGCTTCTTGTTTCTTTATTCATGTATGTTAATAACATGAATGACAACAATCAAGACAACCTAAGCAATGTGCAATTATATTTAGAGCATGTATGATATATTTTCTCTAATTATTTAGCTTAGCGGAAGGCCCTAGTTGCCTTAAGGATGGTAAAAATTACAACACATACCTTATGTTTCAAATTTAAGTGGCACTTGCTAACCTGTATGACAAATACTTGGCTATATATATTATGTGATGACTTAATCTGTAAGTACTAAGTAGTGGTAAAACCAGTATTGAAGCATTGAGAAATATCATACATACATAACTTCCTAAATTTTATAGATCTTGGACAACACCAGAATTTGTGTAACCTTGCAGATTCAACAATCAACATCAGCATATCCAGCACCAAATTCATCAATCAGCAATCCCAATCCGATGATTCAGGCCAACTCAAACTCAGAATTTTCACTACTCAGCAACAATGCAACAAAGCTAGCTGCAGAGAATTCAATAATCACAGAAATAGCCAAATCACTATCTCAATACCAACTTAATATTCAGAAATACCAACTCAAAGATATACTTACATAACAAAGGAGAAACATGGAGACGAAGCAATGGCAGCAGCTCCGACACCTAGAAAAACAAAACCCGTCATAAACGAACCATGGTCCGAACCCAAACTGGAGTGGGATAGGGTTTGGCAGCTGCAGGGGAGTCCTCTAGCGGCTGCAGCAGCGGTTTTCCAGCGCCATTCGGCGAGGCAGAACAGCGGCGGCAACTTCCTCCGTCGTCACCTCCTCTCTTCCGGCGACAAGCTCCAGCGGCAAGGATGGTCGAGCTCCTTTCTAACAATGGCAACGATGTTACTTTCTCCCTCTCTACCTAGTTCGATGGCGACGGCTCGGCTGGGGTTCGGTGGTAGTGATTTCTTCGTCGGCGACCACAAGATGCGGCTTCTCGATCGTGTCTCTCCTTGGGCTCCCACAAGCGACGGCGATGGGCTCAGAGGCGGCGGCGACGGCACGCACAGCAGCAGTCTGTGATGGTGACGATGGCAGCACTGGCTTCTTGGCGAGGACCATGGCGGCGCTGGCTTCGTGGCGAAGACGATGGCATCTGCAGGAACACTTGGAGACCACGACGAACGCGAGGACAGGGGCTTCTCCTTCCTCTCGCACGCTATCTGGTCCCTGACGACGGTGGTTCAACCATGGTTCAGTGGACAGAGGAGAAGAGAAAGGAGTAGAGGAGGAAGAAAAAGAGAAGGGTGGTTCGGGTAGCTGAGGCAGTGAACTTGCTGAGGAGCAAGGGGGTGAATGGTGGTGATGAGGTGGTGATGATCAAACTTGAAGACAATGGCTAAATGGGGGATGAAGTTGCTCTGAAGAGGAGGAAAAGTGAAAGGGAGGGGCTGCGCTAGGGTTCCTGGGAAAAAGGGAAAAATTATGGGTTAATTAGGATTAGGGTTTATAGGGTTTAATTTGGTATTAGAGTTTAATTTGGGGTAAAAGTGAAATTAAGAATTTTGGGTAAATTGAAATTTGGTAAATTTTTAATAAAATTAATGCATATTGTATAAATTTGAAATTTAATTTAATCTCTTAAAATTACTTTAAAAATACTACTCAATTATCAATTTACTAATCAGTTTTTAATCAAGTATTCTAATTTAAAATTAGAAATAATATAATTTATTTTTTTATAAAAATTAAAGTATTAAATTCTAAAATCTCAATTATTTAAATTAGATCATATAAAATTCTTATTATTTTATATTTCCTAAATTTTATTATTTAAATATAGAAAATAATTCGATAATTATAAAATCAGATAAAACCTTAAATTCGAAGACTACCGAAGACCACCAGGCCGCCACTCACAACACAACGGCGGAGGAGACGGTAATAACAAACGAGATGACGACGAGAAGAACGTTTTTCGGGGGCTACGCCGATCCTTCTTTTTCCGGCGGGATTTTCATTGCGCTTTCTAGAGTGGTAGACGGTACAGAGTGTTCGTAAGTGAGGGGTTGGGGAGACTTAGGATTTTTTACTGTAGTGTATCCCTTTTTACAGCTTTTAGTATTTTGTTTTTTTTTTCTTTTCTTTTTAGTTACTTTTATTTATAATTATAATTTAATAAAATTTCTTTAAGTGACATAAATTAATTTTAGTTAATTTTAAAAATCTGATTATTGACAAAAATTATATATTAATTATTTAGAAGAATATAAAATAATATTTATAATTTTTAAAAATTAATGAATACATACATTATATAAAAAATTTTAATTTTTGAAACAAAATAAAATTATTTTAAAAAAATATATACACAGTTTTTTTTATTTTAAAGTGTTTAACATTTTGAAAAAAGAATTTGTTATAAAATATACTTATATTTTGTGACAAATAATTAACTTGTTACAAACAATATTGAATTTCTAACAAATTAATTTTTTTGTTACAAAACAATTAGAGTTTTTGAAACAAAAAGTTGTTTTGTTACAAAATAATTGGAGTTTTTGAAACAAAAAAAAAATTGTTACAAAATATTTTGAATTTTTGTAACTTGTTTTTTTTTGTTACAAAATATTACAATATTTTGTAACAAAACACTATATCGTTACAAAAACTAACATAATTTGTAACAAAATAAAACAGATTGTTACAAAATATTATCATGTTTTGTAACAACTTGTAATGTTGTTACAAAACATTATTCTTTTGTAACAATAAAAAATTGTTATTACAAAATACTATTTTTTTGTAACAATTTTAAATTTGATACAAAATTTTTGTTACAAATGTTTCATTTTCTTGTAGTGATTGAACCAAAGGAAGTAGTGGTTGGCACCTTGGGATATGTTGAGTACATAGAGGAATCACAAGTTGAAATGCCTTCTTCCATGGAATTTAAAGTTGATGTTGAGGAGGAGAGTGCACAACCTCCAAGGCACAATGTGATTGAAGAATTGGAAGAAGTGACCCAAGAAATAGGTCCTCCTATTTATGATGATTCCACATCAACATATGATCTTTTTGAGTTTGAAGAGTCCTTCCCCACTATACTTGGAATTGATGATGAGGTAGATTTTACTAAACCTCCTATCTATGATTTGAGTGATGGGAAAGAGCTAGAGGACATTGATGAAGAAGAACTTGAACTTGAGGAAGCTTGGCAAGAGGTAAAGCTTGAAGAACCTTGCCAAGTGGTGGAAGCCTCTAGAAGAGGATGGACGGGAGTAGAGCGCACCTTGTCAAGATCATTGGGAACTCCTCCACCTAGGTTGTCATATAATCCTTCATTTGAGTGGGTAAAACTTCTAACTCTTAGCTTTATTATCCCACTTGAATTTGGTTTGCTTGAGATGGATGGCCAACTTAGAGCACTTTGTGGAATTAAGCATAAGGGGAGGATGTTTACTGGTTGGCGTTGTAAGTCTAGGCTCATTATGATTGAAGCTTCAAGGAGCAAGGGTTGGACTAGTGCTTAATTTGATGGGTCTAGGAGGTTAGTTTGGTGCTTCCGTGAGAATTCATCCCTCTTGCCACCTGGAGGAAATCACCATGATCAACTCAAGGACGGGTGTGAGAACAAAGTGTGGGATCCTGGATCGCACAAGAAGAATCAACTTTGGGAGCCTATAGTTTGTGAAGAACTCCATCAAAGCTTGGAGTTAGTAACTTTGAATGATGAAGCACAATGGAAGTCCAAGCATTGGTGGATGTTCAAGGATGGATTCAAGCACAAGCCACCTTAATGAGGAGCTCCCCATAAGTCCAACTTAAGGACAATAAATAAAAGTGCTCGGTGGGAGACACCCCACCATGGTAACATCTTTCCTTTTTTCTCTTTGTAAATATTGCTAATAATTAGTTTAATTTTATGTTTTGTTTGGTTAGATATGTTTATTTGGGAGTCTAGTATGTTAAATAAGGTTTTATGATGTTTTGGTAGTTATTTGGAGGTTGGGAATGCTTGGGTTGGTGCAAGAACTTAGAAAAATTTTAAAAAATAGAGCATTATCCACGCGTACGCACACTGCACGCGTACGCGCGCTTTAAGCATTTTCAACCATCCACGTGCACGCGGCACGTACGCGTACGCGTGGAGTGAATTTTTCCACTTCCCATACATTCACCCGAGAGTTGTGCCTGAAGTGTGCCAATTTTGTGCCCAAGGCACAAGGCCACCCACGCCCACGCGTATCTCACGCGTACGCATTGACTCTCTACTTTGCCATGCATGCGTCCCCGTACCTTGCGCATACGCGTCGCTACCATTTCATCAATCCACGCCTACGCGCACATGATGCGCACGTGTGGATTGCCCCTGTTTCACCCACCTTCTTTTCTTCTCTTCTTTCTATTTCTTCCCTTCTTCTCTCTTCTCTTCTTTTCTTTCCACCCTTCAAACATCATCCAACACTACCAAATATCATGTAACACTACTTCTTGTAGTTATTTAGTTAGTTAAATTTTTGTTTTCTATTTTTCTTTATAAGTGTTGGATTACTAATCTTGTCTACTATTTATTGCTGCTCATTATTAATAGGATGTTACCTTAACATCATTGTTTTTTAATTTTCATTGTTGGATTTTTTTGTTGAGGTTATATTTTGTCACTTGGTTTTGAGTTTCCATGCTTAACATTTTTTAACACCAAGTACATGTTACATTGCCTTCATGCATCTTACCTTTTTGAATTGCATGTTTTGGCCACCATGCATTCGTCATCTATTATTAGGCAATTGTATATTATCATTGCATCTTTTTAGGTGATGCTTATTTATGGTTTACCCTTATTCACATCACTTATTTCATGCATTGAGATTGCAGAATTGTGAAATTGGATCGAAAGCTTACCTAGTAACATATTTTTTAGCTTTCTTAACTTTGTGGACCATGCTTGCTATGTGATTGATTTCCACTTCTATCTTCTTTTTCCTAAGTTCCATAGCATCCATGTGTTTCACCTCTATGTCACTTAGGTGTTGCAAAAACTTCAATATGTGTCATTGATTGTTGTATAAGTTTCATATACCATTTTGTTCACTAAATTACTTGCACATCGATCAATGTCCATTCACTATCTAATTTCACAATTGCTTGATTGTTTGCTTGAATACTTTTATGCTTCTTTACTACTTGTTTGGTTGATTTAACCTACAAGTCTTTTGAAGTACTTCAAGCACACTAGAATGAGTGAAGTACATACTTCTTTTGTATAATTGTGACATGGCTTTTAAATACTAGGGTGTGAGTTCTAAACCGCATGCAAGTTAGGACCCACACGCCTATTTTTCATCAATGTCACATTAACTCACTCACTCAATTCTAGTGAATTACCTTATTCCAACAATCCATGCTTCCTTGCTTGTGCATTTACTTTTCTTATTATCTCCTGTTTTCTATTTTCAGGATAAGTCATCATAAGCAACAATAGAAGCAGGAAAAGGACATGCAACAACTGGTTGACCCACTAGCTGGAGGTGGCAACTAGGAAGGTCGCCATACCCCCTTGCTCATCTTTGAGTACACCGAGGACAGTACAAATTTTTAAGTGTGGGGAGGTCGTCCGACCACTCTGCGTTTTTGGGTAACAAGTTTCTAATCCCAACACTTTTGCATTTCACTTTTAGGTCTCTTAGGATTTTTGGTTGTATTGCATATGTATATATTAAGCTTAGTCAAAATAATAAAATTTTTTAAGAATTTTATCTATAAGGCACCCCAATTGATTGAAAAATTTTTTTTTAGAACTTGCTTGAATTATACATTTTGTGGATCATGTTCTTGAGCTAAGAACACAAGCATGTGAGATTTGAGCCTAATTGTGTGGTTACATCATATAACCACTTATTTTCATTCTTGTGTACATTATTCTCTTTCTATGATTATAATCTTCAATTTGTTTAATCTATATGTCCATTATTTTATGTATACATGCACTTATATGATTAAGGCTATTGTTTCATTAGCTCACTTACCCAAATAGCCTACCTTTTACTCTCCATTGTTAGCCAATTTTGAACCTATGCTTAACCCAATTATTCTTTATTGTAGCACATTACAAGCCTAATGTGAAAAACAATAAAAGTCCCTTGTTTAGATCTTTGATTAGCTTAGGCTAGTGAGAGTATTTATTATTCAAGTTTGGAAATAATTGGGAATATTGGGTAGAGATAAAAGTATATTTTGTATTTGTGTTGAAAATCTTGGGAATGGGTACATACTCATGTATTAATCATGTGTAAACCATATGCATTGATGTTCTTGTATATATTTTAGTTTAAAAAAATGAGAAAAAAATATATAGAAAAGAAAGAAAAAAGAAAGGCAATAAAAAGGGGACAAAATGCCCCAAAGTGAAATTTAATAAGAGTCAATGCATATATGTGGTGACCAAAAATAGAATGCATGAGTGTGTGAAAAAGTGAAGAATGGGTAGTTAGGTTAGCTTTGAATTGTATAGGTTGTTATATAGGTTAGGTGGGAAGCTTAGGTTAATCAAAGATTCAAATTCTAGTCCACTTGACCATATGCACCCTTACCTTAACCCTAGCCCCATTACAACCTATGGGAAAAACTTGTTGATATTTGTATGCATGCATGAAATAATTGTTGATTGTTAGATGAAAAATAAATCTTGGAAAGCATGATTACGGGAGAATTGAGTGAATCAACCCCATACACTTGAGTGCCTGGAGCGGATACACATCCGATGAGGGTTCGATCGCTCAATTACATGTCTCCACCCATGATCACCTTTTCTTGCAAGTTTGTAAAATCTTTCAATGATTCAATTCAATTGTGGGTTTTCTTTGATTGTTATTTCTTTAACCCTTGTACTCATATAAGTATTCATGGAAATTGACTTATTTTGACCAAGTAGATGCATTCATATAGATAGATTGCATATAGATAGGTTGCATTTAGTTAGTTTGCATTGAATAAATGTGACACCCTTTGCTTCTTTCTTAATTTTAGCATGAGGGCATGCTTAGTTGAAGTGTGGGGAGATTCGATAAACCCCGATTTTGTGGTTTATTTTGTGCTCAATTTGGGGGGATTTTATCACCTTTTCTCACATTTATTCAATAAAATAGCATGATTTTGTAATTCTCCCTTGAATTGTGCTTAAGTGTAAAAACATGCTTTTTAGGCCCTTAAATGGGTGATTTTAACTCACTTTAATTCCATCCGATGCCTTGATATGTTTGTTGAGTGATTTCAGGTTCATAGGGCAAGTATTGGATGGAAGAAATGAGAAGAAAAGCATACAAAATGGAGAATGCATGAAGAAACCAAGAATTGGGAATGCATCAATGGGCGCGCACGCATACAAGGCGCGCGCGCAAAAGTGAGTTCGCCTAGGGACGCGCATGCGTACCTGCCACGTCCGCGCGGATGAAGAATTAGCCAATCGACGCACACGCGCACATGGCGCGTATGCGCCGATACTCGCACGTGACTCACCAAAAGGCCAGGCCCAATTCCAACATGTTTCTGAGTGTATTTCATGCAGAATTGAAGCCCAAGCAAAGGAGGAGCAATTGGTTGTAGCATTAGCATCATGTAGGTTAGTTTCTAGAGAGAGAAGTTCCCTCTTCTTTCTAGAATTAGGTTAGGTTAGGTTAATTTCATCTTAAATCTAGTTCCAATTTCATGTTCTCATCTTGTTTTCTTTACAATTTCATGTTTCTATTCTTGATTCCTCTTAGTTTTCATGTTAATTCCCCTTTTTGCTATCTTTTGTGATGATGACTCTTGTTGGAGTTGGACCTTTTCTTTAATGTTATTTAAGGTTTGATGTTATTTTATTGTTGATTTGAGTTGTGATTTTACTTTTCTTGCAATTCGTAGTTGGTAGATTTATATTTCTTGCACTTTTATTATGCTTTCCTTTTATGCCTTCCAAGTGTTTGACAAAATGCTTGGAAGGATTTTAGAGTAGAATTTTATGCTCTTGGCTTGGGAAGGTAACTTAGGAACTCTTGAGTTGCTAATGTCCAAGTGATAGATGATTGGGTGCCATTGACCTTAGATCTCACTAATTGAATTGGTGGAGAACTAGGACTTATGGACTTGGATTGACATAGCTCATTTGACTTTTCTTTATCATTTAGAGGATGACTTAATGGGGTTGATCCTTGCCAATTCTCATGTTGTGGTTAGTGATAAGGATAGAGATCCTTGACCACCAACCCTTGCCAAGACCTTTTTGTTATTTGAATTTCCTTATCATTTACTTTTCATGTCTCTTATTCCAAAAACCCCAAAATATTCCTTCATAGCCAATAATCATACACTTCATTGCGATCCTCGTGAGACGACCCGGAGTCCAAATACTCCGGTTAATTCTTATTTGGGATTTGTTCTTTGTGACAACCAAATTTTTGATTGGGAGGATTGTTTGTTGGTTTAGAACTATACTTACAACGAAGATTTCATTTGTGAAATTCTAGACCATCAAAGAATTCACTCGTCAGTGCGCACGCACAGAGGGGTGCAAGCACACAGAATGCAAAAATTGGGGTTGTGTGCGTGCGCACACACATGCTCTGTTTTTCTGAAAAAAATTTAGTGTTCTAATTCAGCAAACTTGATATCCAAAATAGTTTTTCAACCCCAAAACATATTAATCATCAAAAACACATAATCTAAACTAAAATCTAAGCAAATTAAGCTTGAATTAAACTAAACCTAAGCTATCTACAAGAGACAAAATGCAATGAATTAAAACTATGTACAAAGAGAGGGTTAGAAAGGTATTACCATGGTGGGGTGTCTCCCACCTAACACTTCTATTTAGAGTCCTTAAGTTGGACTTTATTGAGAAGCTCTAACAATGCTTGGGTCTTCAAAATCTCCATGGATTGCACCAAGCTTGGATGGAGTGTCCCACAAGCCATGAGCTCCCAAAAAGAAAAACAAAAAGCAAACAAGAAAAATATATTCATAATAGTAAACAAGAAGCAAGATATTCACGTATTAACATATTCATAATATCTAAAAATAAGCAAGCAACATATGTACAATCAACCAAAAAGCAAGCTATTTACAATATTCACATATGCACAATAGCCAAAAATATACACCATTGCAATTCCCCGAAAACGGCGCCAAAAATTTGACAATAGCCTAAAGCGGGTTAGGAATTTTTCTCAAAATTAGAATTGGCGTTGTAAGTATAGTTCCTAACTCAACAATTGGCCAACAATCAAATTTAAATCAAAAGATAGTCACAATCAAAACACAATAACCGGGAGTTGAAATCTCGGGTCGTCTTCCCTATGAGTTGCAATTAAGTGATCATCATTGGCTATTAGGGAAATGGGGATTGGGAATGCAAGAGAGAGCAAGTAATGTAAATGGCAAGAAAGTAAATGGTCATGCAAGAAATTAAAGGAAAGCAATTAAAAGCAATGAAAATGGAAATTAAGTGCTAAAAAGGACCTTGGTGATAATTGGGGAATTAAGGATTTCTATCCTAATTATGGACCACAAACATGACAATTGTGTGGAATTAATCCCAATTAGTCAATCCTACTTGAGAATTAGTCAAAAAGGCATAATTGATTCCAATCCCTAAGTCTTAAGTCAACACTAGTGGGTCACTTAGAGTCAAGGAAAACCAAACCAATTAACAATCCTCACACAATGCGGAATGGACATCCACAACTCAATTCTACCCAAACACCCAATTTCTCAACTAAGAGTGTGAAAACTAAACATGCAAGGAATTAAAAATCAAAGCAATAAAAGTCAAAGCAAGTAAATGCAAGGAAAGGAAACTTCAAATGCAAGAACCTCTTGGCATGGATTAAGGGCTAAGGTTACCTATCCTAGACATTGACCACAAACACATGATGATTATGAAGAGTTAATCCTACTTAGTCAACCCTACATCGAGGATAAGTCAAGTAGGCATAGTTGATTTTAATCTATAAGTCCTATGTCAACACTTAGGGTCACATAGAGTCAATGGAGACCAAATCAACTAACTACTCTAATATATCAAACAAGAATGGACTTCAATGACTCAAGGGTCACCAAAGTCATCAATTCCAAGCCAAGATTGAAGAAAAACTATGTAAAAACTAAGCCAAGCATTTTATCAAACACTTGGTATGCATGAAAATAAAATAATATTAAATTGTATTAAAAATAAAATCTAAAATACCAAAAGCAAGAAAATGGAAATAACAACTAAAGAAAGTAATAAATGACATGAAAACATAAATTTGCATTAATTACAATTAAATTCAACAAAAGTATCCATAAACATAAAAGTGACAAAATAAAGGAAATAACAAGAGAAATGAAGAAGAACAAGATAGAAGAACATGGAAACATAAATTAAACTACACTAGAACAAGAATTAAAAGCTGAAATTAAAAGAAAATTAACTAATAAAACCCTAATTTTAGAGAGAGGGGGAGCTTCTCTTTATAGAAACTAAGAGAAAATATCATAAAAGCTAAACCTAATTGCCCCCCTTCATCCTTCTTCAATTCAACCTTAAATAGCTTCAGAAAATGAGTTGGACTGGGTTTTGGAGGCCCAGAATTTGCCCCAGTGATTTGCATTAATGACCTCACGTGCATGCAGTCGTGCTTACGCACGACCTATGGTGCGTACGCATCCTTGCACGAAGTCACCGTTGTGCGTACGCACGCATCACTGTCGTACGCACCTTTGCAGCAGCTTCCAAACACCATTTTCTTCATGATTTTTCCCCTTTTAGATGCTCTTTCTTCACTTCTTCAACCCAAACTTGCCTTGAAAATCTGAAATCACTTAACAAATACATCAAGGCACTAAATGGGATTAAAGTGAATAAAAATTGACTAAATTAAGCACAAAAGAGCATGTTTTCACAATTAGACACAATTTAGGGAGAAAATACAAAAGCATGCTATTTAGATGAATAAATGTGGGTTTGTGATGAAATCTACTCAAATCAAACCAAAATATATCGTCAAATATGGATTCATCAAACGACCTCCCTACACTTAAAAGTTTTTACCGTCCCCGGTGCATTTAAATATGAGCAAGGGGGTACGGCGACTACACGGGTTGCCATCTTCAGCTGGTGGATCAATCGGCTGCTGCATGTTCTTTCTCCCGCTTCCCTTGTTACTTATGGTCAATCATCCAGGAAAAATAGAAAATAACACCGTAAGATGAGAAAATACAAAAGCAAAGAAGCGTAGATTGTTGGAATGAGGTAAGAATCACTAGAATAGTGTGAGTGAATTAGTGTGACATTAAGAAAAAATAGTGTGTGAGTTCTAAGTTGCATGCGGTTTAGAACACACACACTGGTATGAAAAGTTATGTCACAAGTACACTAAAGAAAGCATACACTTCACTCATTCTAGTGTGCTTGAAATACTTCAAAGAAAACTTGTAGGTTAATATAAACAAACAAGCAATAAAGAAGCATGAAAGTACTCAAGCCAATAATCAAGCAATTGTGAAGTGGATATTGAATGGACATTGGTTGATGTGTAAGAGAATTCAATGCAACAAAGAAAATATAGAACTCAAACACCAATCAATGACACATTTTGAATTTTGTTGTTTGCATCTCCTAATTGACATAAAGTGGGATACATGGTTGCTATGCAACTTAGGAGAAGCGAGATAGAAGTTAAAATCCATCACATAGCAAGCATGGTCCACAAAGCTTAAAAAGCTCAAAAATATGTCACCAAGTATGCTTACCTAAATAAAGATCAATCATAAACAAGCATCACGTAACAAAAAAAGCATTGATAATAGACAATTGCCTAACAATAGATAGTGAATTCAAATTACATGGTGGCCAAAACATGCAATTTAAAAGATTTAGAATTCTTTGAAGGCAATTCATACGTACTTGATATTCAAAAGATATTAAGCATGAAGAATTCAAAACCAAGTAACAAAGTATAACCTCAACAAAGAAATCCAACAATGAATATCAACAACAATGATGATGCTAAAATAGCATCCTATCAGTAATTAGCAGCAATTAACAACAAGAATCCAACACTTAGCACCAAATTAGAAAATTAAACTAACTAACTAACTAAAGAAAATGGTGCTGGTAGATGATGGCTAGAGATGGGAAGAAGATACGAGAAGAGAAAAGAAGAAAAGAAATGGAAAGAAGAGAAGAAAAAAGATCTGTGAAATAGGGGGTACTCCACGCGTAAGCGTGGAATGGGCGAAGGGGGTGCGATGCGTACGCGTCTGGCAGGCGTACGCATGGAAGGGGAAAATAGAGGGTGATGCGTACGCGTTGGGCATGCGTACGCATGGGATGACATTGTGTTAAACTCACAGTGTCCGCACCCTTTGCACACAACTCTCTGTTTGGAGTTATGCAGCAGCAGTACTCACGCACCCTTCCCGCATGGTGGGTTTTCGGGTGGTCACGCGTACGCATCAGCCACGCGCACGCGTGTGAAGCTGGAATCTTGGGGTCATGCGTACGCGTGGGTCACGCGTATGCGTGGCTGGGTGCTCTATTTTTTCAAAATTTTTCAAGTTCTAGCACCAAACCAAGCATTCCAAACACCCAAACCGTCATCTAAACACCACCAAACCTTATTTAATATACTTCACTACCAAAGAAACCAAAGAAACAAAACTAAACATGAAATTAGACTTATTTTAACATGCAACCAAGCAATATATACAAGAGTATAGAAAGAAGAAAAGTACCTAACAATGGCAATTCAATTCATTCATTGATTATATATACAAGAGAATGGAAAGAATTTACCATGGTGGGGTGTCTCCCACCTAGCACTTTTATTTTATGTCCTTAAGTTGGACCATTGATAGGGTGCTTGTCAAGGTGGCTTGTGCTTGAATTCATCCTTGAATTTCCACCAATGTTTGCATTTTCAATATCCACTGGGATCCCAAATTATGCGCACAAAGCTTCCAAGCAAAATTAAACAAGTGACAAGACCCCAAAGTTGTTGATTTATGAAGTGGATTCTGGGATCCCAAACCTTGTTTTTACACCCGTCTTCTTGTTGACTACCATAGTTCAATATGGGTGACAAGATTTGTGAATTCTCATTTGGGTACCAAACTCTCCTAGATCTTCTCAATTGAGTACTACACCACCTTTTGCACTTAAATCTTGATGACTCAACCATAGTGAACCTTGTATTGTGGTGTCGACCACTAACCAACTCTTTCTTGCTTCTCATTCCATAAAAAGCTCTAAATTGACCATCCGTTTCAAGCAAATCATATTCAAGCGGGAATGTAAAGTTCAAGGATAAGAACTTTACCCACTTGAATGTTGTAATCGATTATGGTGACTTACGAAGGGATGATTCCAATGGTCTTGCAAGTTCCACTCCCTTGTGCTCTTTTTTTACTACCTCCACCTCTTGACAAGCATCTTCCATGTCCACTTCTTGACAAGGTTCTTTACATTCAATCACTTCCTCACCAACCTCTTCTAACTCTTCTCCATCCTTCATGTCATAACTTGGAGGTAATGTAGAATCTATCTCAACATCAACCTCAATTTCAGTGGGAGACGACTCCTCAAACTCAAAAGGATCATGTGTTGGTGTGGAATTGTCATCAAGATGCGGATTTGTTGCTTGCTCACCTTCTTCCAATTCTTCGTTATTCACCATATGCTTTGGAGGTTGTGCACCCTCCTTAACATCGCTTTTAAGCTCAATGGAAGAAGGTTCAATATGATCTTCGAGGTGATTTGTTAGTGAGAACAAGAATTCGTCAATGATTGAGTCTAATTCTTAATCAACCTCTCTTAGTTCTTCAACCGCTTCTTGCAGCTCAGTTATCTCAACTTTCTCCTCTTGTTGTAATTCTTGCTTCAACCCATATTCTTTGCCTTGAAGCTCCAAATTCACTTGTTCACTATGCTCTTTGGTTGATCCTCTGCATTTGTCAATGGGAGTACTTTGATCGCATGAACGTAGGGAGACTAAGTGGTGAACGGCTTCAGTTATGGTGGCTGCTCCGAGGGTTACCTAAAACTGTAGGTCGATCTCGGTCGAGATCTTCTGTGTTGGTCAGAGCCGACGTGTCCGACAGGTGTATAGCGGCCGGAGCTGGTGTGTCCGACTTGTTGGACTTGGTGATGGTGCTGATCCTTCGTCCGCGGAGGGTGGGGGGTACCTGCAAGGGACTCCGATGCTTAAGTTAGCAAGGGTATTAAGCAGGTATTGAGTAGAATCAAAGTATGAGTTATACCTGGGTGCTCCAGTATATTTATAGTGGTAAGATGTGACCTTCTGCGGATAAGATAAGTTAGTTATCTTATCTTATCTTATCTCTTGTTGAGGTCAGCTTATCTTCCATGGAACCGCCCTTGTCTCTATCGGCTTGGGCTGCCTTTGGATCTGGGTCGTATTCCTTGAGATGGGCCCTTCTTTGGGCTTTTCCTGTCGCTTTGGCCGACTTCTTCGTAAAGAAGTCGGTCCGCTTGACCTAAAGAGGTCGGTCGCTTTGTTACTGAACATTCCGACTCGGTCATCTCGACCCGGGTATGAACAGTGCCCCTGCTTGAGCTCGGTCTTCTTTTTTGAGGCCGTGTTCTTTGACTTCGGTCCTTCTTTAGTGAAGCCGAACTCAAGCATTTTGTCGATTCCTTTGTAGAAGCTTTTGAATGTAGAACGTTTTCCTCTTAAAAGTGCGCGCTTTTATATCGGCGCTTTGGAAACGTGCAAGGGTTTAATGCCTACATTAATGTTAACATTAATTGCCCCGTTTCCCTTTGGCTCTTTTATTTTGATTTTGAAAACCTAGAAACGGTTTCTCTCCTTCGCCCTTTTCGTAACTTCTTCACATTTCTTCCTTCATTCTCTCGCTTTTAACTTTTCTTTATGTTGCGGCGTTGATACGTAAAAAAGAGATTTCACGTACAACCGGCAAGTATACCGGATCATATCAAGTAATAAGACTCACTAAGAGTGAGGTCGATCCCACGGAGATTGGTAGATTAAGCAACTTTAGTTAAATGATAGATTTAGTCAAACAAACATGGTTTTGATTTCATGAGTTTTGAATGCTTAAAGGAAATTGCAAGGAATTAAATGACAAGAAAGTTTAAGAGCTAAAGTAAGGAAAGCAATTAAAATGACCGAAAGTAAATAATGAAAACTTAAATTGCAAGAAACTTAAATGATATCAAAAGTAAATTGCAAGAAAGTAAAGTGCTGAATTCTAAAGAGCAAAAGAGTAAATAGCAAGAAATAGAGAAACAGAATGTAAATGACAAGAATAATAAATTGCAAGAGTGTAGAAGGGAATTGAGCAGTGGGTATTAAAACACTAAGAGCAAAAGAAATGAGAATTAATGATAGAGAGAATCATTAGGGATCAGAGATGAAAATTCTCATGAATTGATGTTGATCAATTCCTTCTCAATCATGGGTATAGATCCATGGCAAGTGGGTAATTGAATCCCAATCTCTTGATGATCCAATTTCTCTCAACATAACCAATTGCCACTCTCGTGATCTAATTGTTCATGAGAAGAGATGAAGCTCAATTTCTAATCCAAGCCACACAATTTCCAGAATCTCAACTTAGGGAGGTTACATCTCACATACCAACCAAAGTGTATTGATTAAGGAGATTATGAAAGGATGAATTCTAAACTGAATTATGTGGTTCATTTCTCAAATTCACCACATAATTCATATAGATTAACCCCTCTCTCGATGGTGATTGAATCTTTGAAGAACAAGAATTTCCTCTTGGATTAACCACTTGAATTGAGAAGGAGAAGATGATTTATCAATGCATTCAAACAAGCAGAGCTCTTCCCCTAATGAAAGTGGGGTTTAGTGAATCATAGCTCCAATTTCAACAACAATTGCCATAAAATGAAAATTCAACTAAGTGTCAAGAAGGATCAATAAGAAGAAGAAGAAAATGCTTAAAAACTCAAAAATGAAGAGGAAAAGTTCCAAGAAGAACCCAAAATAGCTCTCCGGGTATCCTCCCGGAAAATGCTAGAGAGTCCCCCAAGTAAAAGTGCTAGTAAGTGTTAAAAGTCTAGAAATATAAGTGTCCAAAAAAAGTCCCCCCAAAGTACAAACTCCTTCTCTATTTATATTAGTTCTAAAACTCCTTCAAAGATCTTCAATTGGGCTAGCAATGTGGGCTTCCTCTTTGTTGAATTATTGGCTTAATGGAAGAAGTGTTGCTAGACATGGAAGGAGGAGTTCATTCATGATGCTTCTGGCCCAATGGCTTGGCGTTTTTGCCAATAACACTAGCCTTAATGCACGTTGACAACGTGCATTGTGTTTTCCTGGGAGTGAGCTTTGAGACTTGGGCGTTGCTAGCCCAAGTTGTTGCTAACAACTTGTTTTCCTTCTTCTTGACTCTACATTCATGCTTAATGTTGCCCAAAAATTGAGTATCAATCCTCTGCTTCAATATGGACTATCATACATCATTGGAAAGCTCAGAGTGTCTTCTTTCTAATGCACTTGGAATCATCTTAATTAGAGCTTTGTAGCTCAAGTTATGCTTCCTCAAAGAAGGTAAGGTTAGGCTGCCAAGTTATTGTCGAACACGCCCCTTTCTTCTCAAGTTGGCAACGTGCCAAGCCTCCCAAGGCTAAAACATGGGGCTGGCGTTGTCCTCAAACACGCCCCCTTGTTGGCACGTTGGCAACGTGCCCGTGCTCCCCTCCAGGGCTGCTTTCTAGCCTTCAACTTTGCTTGTCACGTTGCCTTGGAACACGCCTCTAGAAGCTGGCGTTGGCAACGTGCTCGAGTCAATGGATTGCTTCTCAAAATTGCTTGTCACGTTGCCTTGGGACACGCCTTTGGAAGCTGGCGTTGGCAACGTGCATGCTTCTTCCCCTAGGCAAGCTTTCTTGCCTAGCGTTGGCATTGGACATGCCAATACATCCTCCAGTTGGCAACGTGCTCGAGTGAGTCTCTCCAAGGCTGCATCCTAGCTTGGCTTTGCTTGCTACGTTGCCCCCAAACACGCCTTTGGAAGCTGGCGTTGGCAACGTGCTCGAGCCTTCCTCAAGGCTCCAATTTTTTTGCTTGGCGTTGTCCTTGAACACGCCTATGTTTCCTGGCGTTGGCAACGTGGGTTGAGATCCAAGGCTTGCTGCGTTGCCTTGGAACACGCCAATGAAGAGTGGCGTTGGCAACGTGCTCGATGGGTGGAGATCCAAGGCTTGGTGTCTACCAAGCTTTCCTCCCTGGCGTTGCTTCTAAACACTCCAATGAAGTAGCACGTTGGCAACGTGCTCGAGCTTCTTCCCTGGGCAAATTCTTCTAGCTCAACGTTGCCTTGAACAACGCCTATACTCCCCACGTTGGCAACGCCCTCGAAGCTCCTTCCTGGCCCAAGTTGGCAACGCCCAAATGAGCTTTCCAAGGTTGCTTGGCGTTGCCTTCAAACACTCACCCTTTCTCCAAGTTGGCAACGCCAATAACTCCTATTCTTCTTGCCCAGTTTGCTTCTTGGCGTTGCTGCCAAGCACTCCAATGTAGCTCCAAGTTAGCAACGTGCATAATTCTCACAGGAGACCACTTTCTTGCAAGGTTGTTTGTTCTCTTCCTAAAGTAAGGTTCCAATGGCGTTGCCAACTTGAATCCCAAGTTAGCAACGTGCATCTTGTTATTCTTGAAAGAGTTGTTAGCCACTTGCTTGCTTCATTCTTGCTTCAATGCTTTCTTGTTTCATCACCTATCATTAACAAGGGAAATTGCTTCAAAGTCTTACCAATCCATGCAATCAATTTCATGAGATCCATTCATACTCATTCATTTATGTATTCCTTAAATCATTTGCATGAATTTGGCTATAATCAACATGGTCCTTGGTGTTCTCATGCATGAAGACAAAACTCATAAAAATACTTGTTTATTTAGAGAAAATGAGTGAAACTAAGCTAAAACCAACTAAACTAACTAGCTAATATAGCAAATATGCAAATGCATCAGGTGTTGTTTGATTTTTCTGAAGCCTCTACCTGGAGTTTTGCAGTTCCGTGTTTCAGCCCCGCGACGTTGCTTTTGCTCGTGTCTTCTCTTTTACTTTGAGAGAGCAATTCCAGATTTCGCCTTCCCTCTTCAACTTCCTTTGAAGTCTGATGCTTTCAGGTTGGTACTAACTTTCTTGCTTCTTTCGCGGCTTCACTTTTAGTTTTTTGGTGAAGCTTTGATTTTGCATGTTTGAAAGTTTGAACCTTTTCGTGATCTTGTGTTTTGTTTGTCGCTGTAAATGTGTTTTCCTTGGCTTTCTTTTGCGTGCTCTTTTGGCATTTCCGTCGAGACTTTCTAGGGTTTTGTTGTTGCTTCTAATAGAGAATCTGCATCTGTTCCTCGCTTTGCTTGATTGCTTTTTGTTTCTAATTTTTGAGAAAGTTCGTACCTTTAACGATTTCTACTTGGTGCGTTTTGACATTTAGGAATGCTTTTGGCTTGGTAAACTGTGATGACTTATGCTTCTGAAAATGCTTGCTTGTTTGAAGTCTTTTTCTTGTTTGAGAAATGCTGGGGTGGGAGCTGTAGATTTTCCTAGAAACCTTGCTTGATTATTGCCTCCAAAGGATGCCCCAAGGCTTTTTGGTTTGAATCTTGGGGTTTTTCCTTTTCTATTTTGTTTCACCTGTATCGTATTGAGTTATTTTCTCCCTTGTCCGAGATGTTTTTAGTAACCCCATCTTCTTTTCTTACTTGTAGGATTAGTTGGCCTCATGTCTTCTCGTAATAACATTGTAGAGATGTCTTCCAGAGTTCCTGAGGGCATGTCCGATTGGCTGGACTCCCTTGTCTTGTTGTGTGTTTCTGTTGTGGATGCCGAATTTTGCACAAAGCTGAGGAAGCGCCATAGGATTTGTGGTAACAGCGCCCGTGAGGGGGATTATGAGCTTGTTGCTCCTGAGGCCGATGAGAGAGTTTGTTTTCTGACTTCCGTCGAGGGGGAGCGTCCCTTCTTCTACGCCTATGAATACTTTTTCAGTCAATTAAACGTTACCTTTCCCTTTACTGCTTTTGAGACCGACCTGTTGTGGTCTTGTAACATTGCCCCATCCCAGCTTCATCCAAATTCCTGGGGTTTTATTAAAATTTTTCAGCTTCTTTATAGAGAGTTAGATGTAACACCTTCTCAGACTCTTTTCCTTTACTTGTTTGTTTCAGCCAAGCCTGGTGGTTCTTCAAAAAAGAAAGCTTCTTGGGTTTCTTTTAGGTCCGCCCAGGGCCATAAAGCTTTTGCGATGTATGATGAGTCCTTTAAGGACTTCAATAATTACTTCTTTAAAGTTTGAGCTGTTGAGGGGGCCCGCCCCTTTTTCTTTGATGAAAATGATGAGCCTTCATTTCCTTTGGAGTGGCAGAGGGATGTGAGAGTGTCCCGTTATACCTGGGAGATGCTTGATGATGTCGAGCGTGCTTTTGTTGTTGTTCTTGAGGATCTGTGGGGGAAACCACCCCATCTTGATACAAAAAGGTTTTTGAATGACCCGTCCTTGGTTCAGACTGTTTTGGGTACTTGTCTGACTTGTCTCTTATACTTATTTCTTTAATTTCTTCTTCCTCTTGTTTGTGACCATCTTTCTTTTTTGTGGCTATTTCTTGTGTTTGTAGAAATGTCAAAGAATAACGACTCCATGAAGGCCTTTAAAAGGGCAAAGAAGGCAACTGCTGCTCTGAATATCTCGGTCAAAGTGACCGGCGAGGGATCTTCTCAAGTCCCAGTGAAGCCTCCTGTGCCGAGTTCTCTCGGGCCGAGGAAAGTAATTCCTACTCCTTGGTTTCATCAGGTCGATCCTCCACAGACTTCTGGCGTTGCTTCTAGTGTCCCTCCCTTGAAAAAGCAAAAAACATCCGAGCCTTTTAATCTGGATGCCCCGGACTTTGATGCTATTGAGTTTGCTGACTACCAAATTGCTCCCTATGGTGGGCTTTCCATGGACGATGTGTCTCTTCTTCAGCATTTGGATTTTATCACCAAAAGTGGTGTGAAGATGGCTCATATGGGTGCGGCTATTTTCCGGACAGTTCAGGAGATTCCGTTTCATGCCACGAAATCCTTTATGGAGGAGGCCAAGTCAGAATTTGATCATATTAAGGGTCTGAAGGAAGAGTTGGAGGTAAAGTTGGCAAAGGTGGAGAAGGAGCTGGAGGGTGAGAAGGCCAGTTCTATTGCCTTGGCTGCTTCTTTGAAGTTGGCTGAGGACATGGCACTGAAACATAAGGATAGCTATGTCTCGGCTTATAGAGAATTGATGCATCTCCAGGAGGATTTGGAAACTGCTCGGGTTAATTATGGTGAGCTTCAGGGTCACCTTGTGGGTAGCGTAACTGCCGCCTCCGAGAACCTGATGGAGCAGTTCCAGATTGTTGCTCCTAATGCCGACTTGACTCTCATCAGCCTGGACAATGTTGTGAGGGATGGTAAGATTGTCCCTGATGACCAGGATGATGATGAGGCTGACTTTCCCCCAGTGCCTTCTCTTAAGGTGTCGACCTCCTCGGTTCCTCCCGTTATGTCTGATCCAGATTGCCAGATTCTGAACTGGGATGATGGAACTGTAGATGTTGTGCCCTTTCAGACTCGCCCTCCTTCTCCCCGTATTGATGCTGCCGGGAAGGCTCCTGATCTTAGCTGATCCTCTTTTTGAATATTTGTGTAAATAGCCCGATTTGTGGGCTTTTGAACTTGTTTATTGTTCTTCTTAACTGCTGACGCTTTTAGTTGTCTGTCTGGCAACTTTTATTTTGAAAAACAAAGGTAGCTTTCTGAGGTTGATTTTGGTGGCCTCTTGAAGCTTTATCGTATTATGCTTTTATTGTGCTTTGACATGGTATCTGTTGGGATCTTGCTGCTTCGCCTTTTTAGATTGCTTTCGTACTTATTGTTTGTAGCTTGGATCCTTTTGAGGCCGTGACTGTGGGGGGTCCGACTTGTTTCTCGGTTTCCTCGCTTTTGTATTTTTAGCGCCTCATAACCGGTTTCTTTATGTTGGTCCCCTTCTAAGTTATTTTTGTAATCCTCTTTCTCGGACCTTTGCCAGGTCTCTTTAAGGGATTACTTTATAACTTATCTTTGTAGGAGACTGACTTCGTTAGGTCAATCTCTTCCTAGTTGTTTTTGTAGTCCTCTTTCTTGGACCTTTGTTAGGTCTCTTTCAGGGATTACTTTTACAACTTGTTTTGTAGGAGACCGACTTCGTTAGGTCGATCTCTTCTAAGTTGTTTTTGTAATCCTCTTTCTTGGACCTTTGTTAGGTCTCTTTCAGGGATTACTTTTACAACTTGTTTTGTAGGAGACCGACTTCGTTAGGTCGATCTCTTCTAAGTTGTTTTTATAATCCTCTTTTTTGGACCTTTGTTAGGTCTCTTTCAGGGATTACTTTTACAACTTGTTTTATAGGAGACCGACTTCGTTAGGTCGATCTCTTCTAAGTTGTTTTTGTAATCCTCTTTCTTGGACCTTTGTTAGGTCTCTTTCAGGGATTACTTTTACAACTTGTTTTGTAGGAGACCGACTTCGTTAGGTCGATCTCTTCTAAGTTGTTTTTGTAATCCTCTTTTTTGGACCTTTGTTAGGTCTCTTTCAGGGATTACTTTTACAACTTGTTTTGTAGGAGACCGACTTCGTGAGGTCGATCTCTTCTAAGTTGTTTTTGTAATCCTCTTTCTTGGACCTTTGTTAGGTCTCTTTCAGGAATTACTTTTACAACTTGTTTTGTAGGAGACCGACTTCGTTAGGTCGATCTCTTCTAAGTTGTTTTTGTAATCCTCTTTCTTGGACCTTTGTTAGGTCTCTTTCAGGGATTACTTTTACAACTTGTTTTGTAGGAGACCGACTTCGTTAGGTCGATCTCTTCTAATTTATAGCAATTTCTCTTTAATAGGGTTGGCCATACCTTTTTCCAGGGATTTGCTGATAACTTGGGTTGACTTGGTCCGATTTTTTAGTATCGGCCAGTCTTTTTTTAAGTTATTATATAGCAATCCATAAGACCTCGTCAGGTTCTTTTTTGGGATCACTTTCGATAACTTCTTGCATTATTCTGTGTTCATCTTTGCCGATTTGTAGGTGGTGGTTTCTATCCCGGTTTGATCGATCTTTAGGTGAATCGCGTTTTCACCTTTGTCAGTCGATCATTCCTATCGAGATCGTATAGTGAATATGTTCTTCACTTTCTGTCGATCTGTTGCTTTATAATCGGACGATGAATGCTTCAGATTAATGCGTCTTGAGAACTTGTAGAATATATGAAATGTATTTTATTTAAAGAAAGTGCAAATATATATACAGGCGGGAGTTTTTTATACCCTTAAGTCGGATTGAATCTCAATCTTGATGCCTCATTAAAAAACCTTTTCACGAAAAAGAGTGCATCTTGTGATGAGACCTATATCTAACTATAGTACCTTCTTAGGTTACAGGCGTGCCATGATCTGGGGAGTTCTCGTCCTTCGAGTTCGGACAGTCTGTAGTAGCCCTTCCCAAGTACTTCTGTGACTCGGTAGGGTCCTTTCCAGTTAGCTGCCAGCTTTTCTCCTCCGGGTCGAGTTGTTCCGATATCATTTCAGATTAAGATGAGATCATTCTCAGCGAAACCTCTTGGCACTATCTTTTGATTATACCTGGAAGCCATTCGCCGCTTTAGTGCTTCTTCTCGGATCCGAGCTCTCTCTTGGATTTCCGGAAGTAGGTCGAGTTCTTCTCTTTGAAGTTGAGAGTTGGTTTGTTCATTGTAGTGCACTACTCGGGGAGACCTTTCCCCAACTTCTATTGGAATCATTGCCTCCACTCCGTATGCTAATCAAAATGGGGATTCGTTCGTAGTGGAATGTGGAGTTCTTCAATACGCCCATAGGACTTATGGAAGTTCATCGGCCGAAGCTCCCTTTGCTTCTTGTAGTCTCCGTTTCAGCCCGACCAATATGACTTTATTGGCTGCTTCGGCTTGTCCATTGGCTTGGGGGTGTTCGACGGAGGTGAACTGGTGTTTTATGTTCAAGTCGGCCACTAGTTTTCTGACGTCTGCATCTGTGAATTAGGTGCCATTATCCGTGGTGATGGAGTATGGAACCCCGAACCTTGTAATAATGTTCCTATATAGGAATTTTCGACTTCTTTGAGTAGTGGCGTTGGCTAGGGGTTGTGCCTCGATCCATTTTGTGAAGTAGTCTACCCCTACTATGAGGAATTTGACTTGTCCCGATCCCTGGGAAAAAGGTCCGAGAAGATCGAGTCCCCACTTTGCAAATGGCCAGGGTGAGGTTACGCTGATGAGCTTTTCCGGCGGGGCGATGTGAAAGTTGGCATGCTTCTGACATAGTGGACATGTCTTTACAAATTCGGTAGCTTTCTTTTGTAGAGTTGGCCAATAGAATCCCGCCCGGAGTACCTTTTTGGTGAGAGCTTGTGCTCCGAGATGATTGCCACAAATGCCGCTGTGTACTTCCTCCAAGACTTCCTTTGTATTGGAATTCGGTACGCATTTTAACAATGGTGTCGAGATTCCTCTTTTGTATAGGGTGTTGTTTATGATAGTGTAGTACTGTGCCTCCCTTTTTAACCTCTTTGCCTCCTTTTCATCTGTGGGGAGCGCTTCTGTTTTGAGGTAGTTAATTATGGGGGTCATCCATCCTTGATCCTGACCTGTTATGGCTAGGAATTTTTCTTCTTCCGATATTGATGGGTTCTGCAGTATTTCCTGGATGAGGCTTCTATTGTTGCCCCCTAGTTTGGTGCTGGCTAGTTTTGAGAGTGCGTCTGCTCGGGCATTTTGCTCGCGGGGTATGTGGCAGATCCTATATTCCCCGAGTTGTCCGAGCTGTTCTTTGGTTTTATCCAAATTTTTTTTATGGTAGGATCTTTGGCTTGGTAGCTTCCCGTTATTTGTGAGGTAACGACTTGTGAGTCATTGTAGATGTTGAGTTTCTGAGCTCCAACTTCCCTAGCCAGCTTCAAACCAGCTAATAACGCTTCATATTTCGCCTGGTTGTTTGAGGCCGGGAATCCAAATTTCAGGGAAAGCTCAAGTTGGGTTCCTTGGTTGCTTTCGATTATCACACCTGCACCGCTTCCAGCTTTATTTGAGGAACCGTCCACGTATATGTTCCACTCTATGGGGATTTCCGTGGTGTCCGTGAATTCTGCAATGAAGTCGGCTAGGTATTGTGATTTGATGGCTGTCCGCGCCTTGTATTAGAGGTCGAACTCGGATAACTCAATTTCCTACTGTAGGATTCTTCCTGCTAGATCTGTTTTCTGCAATATCCCTTTTATGGGCTGGTTGGTCCGAACTTTGATGGTGTGCGCTTGGAAGTATGGGCGAAGTCGTCGGGATGTGAGTATCAGAGCGTAGGCGAACTTCTCTATTTTCTGGTAGTTCAGCTCTGACCCCTGTAGTGCTTTACTAATGAAGTAGATGGGTTGTTGTCCCCCTTCGTCTTCTCTAATTAGTGCTGAGGCTATTGCCTGACCTCCTACTGCAAGGTACAGTATGAGTGGTTCTCCCTCTCGTGGTCGAGATAGGATGGGGGGCTGTCCCAAGAATTCTTTAAAGTCTTGGAAGGCTTGTTCACATTCCGTTGTCCACTCGAAGTTCTTTCCCTTCCTTAAGGTAGCGTAAAAGGGAAGGGATTTTATTGCTGACCCTGCTAGGAATCTGGACAAGGCCGCTAATCTCCCATTGAGTTGTTGTACCTCTTTGACGCAGGTAGGGCTTTTCATGTTGAGTATGGCCTGGCATTTATCTGAATTTGCCTTGATTCCTCTTTGTGTGAGCATAAAGCCCAAAAACTTACCTGCTTCCACTGCGAAGGTGCATTTAGCCGGGTTGAGTCGCATGTCGTGCTTCCGTATGGTGTCGAACACTTGAACCAAGTCGGTTAGTAATGTTTCCTCACTTTGTGTCTTTATCAACATGTCTTCCACATAGACCTCCATGATTTTTCCGATGTGTTTTGAGAAGACTTTATTCATTAGCCTTTGATAAGTGGCTCCCGCGTTCTTAAGGCCGAAAGGCATTACGATATAGCAATAATTCACTTTTGGTGTGAGAAACGAGGTTTTTTCTTGATCCGGTGGATACATTGGAATCTGGTTGTAACCTGAGTATGCGTCCATGAATGAGAGATACTTATATCCTGATGAGGCATCTACTAGAGCATCAATGCTTGGGAGTGGATAAGGGTTTTGGGCAGGCTTTGTTGAGATCGGTGTAATCAGTGCACATTCGCCACTTCCCATTTGACTTTTTCACCAAGACGACGTTTGCTAGCCATAGTGGATATTTAACTTCTCTTATGAACCCTGCCTCTAGTAGCGCTTGTACTTGTTCTTCTACAGCCTGAGACCGTTCTGGCCCGAGTTTTCTTCGTCTTTGTTGTACCGGCTGGGATCCCGGGTAGACTGCCAGCTTGTGGCTCATTAGTTTGGGATCTATGCCTGGCATGTCGGCAGCTTTCCATGCGAAGAGATCAGCATTATCTCATAGAAACCGTATTAATGATTCTTTTGCGTCTCCTTTCAAGATCGTGTCAATATTAGTTGTTTTGTCCGAGGTATCTCCGATCTGGACTCTTTCTATTTCTCCTTCGGGTCGTGGGCGGAGTTCTTCTTGTTTCTGATCTCCGCCGAGTTCTATTGTGTGGAACTCTCCTCCTTCACCTCGGAGATTTAGACTTTCGTTATAACAGCGACGCACCATCTTTTGATCTGCTTTTATTGTAGATATCCCTTCTGCAGTTGGGAATTTCATACATAGGTGTAGAGTTGGAACTATTGCTCCGAGTTGATTTAATGTTGTCCGACCTATTAAGGCATTGTAGGCTGAGCTTCCGTCGACCACGATATAGTCTATCTTAAGTGTTCTGGATTGGTTCCCCTTTCCAAAGGTTGTGTGTAACGATACGTATCCTAGTGGCTGTACTGGGGTATCCCCAAGTCCGAACAGGTTGTTCGGGTATGCTCTTAGCTCTTTTTCCTCTAAGCCGAGCTTGTCGAAGGCAGTTTTGAATAGAATGTCGGCGGAGCTTCCTTGGTCAATTAATGTACGGTGGAGGTTGGCGTTTGCCAATATGATTGTGATGACCATGGGGTCGTCGTGTCCCGGGATGATTCCAGATGCATCTTCTTTGGTAAACGTGATTGTTGGGATGTCTGGTGCCTCCTTCTTTCCTTCGACATGGTATACTTCTTTGAGGTGTCGCTTGCGAGATGATTTAGAGATTCCTCCTCCAGCAAATCCGCCGTGTATCACATGGACGTGTCTCTCCGGTGTGCGGGGTGATCGTTCAGATCGTCCGGCATCTTCATCCCTTCTTCTTCTTTTGGTTCTTCATCCCGATTGGTCAGGAACCGATCTAGTCTTCCTTCCCTAACTAATTTCTCTATGACATTTTTCAAGTCAAAGCATTCGTTGGTGGAATGTCCTCGGACTCGATGATACTCACAGTATTCGTTCCGATTTCCTCCTCCCCTTTTGCCTTTAAGTGGCCGAGCTGGGGGTATTTTTTCCATATGGCAGACTTCTTTGTAAATATCTGCCAAGGATACCCTAAGAGGGGTGTAGTTATGATATTTTTTATTTTCTCTCCGGAGCGATCTTCTTTTTTCTTGGATTCTTTATCTTTATCTCGGTAGGCAGAACCGAACCTCGAGGTTTCCCCAAGTCGAGAATTCTCCTCCATGTTGATGTACTTCTGCGCCCGTTCTTGTACTTTGTCTAGGGATGTCGGGTACCTCTTTGATATAGATTGGCTAAATGGTCCTTCTCGTAGGCCATTTATGAGGCCCATGATGGCAGCTTCTGTTGGTAGACTTTGCATGTCCATGCATATTTTGTTGAATCTTTCCATGTAGTTACGAAGACTCTCCCGATCTCCTTGCTTGATCCCTAGTAGGCTGGGTGCGTGTTTGGCTTTGTCCTTTTGTATGGAAAATCGGGCCAGGAACTTTTTGGCCAGGTCGTCGAAACTTGAGACGGATTTTGGAGGTAGGTTGTCGAACCATCTAATGGCTGTCTTGGTAAGAGTTGTTGGAAAGGCTTTGCAGCGAACTGCATCTGAGGCGTCAGTGAGGTACATTCTACTTTTGAAGTTGCTGAGATGGTGGTTGGGGTCTGAGGTGCCGTCATATAGTCATATCCGGAAGTTTGAAATCTTTTGGGATTTTGGTCTTCATAATTTCCCTGGTGAATGGATCTTGATCTTTCTGAGAGCTACCCTCTGTGGAGGGTCGAGTAGCTTTAGTTTTGAGATCAGCCTCGAGTTTCATAAGCTTATCTTCTAATTCTCGGCGTCGCCTTATCTCCTGATGTAGATCCTCTTCTTTTTCGCGTTGATGTTGGGCTTCTTTCTCAAGTTGCTTTAATCGATTTTGAAGTGCTTTTATCGCCCCTGGATTTGATGAATTTTTGTCTCCATTGGATTCCGGAGTATCTTTAAGTATAGCATCCGTGTTCTTATGCGGTGTTCTATCTTCCAAACCTGAGTCGTGGTCGTTGTCATGGTTGTCCGCCATGGTGTTGGGATG
This sequence comes from Arachis hypogaea, assembly GCF_003086295.3. Taxonomy (NCBI): domain Eukaryota; kingdom Viridiplantae; phylum Streptophyta; class Magnoliopsida; order Fabales; family Fabaceae; genus Arachis; species Arachis hypogaea. The sequence continues at coordinate 62,142,120 of NC_092042.1, read as the reverse complement.
ACTTCCAGGTTCCCTGGCAACGGCGCCAATGTTCCGAGGGTTACCTGAAACTATAGGTCGATCTCAGTCGAGATCTTCTGTGTTGGTCGGAGCCGACGTGTTCGGCAGGTGTATAGCGGCCGGGGCTGATGTGTCCGACTTGTTGGACTTGGTGATGGTGATGATCCTTCATCCCCAGAGGGTGGGGGGTACCTGCAAGGGACTCCGATGCTTAAGTTAGCAAGGGTATTAAGCAGGTATTGAGTAGAATCAGAGTATGAGTTATACCCTGGGTGCTCCAGTGTATTTATAGTGGTGAGATGTGACCTTTTGCGGATAAGATAAGTTAGTTATCTTATCTTATCTTATCTCTTGTTGAGGTCAGCTTATCTTCCATGGAACCGCCCTTGTCTCTATCGGCTTGGGCTGCCTTTGGATCTGGGTCGTATTCCTTGAGATGGGCCCTTCTTTGGGCTTTTCCTGTCACTTTGGTCGACTTCTTCGTAAAGAAGTCAGTCCGCTTGACCTAAAGAGGTTGGTCGCTTTGTTACTAAACATTCCGACTCGGTTATCTCGACCCAGGGTATGAACAGTGGCCATCATGGTTTCTAACCCTTTTAGCTTCTTTCAATCTTCTTCTTCTTGCTTTTGAAAATGAGAATAGAGATCTTTTTGTTCTTGCATTAGGGGTTTGAGCAATTCGTCCAATGAGGGTGGTGGTGGAAAAGAGGGTTCATTGTTTGGAGGAGAGGCGCCATAGTTAGAAGGTGGTTCATATTGGTGAAAGTCTTGAGGTGGTGTATAAGGAAGTAGTGGTTCTTGGGAGTATTGGTGTTGGAATGGTGGTGGTTCTAAATATAGCTCATATGGTTGTTGGTAAGGTGGGTATGGATTAGGATCATATGGAGGTGAATGGTGATATGGGGCTTGTGAGTAGGGCTGTTAAAAGCTATGTTGAGGGGGGGTTCTAAGTATATGGTGATTGTGGTTGACAACCACAATGAGGTTCACCACATCCATTAGATTGGTATGCATTAGGAATTGGATTGTACCCATTAGAAATCAGAGGAGGTTGTTGCCAAAAATGCTCAAAATCTACTCTAAAACCCAACCAAGCATTTTGTCAAACGCTTAGAAGGTATAAAAGAAAAGCATGGTAAAAGGGGAAAGAATAGTAAAATCTATACTACTACTAATTGCAAGAAAATAACAATAATAACTTAATTAAACAATGAGAAACATAAAAAGACATCATATGCATTAAATGAAAATTGAAATTAACAAGAGTTCATACAACTAAAAAATAGCTCAAATGAGAAATTTACAAGAAGAACTAAGAAAATTAAAGCAAAAGAACAAGAAAAAGTAAAAAACTAGATGAAAACAAGAATTAAAGCTTGAATCTAAGAGAGTTTAACCTAAATCTACCCTAATTCTAAAGAGAAGAGGGAGCTTCTCTCTCTAGAAAACTAATCTAAAACATGTTTCTAACCTAATCTAATTGCTCCCCTTTGTTCCCTCTTGAATTCTGCATCAAATAGCTTTAGAAATTAGTTGGATTTGGACTTGGATGGCTTAGAAATCGCCCCCAGCATATTTTATTAATGAGGTCACGTGCTGCTTGTCACGCGTATGCGTTGCTTAGCGAATTTCTGGTTACACGTACGCTAGGCCACGTACACGCGTCACCATGAATTCTGCAAATCCTCATTTCTTCATAATTCTGCATTTTTGCATATTTTTTTCTTCATTTCTTCAACCCAATCTTTGCCTTCTAAACCTGAAATCACTTAACAAACATATCAAGGCATCGAATGGAATTAAAGTGAATTAAATTTGACAAATTAAGGGCCTAAAAGTTATGTTTTTACTCTTAAGCACAAATTAGGAGAAATTTACAAAACCATACTATTTCATTGAATAAATGTGAGATAAGTTGATAAAATTCTTTAAATTCAATACAAGATAAACCCTAAAATTGGGGTTTATCAAGCTCCTTACCTTCGATAGGACTAGGCATATATCATCCTTATTTGCATATTTTGTATTTGGTTCGGTGTTGTGAATTGTTTGTGATTGCTTGAGTGTGTTTGCATTGTGATTTTCATTGCTTGTTAATTTGAACTTCTATGACTAGTTATTGTTCTGGCTCCCTGTGTCGGGCTGCGAATGTCTGAACTGTGATAATGAGAATTTAATTATCTACCCCCAACCCTACTAAAAACTCCCTAGTTCTGACCCCCTATTTCTACCCCTTTTAGCTATAGGTGTGAAAGTTTAGTACAGAGCTACAGGAGCATAGAAGAGTATGTTTACAAGTTGAGTTGTTAGAATTTATTTTTCCCTCGCCTTGTTAATTAGAGTTTTATTCAAAGTAGGTTATGTAATTGGTTTTTTCTGTGCTACTATAATGTATTATTAATATTAAGTACATGAAAAAGTGTTATTTGTTTTTGTTAGAAAAGTTTTCAAGTTTTTTCTAAAACGATCGATAGACTTACGCGTAAAGGCTCATACCCTATTACAAAATGTGCGAGAGATGTTGTAATACCCCTGCTATCAGAGTGGCGCACCTGGAAGCCTGACATTCTGATAGTAAGGGTGGTACAACTCCTCCCTTTGCATCTCCTTCTCTTTCGCATGCATGGCTCCTTGGCGACGGAATGAACGGCAGCGCGAGCTCCATCTCTCTCCTCCGTGAACTCTCTTTTTTCTTCCTTGGGTTGAAGTTGACGACGGCGGTGAGGAGCTAGGCGGCGGTCGCTCCCTCTCTTCTTCCCTTTTCCTCCCTCGGTTCTCTCTTTCCGAATGGTGTGAATAGCCGTGGGTGTGTGTGCGTTGTGTTGAGTGAGGGGAGTGACGGCTAGGGTTAGAAGAGAGTGGTGTGTGTTAAAATTAGGGTTATGGTAGTATAATAAGTTATGGTTTGTTTTCGGAGTTTTTGATAGTTTAGTAATTTTAATAAAATTAGGGGTAATAAATTAATTGAAAATCAATTTTAATCCAATAATAAATATATAAATATATTATTTGTTCATCAATTTACAAATTATTTTTAAATAAATACTCAAATTTAAGAATTATAGATAATATAATTAATTTTTTTCATAAAAATTAAAGTATTAAATTCCCAAAATCTCAATTATTTAAATCAAATCATATAATGTTTTTATTTTTTTTAAATTACTAAATTTTAAAATTTAAATATAAAAATTATCTAATAATTATAAAATTAGATAAAAATTCTAATTTAATTATCAAAATTTGATTTAATTAACTTTATCAAAATAATTTTTGAAACCAAAATCTTAAATGAATAAATAAATTAAAATGGACTCATAATAAGATTTTTCAAAAATTCTAAATCTTACATAAATGACTATAAATCATTATAGGATGGAGACAGTAATGTGCAAAAATTAAAAATAAATGCAGAATTTGATATTTATGCCTTACTCTAACCTTCAACAATCTGAGACGATATATGCCTTCAAGTAACCATCAAGACCCTAAGAGGATTTATAAGGACAAATAAGATTTTAAATAAACGAAAATGGTGTATACTGTAACAAATGTAAAATGAGAGTTTTGGGGGAGATAGTTTAAATTAAAAACCAATTTAAAATTATAGATACTAACTTTTTTTATTATTTTAAATTGTGCTATATTTTTATTATTCTAGTACTAATTAAATACATTTTTAAAAGTTTGCTAATTTATTATTTTATTTGTTATTATCTGTTACCCACATCTCACTTTAAAAATAAATTGATACAATGCAAATCGCTATAATTTGTTACAATAAATTGATATAATACAAATTTCAAATAAAAAATTTCATTTTTTATTTAATAAAAGTTCCTTATTTTGTATAACATAAAAATAATATATTCTTAATTTATTTTTAGTTATTTGCTTTTGAGTAAAATTTCGATGATTAATAATTAATAAATAAAAACCAAAATTACCATAATCCTCTAACTGAGTTTCTGTTGCGTGACTCTTCTCTCTCTATTATTATTATATAAATCGTATTAATTAGGACTTAAGATAATTAGTAAACAGTGACACTTTAGGATTATTTATTCTTGAACTTCATTTTAAAAAATGAGCATAAATCTTCATAGGATATTAATATAAAAAGGCTTAAAGTCATTGTTCATATAAATTGTTTTAATAATCTTTATTGATATATATTTTCTATAAAACTTTTCTTTGTTAATTTTTCATTTGCATTGGCTTTGTATAATTCTCACTATGTGTTTTTGAATTAGCATGTAATTTGTTTATTATTGTTTTTTTTATAATTTCAATGATTGATTCTATTAAGAAGACCAAATTAAATAAAAGAGAGTACTGACAAATTATAATAAGAAAAGTTACTAAATTTTAACACATAAAATTAAGGTTTTTTTTTAAAAATGAGTCAAAAGGGTGTTAAAAAATGTAATTTTGTATAATATAACTTCATATTTTTTTAGTAATATAAATTTAAGGTTTAATGAAATTTTTAGTATTCATTGTTCATATAATTTTTTTAATCATTTTTATCGATGCCTATTTTTATAGAAATTTTTTTAATTATTTTTTATTTGGTTTTGTATAATTTTTAATTATTAATTTTATTAGGAAGACCAAATAAAATAAAAAAGAGTATCGATTTACATTGTATCAATTTATTTTTAAAGTAAAATGTGGATAAAAGATAATAATAAATTAGCAAACTTTTAAAATATATTTAATGAGTACTAGAATAATAAAAATATAATACAATTTAAAATAATAAAAGAAGTTAGTATCTATAATTTAAATTGGTTTTTAATTTAAACCATTTCTTCCAAAACTCTCACTTTACGTTTGTTTTAGTATATACTATACTCATTTATTTATAAATTTATTGTCTTTATAAATCGTCCTAGGACTTTAATAGTTATTTTAAGGCATAAATTGTTTCAGGTTGTTGAGAGTTTGAACAAGGCATAAATAGTTTTAAAATTTTGTGATTCCAACTTTTACATGTTATAATCTTCACCTTGGGACGATTTATAGTCATCTACAAAACACAATACGCGCAATAATTTATGCAATTTTAAATTAGTAAGTTCAAATATAAATCGTCTCAATCTGTAATATTTTATTAGTTTATCTAAACCATAAAATTTTAAAACGATTTATATAATATAAAAAAATATTTATATAGCAGAAACTGATTTAAGAGAGTTTGATAATTTTAAATTTTCTTTGTTTTATATAAGTAAAAAAACCCCTTAAAATTAGTGTATGTAATAGATATTCATGTACAGAGGGACGGCGTAGTACACCTGTACAACAGCTTTAAAGGTAACAAGTAGGAATTAGTATATAGAAATCAAATTTAAAAAATGGAAAAGTCTAGGAGGCCAACAATTTTTGTGATTGTTAGCCATTAACTAGCCATCAATGATGATTTGATGGTGTAAGATTGGTGTGAAATTTCATCCAATGGCTCACCTTTCTCTGCTGGTTACATGCTGGCCAAAATTCAATAAAACTGCTGGTCCCCTAGCATTACTCTTAAAAAATAAATAAATAAATAAAAATCAGTGTTACTAGCTATGGTCTATGGACCTATGGTAGTAGTTGCCGGGGATCGGACTATAGGTATAGCTTTTATGTTTCTTACTTTCTTCACAAGTTCTCCTTGTTAAATGTCCAAATTTTTATGTACAAATATTCAAACTTCTACACCGAACCTAGCTAGCTCATGTATCCTTTGAGCGTTCATGTTTCATTTTCATGTACTAATTAAAATAGTAAGTTCAACTAATAACATTGTATGTAATACATGATTAAGCTGTCGATGGAGGGAACAAGAGATCAGAAGGTCGCTCACCAACATTATTATTATCCACCTCCACCCCTAAACACTGAGCGGATGCAGATCTTCTCCCTAACCGACTCCAATTCTTGGTCAAAAACGGCGGCGTCAAAGTAAACCGCCACCGCTCGTAATCGCCGCGGCAGTTGCCAACGCTTCCTGTCCTATACCCCTTTGTCCCACTACTCATTCTCACTAATCCCACACAAGTCTTTGCACGCTTCAATCTCGAGTTCATGAAAACCTCGCTTCGAACCCCACTCGGTAACCTCAGAGTAAACCTTTCAAAATCCTTATCACCGGTCTGAACCCTGGTTAAGGATGTTCCGGCCGAGTTAGACCGCGGAAACAATAAAGAACGCAGGGTTTGGCCTGTCATAACATCGTTCACCGTACGGCTTCTACGTAGCAAATCACCTTTCGATGAAAACGGTTCGACGACGTCATTTTGATCCCTGCCCCTAACATCAGCAGCAGCGTCCTCTTGTTCGTTGCTTTGGCCCTGCTCCTCCATTTCGTTGATGACGTCATCATCAGGAATGTGAATTGAGAATATGGAAGATGAATGGACGTCGTTTTGCGTTGGATCGAGGTCGGCGCGGCAAACGGGACACGTGGAGTGAGATGCCAGCCAGGCGTCGATGCAGGTTGGGTGAAACACGTGGCTGCATTTGGGGATCAAGCGAAGGGTCTCTTGGTCCTCGAACTCGCTTATGCACACCGCGCATGCCAATGCGCACGTGCCGATCTTGTGGCCCTTCACGGAGGAGTAGAGACAAGTAGGGAATGTTTCGATTGTCTCTTGGCTGAGGCCAACACACTCACTGTGGGATCGGCGATCGTTAAGTTCGTCCGCTACCATGGCGATATTCAGCCTGCGAGACTGTACGCGGGCTGGGCGACGGGTGCAGTGGCGCGAGTAGAGCGAGATGAAGGCTGAGAGGAGGAACATAAAGACGATGATGATCATGATGGCCACCATGGAATTTTTGTGGGGTGGTTCTATTGGGGATGTTTGAGACAAATATGTTGGGGTTTTTGCGGCAGTTATCAGCTGAGATGTTGCTTCTGGCGGCTTCTGCATGAGAAGGGCAAAGATGAGGAAACTGATCATGTAGTAGTGTTCGACAAGACTGCCGTTTTGGGTCATTATTGTTGTCGTTTTGAACGATATTTCTTAGTATTTATTGTGGGTCATTGAAGATGTGTGCATGGAAGTGAACTACTCATTCTAACGGGGGAGTTAAAACTAAAAGCTAAATATGAACTACGGTATCATTAGCGCTTACAAAGGGCACCGACTTATATTTCATTTTGTGGGTTTTTGTTATGTTTGCTTTTTTATCCCTTGATGAAGTTGAAGAGAAATTATTGGGAGAAAATGTGACGTTGAGGAGTATACATTTTTTTTAAATAGAGTGAGAAGTTTCGTTTAAAGTTTTTCTAAATGAATAAAGTTACCCATGAAAGGGTTTGAGAAAAATATGTATTAAAATTTTTAAATATTAAAATATATTTTAAAAATTATTTTTCATAGACAAATATACACTTTAGATTTCCAAAATCTACTATGGATATGACATTTTTGTCTATAAAAAAATAAAAATAGTATTTGTATATAAAATTAATAATTACATTGTACCGCATTTTATGGATAAAATCGAGTTATATTTTGACACGATTTATCATAAAAACGGTTCTATCTTAACGGAACATTTCCCATAATCTCGCTATGAGATCGATCGCGAAGATCTCGGATAAAATCAACTACTACTTCAACACTCATTGGGCTATAAATCAAGCACGGTACCGACGATATAACACACAAGAAATTTATCCCACAACAACACACCATAAAACAATACTCCGATCATATACTCGCTTCTATTTTTTAAGTGATTCTTTTTACTGATTTGAGCGTTAGAGTCCTTTTTGCAGGTATTACGTTCGAGTTTGAGTTCACGAAGATACTCCCTGTTTGATTTAGGCCGTAAGGCGCCTTAGAATTGACGCAAGGCCGTGATGCGAGGCTGATATATAACTCGAAAAAAATATCTTTGCTAGAACAGTAATTAAAATCAGTCAAATATTTATTTATGTATAAATATATATTATTTAATTTATTTTTAATGTATATTTTATATTTCAATATATATTTTATATTATAATAGATAATTTTAGTATATATCTAACATTAATAAAAAAATTTTAGAGTGTACTTTATATTTACATATATTTTAATTTCTGTATATTTTTATATATTTCAAAATTTTTTATATATTTCATTTATTCGTCATTTTATATTATTATTATTATTATTATTATTATTATTATTATTATTATTATTATTATTATTATTATTATATCGATAATTTTAAAAAAATAAAAAATAATTAAAATTTATAATAATTAATAAATACTAAATAAAGTAAATTTTAATTTATTTTTAACTAATTTTTTTTATTATCAAACATTTTTAATATTATATATAAAGAGACATACATGCATTGTTATCGTATGAAGTGATCTCATTCATTGAGTTTGGAAAGGAAAGAGAGAAAATAAACTAGACGAATAAGAATATAATGTGGAGGGAAAAAAAAAGATTTTTATAGAATAGATAGAAACGTTTCTCTTTTTTTTTTGGTGAAAGAAATTTTTATATTTTTTTTTTGGATCATGAAATTTTTATATTTAAATAAGTCGTTTTCGCAGAAAACATGGGCTGCCCTTAAATACTACTTGCGATCCAGTAAATTGGGATTTTTGAATGTGTTGTTATTTACTAGTATAAGTTTTGTAAATCATTCGCGAGTTTCAAAAGGTAACTTTATTTGGCTCCTCGATTTTGCATGGCCAAAGGATAACTATGTTATTATATTATTATTAGTTTTGGGTGGTAACGATGTATTTTGATGAAGTAATGCGAAGTCAATATCACAAAGAAAATGTCACCATTATCAATCACCTATAATTCAAATAATATAATTTTTTTATTTTTATCTATAAATTTTGAATTTAAATTTCATTCTTAATTTTTAAAAGATATATCACAATTATGATAACAAATTTTTGAATATCAATAATTTTTAATATTTTTATTATTATTTAATTAATATAAATATTATATTATCTTTAATAAATAAATTTATTAATTTATGTATATAAATTTTAAAAATATAAATATAAACTATATTAATTTATATGTATAAAATTTTATTAGATATAAATATAAATTATAGATTTTTTATATATAAAATATCTATAAATATCAGTATAAATTATTATCAAATATTAATAAAAAATAATAATATTTACTATGCATATATTATTGTTTTTATATTATATACGTAGCTAGCTACCATTCATGGCTTCGATAATGCGTTATTTTGCCAGAGTGGTTTATTCATGTATATCATTTTTGTACCTAAACATTTCTTTCGGCCCCGAACTTGATTATGTAACCCTTCAATGGAGCTCAGATCCGCGACGAATTAGTATTTAACCTGTTGGGTTGGAGAATATCATTGATTACAAGTCTAATAAAAAAATATTTGTTTCGGTTTTTAATTTTTAATTTTATGAAATTGGTTAATTCTTTTGTTAATGAACTCGTTTTTGAATTAACAGAATAATTCTACGTGATATATTAAACAATTTATTTATCTATTAAATGTCAATTAGGATTAGCAGATTTTGTTTGTTTGTAATTTTGCTGTCTTTTGAGAATAATTATAAAAAAATTATTCTATTTTTTGTTATTTTTTATATATATTAGTTGAATTTATTATATAAGAACCGAAAATTATTTGTGATCTTTTTTACTTATAAATTTTGAATAGAGAATATACATATTAAATAACGTTATTAATTATTGTTATTATTAGTCTTATCTATTTGTTATTAATTATTTCAAAATATTGAATTTTGAATCTTTAATATCATGTCTACTTAATTAATTGATATAAATATTCTTATTTATTGTATCTATTTTAGATAAAATATTATGTTAACTTTTTATTGTTTATTATAAAATAGAATATGCACTTTTAATAATAATGAATATATATAAATTATGATGTTAATTTAAATTAAATACACCTAATTTTTTACATAATCTTAATTAATAATATAATATCTCAACTTGTTCCATATATTGGTATTATATTAACGTTTTTTTAGTTTATTTCTAATTCGCCCTCCTTGTGTTTAAGAATGTGTGATATTATCTTTCAATTTAGTGTGAGATGTACATTTCAATATTTTTGGATAATGATAAATACATTTTTTTAAAGATAATTTTTATTATTTAAAAAATATATTGTATAATAATATTATGTATTTATTTTTATTTTATAATATTTGACTAATTTAATTAAAAATATAGGATTATATATATAATTATATTACTAAATATTAGCTTTTAGAAAAAAATATTAGAATACTTTATGTGTACACAAAATAAAAACAAAAGTAAAAAACTTAAGGCTACGTTTATATAGAGTAGTTATAGGTATAAAATGTTGCTACTTTTTTAAGGTTATATAGTAGTAAATAATTGGAGCCTATTCTTTAAAATTCTGATAAGCATGGAAGTTGAAAAGCGTAATCTTTGATCATGAATCGCATCACTTGAAATGTGCACCCAATACTTGAACGCCAAAAGAGTAGTTTTTGATACAGAAAAGTGTAGCCTTTGAGAATAGGCAACGACCAAATAGGTATTTCCCACTAAACCGTCTCCAAAGCTAAAAAAAGCGTAGCCTTAGTCAAAAACATCTTTTTTTATTTTTAACTACACTTTTCAAGAGTAGTTGAATGAGTGATTTTCTTGTAGTGACAACTGTTTCAAGCAACAGCGAAAAGATTATAAAAATATCTTCTATTCAATTTCTATAAGTAAAAAAAATTAAAAAATTATTAATGTTTCTTAGTTTTATACGATAAATTTAGCTAATATATATGAAAAAGATAACAAAAAATTGAGAAAAGTCTTAAACGACTCTGACAATTATTTTCAAATGACAGAGACCCACAACAAAAAAATTTGTAAGTCCTAATTGGCATTTAACGGATAAATCAATAGTTTAACGTCTTATATAAGTTTGTTTCATTAACCCAAAGAAAAAATATTGACGAATGGACTAACCAGTCTCACATAAATAAAGATCAAAAGTCTAAAAGAATTTTTTTGTTGAAAACTTCGTTATCTTTCGGGATAATTATCAAAAATCATTTAGAATTTTTTTCTCCAACTTTAATTAACTTTTTAAGTTTGAACTATATTATATATATATATATATATATATATATATATATATATATATATATATATATATATATTTTAACAACTTGTGAACAATACTTTTCACAACTCTCATAATCCCCGGTCATGAACCCCAAAACTTGGTGTTCAATACCATGGCATAAACACAACTTCGCACAACTAACCAGCAAGTGCACTGGGTCGTCCAAGTAATAAACCTTACGCGAGTAAGGGTCGATCCCACGGAGATTGTTAGTATGAAGCAAGCTATGGTCATCTTGTAAATCTTAGTCAGGCAAACTCAAATGGATATGGTGATGAACGCATAAAAACATAAAGATAAAGATAGAGGTACTTATGTAATTCATTGGTAGGAACTTCAGATAAGCGCATGAAGATGCCTTCCCTTCCGTCTCTCTGCTTTCCTACTGTCTTCATCCAATCCTTCTTACTCCTTTCCATGGCAAGCTTATGCAAGGGTTTCACCGTTATCAGTGGCTACCTCCCATCCTCTCAGTGAAAATGTTCCTATGCTCTGTCACAGCATGGCTAATCATCTGTCGGTTCTCGGTCAGGCCGGAATAGAATCCAGTGATTCTTTTGCGTCTGTCACTAACGCCCCGCCTGCTAGGAGTTTGAAGCACGTCACAGTCATTCAATCATTGAATCCTACTCAGAATACCACAGACAAGGTTAGACCTTCCGGATTCTCTTGAATGCCGCCATCAGTTCTAGCCTATACCACAAAGACTCTGATCTCACGGAATGGTTGGCTCGGTTGTCAGGCGAGCACTCGGTTGTCAGGCGATCAACCATGCATCGTGCAATCAGGAATCCAAGAGATATTCACCCAATCGAAGGTAGAACGGAGGTGGTTGTCAGTCACACGTTCATAGGTGAGAATGATGATGAGTGTCACGGATCATCACATTCATCAAGTTGAAGAACAAGTGATATCTTAGAACAAGAACAAGCGGAATTGAATGGAAGAACAATAGTAATTGCATTAATACTCGAGGTACAGCAGAGCTCCACACCTTAATCTATGGTGTGTAGAAACTCCACCGTTGAAAATACATAAGAACAAGGTCTAGGCATGGCCATGAGGCCAGCCTCCCAATGATCTAAGATAGCATAACAATGAAGATAGCTACCTCTCGATGTCTCAATACAGTAGTAAAAGGTCCTACTTATAGAAAACTAGTAGCCTAAGGTTTACAGAAATGAGTAAATGACATAAAAATCCACTTCCGGGCCCACTTGATGTGTGCTTGGGCTGAGCAATGAAGCATTTTCGTGCAGAGACTTCTCTTGGAGTTAAACGCCAGCTTTTATGCCAGTTTGGGCGTTTAACTCCCATTTTGGTGCCAGTTCCAGCGTTTAACGCTGGGATTTCTGAGGGTGACTTTGAACGCCGGTTTGGGCCATCAAATCTTGAGCAAAGTATGGACTATCATATATTGCTGGAAAGCCCAAGATGTCTACTTTCCAACGCCGTTGAGAGCGCACCAATTGGGCTTCTGTAGCTCCAGAAAATCCGCTTCGAGTGCAGGGAGGTCAGAATCCAACAGCATCTGCAGTCCTTTTCAGTCTCTGAATCAGATTTTTGCTCAGGTCCCTCAATTTCAGCCAGAAAATACCTGAAATCACAGAAAAACACACAAACTCATAGTAAAGTCCAGAAAAGTGAATTTTAACTAAAAACTAATAAAAATATACTAAAAACTAACTAGATCATACTAAAAACATACTAAAAACAATGCCAAAAAGCGTACAAATTATTCGCTCATCACAACACCAAACTTAAATTGTTGCTTGTCCTCAAGCAACTGAAAATTAATTAAGATAAAAAGAAGAGAATATGCAATGAATTCCAAAAACATCTATGAAGATCAGTATTAATTAGATGAGCGGGGCTTTTAGCTTTTTTTTTTTTTTTGCCTCTGAATAGTTTTGGCATCTCACTCTATCCTTTGAAATTCAGAATGATTGGCTTCTTTAGGAACTTAGAATCCAGATAGTGTTATTGATTCTCCTAGTAGAGTATGATGATTCTTGAACAAAGCTACTTATTGAGTCTTGGCTGTGGCCCAAAGCACTCTGTCTTCCAGTATTACCACCGAATACATACATGCCACAGACACATAATTGGGTGAACCTTTTCAGATTGTGACTTAGCTTTGCTAGAGTCCCCAATTAGAGGTGTCCAGGGTTCTTAAGCACACTCTTTTTGCCTTGGATCACAACTTTATTTCTTTTTCTTTCTTTTTCTCCCCTTTTCTCTATTATTTTTTTTTCGATTTTTTTTTCATTGCTTTTTCTTGCTTCAAGAATCATTTTTATGATTTTTCAGATCCTCAGTAACATGTCTCCTTTTTCATCATTCTTTCAAGAGCCAACATTCATGAACCACAAATTCAAGATACATATGCACTGTTTAAGCATACATTCAGAAGACAAAAGTAATGCCACCACATCAAAATAATTAAACTGTTATAAAATTCAAAATTCATGCAATTCTTCCTTTTTCAATTAAGCACGTTTTTATTAAAGAGAGGTGATGGATTCATAGGACATTCTTAACTTTAAGGCATAGACACTAAGACACTAATGATCACAAGACACAAACATAGATAAACATAAGCATGAAATTCGAAAAACAGAAAAATAAAGAACAAGGAAATTAAGGAACGGGTCCACCTTAGTGATGGCGGCTCTTTCTTCCTCTTGAAGATCCTATGGAGTGCTTGAGCTCCTCAATGTCTCTTCCTTGTATTTTTTGCTCATCTCTCATGATTCTTTGATCTTCTCTAATTTCATGGAGGATGATGGAGTGTTCTTGATGCTCCACCCTTAGTTGTCCCATGTTGGAACTCAATTCTCCTAGGGAGGTGTTTAGTTGCTCCCAATAGTTTTGTGGAGGAAAGTGCATCCCTTGAGGTATCTCAGGGATCTCATGATGAGTGGGGTCTCTTGTGTGCTCCATCCTCTTCTTAGTGATGGGCTTGTCCTCATCAATAGGGATGTCTCCCTCTATGTCAACTCCAACTGAATAACAGAGGTGACAAATGAGATGAGGGAAGGCTAACCTTGCCAAGGTAGAGGACTTGTCCGCCACCTTATAGAGCTCTTGAGCTATAACCTCATGAACTTCTATTCCTTCTCCAATCATGATGCTATGAATCATGATAGCCCGGTCTATGGTGACTTCGGACCGGTTGCTAGTGGGAATGATTGAGCGTTGGATAAACTCCAACCATCCTCTAGCCACGGGTTTGAGGTCATGCCTTCTCAATTGAACCGGCTTCCCTCTTGAATCTCTCTTCCATTGGGCGCCCTCTTCACATATGATTGTGAGGACTTGGTCCAACCTTTGATCAAAGTTGACCCTTCTAGTGTAAGGGTGTTCATCTCCTTGCATCATGGGCAAATTGAATGCCAACCTTACACTTTCCGGACTAAAATCCAAGTATTTCCCCCGAACCATAGTAAGATAATTCTTTGGATCCGGGTTCACACTTTGATCATGGTTCTTGGTGATCCATGCATTGGCATAGAACTCTTGAACCATCAAGATTCCGACTTGTTGAATGGGGTTGGTAAGAACTTCCCAACCTCTTCTTCGGATCACATGTTGGATCTCCGGATATTCACCCTTTTTGAGTGAAAAAGGGACCTCGGGGATCACCTTCTTCAAGGTCACAACTTCATAGAAGTGGTCTTGATGCACCCTTGAGATGAATCTCTCCATCTCCCATGACTTGGAGGTGGAAGCTTTTGCCTTCCCTTTCCTCTTTCTAGAGGTTTCTCCGGCCTTGGATGCCATAAATGGTTATGGAAAAACAAAAAGCAATGCTTTTACCACACCAAACTTAAAATGTTTGCTCGTCCTCGAGCAAAAGAAGGAAGAGGAGAGGAGAAGAAGAAGAAATGAGGAGAAAGGGAATGGCTTTGTGTTCGGCCAAAGGGGGGAGAAATGGTGTTTAGGTTGTGTGGAAAGGAAGGAGTGAAGGAGGGTTTATATAGGAGAGGGGGAAGGGTAGGGTTCGGTCATTTGAGGGTGGGTTTGGGTGGGAAGGTGGTTTGAATTTGAATGGTGAGGTAGGTGAGGTTTTATGAAGGATGGATGTGAGTGGTGAAGAAAAAGATGGAATTTGATAGGTGAAGGGTTTTTGGGGAAGAGGTGTTGAGGTGATTGGTGAATGGGTGAAGAAGAGAGAGAGTGGTGGGATAGGTGGGGATCCTGTGGGGTCCACAGATCCTGAGGTGTCAAGGAAAAGTCATCCCTGCACCAAATGGCAACCAAAATCTCGTTTTGTGCCAATTCTGGCGTTAAACGCCGGGCTGGTGCCCATTTCTGGCGTTTAACGCCAGCTTCTTGCCCTTTTCTGGCGTCTAACGCCAGTCTGGTGCCCCTTTCTGGCGTTAAACGCCCAGAATGGTGCCAGACTGGGCGTTAAACGCCCAACAGCTAGCCTCACTGGCGTTTAAACGCCAGTAGGTGTGTCCTCCAGGGTGTGCTGTTTTTCTTCCTGTTTTTCATTCTGTTTTTGCTTTTTTCATTGATTTTGTGACTTCTTATGATCATCAACCTACAACAAATATAAAATAACAAAAGAAAATAGTTAATTATAAAACATTGGGTTGCCTCCCAACAAGCGCTTCTTTAATGTCATTAGCTTGACAGAGGACTCTTATGGAGCCTCAGAAATGCTCAGAGCTATGTTGGAACCTCCCAACACCAAACTTAGAGTTTGAATGTGGGGGTTCAACACCAAACTTAGAGTTTGGTTGTGGCCTCCCAACACCAAACTTAGAGTTTGACTGTGGGGGCTCTGTTTGGCTCTGTTTTGAGAGAAGCTCTTCATGCTTCCTCTCCATGATGACAGAGGGATATCCTTGGGCCTTAAACACCAAGGATTCTTCATTCACTTGAATGATCAACTCTCCTCTATCAACATCAATCACAGCCCTTGCTGTGGCTAGGAAGGGTCTGCCAAGGATGATGGATTCATCCATGCACTTCCCAGTCTCTAGGACTATGAAATCAGTAGGGATGTAATGGTCTTCAACTTTAACCAAAACATCCTCTACAAGTCCATGGGCTTGTTTTCTTGAGTTGTCTGCCATCTCTAGTGAGATTTTTACAGCTTGCACCTCAGAGATCCCTAACTTCTCCATTACAGAGAGAGGCATGAGGTTTACACTTGACCCTAAGTCACACAAGGCCTTCTTGAAGGTCATGGTGCCTATGGTACAAGGTATTAAAAACTTCCCAGGATCCTGTCTCTTTTGAGGCAGTTTCTGCCTAGACAAGTCATCCAGTTCTTTGGTGAGCAAAGGGGGTTCATCTTCCCAAGTCTCATTTCCAAATAACTTGTCATTTAGCTTCATGATTGCTCCAAGGTTTTTAGCAACTTGCTCTTCAGTGACATACTCATCCTCTTCAGAGGAAGAATACTCATCAGAGCTCATGAATGGCAGAAGTAAGTCCAATGGAATCTCTATGGTCTCAGTTTGAGCCTCAGATTCCCATGGTTCCTTATTGGGGAACTCATTGGAGGCCAGTGGACGCCCAGTGAGGCCTTCCTCAGTGGCGTTCACTGCCTCTCCTTCCTCCCAAAATTCGGCCATGTTGATGGCCTTGCACTCTCCTTTTGGATTTTCTTCTGTATTGCTTGGGAGAGTACTAGGAGGGAGTTCAGTAATTTTCTTGCTCAGCTGACCCACTTGTGCCTCCAAATTTCTAATGGAGGATCTTGTTTCAGTCATGAAACTCTGAGTGGTTTTGATCAGATCAGAGACCATGGTTGCTAAGTCAGAGTTATTCTGCTTAGAACTCTCTGTCTGTTGCTGAGAAGATGATGGAAAAGGCTTGCTATTGCTAAACCTGTTTCTTCCACCATTATTATTGTTGAAACCTTGTTGGGGTCTCTGTTGATCCTTCCATGAAAAATTTGGATGATTTCTCCATGAAGGATTATAGGTGTTTCCATAGGGTTCTCCCATGTAATTCACCTCTTCCATTGAAGGGTTCTCAGGATCATAGGCTTCTTCCTCAGATGAGGCCTCCTTAGTACTGCTTGGTGCATTTTGCATTCCAGACAGACTTTGAGAAATCATATTGACTTGTTGAGTCAATATTTTATTCTGAGCTAATATGGCATTCAGAGTGTCAATCTCAAGAATTCCTTTCTTCTGACTAGTCCCATTGTTCACAGGATTTCTTTCAGAAGTGTACATGAATTGGTTATTTGCAACCATTTCAATCAGTTCTTGAGTTTCAGTAGGCGTCTTCTTCAGATGAAGAGATCCTCCTGCAGAGCTATCCAAAGACATCTTGGATAGTTCAGAGAGACCATCATAGAAAATACCTATGATGCTCCATTCAGAAAGCATATCAGAAGGACACTTTCTGATTAATTATTTGTATCTTTCCCAAGCTTCATAGAGGGATTCTCCTTCCTTCTGTCTGAAGGTTTGGACTTCCACTCTAAGCTTACTCAATTTTTAAGGTGGAAAGAACTTTGCCAAGAAGGCATTGACTAGCTTTTCCCAAGAGTCCAGGCTTTCTTTAGGTTGAGAGTCCAACCATGTTCTAGCTCTGTCTCTTACAGCAAAAGGGAATAGCATAAGTCTGTAGACCTCAGGGTCAACCCCATTAGTCTTGACAGTGTCACAGATTTGCAAGAACTCAGCTAAGAACTGATGAGGATCTTCCAATGGAAGTCCATGGAACTTGCAATTCTGTTGCATTAGAGAAACTAATTGAGGCTTAAGCTCAAAGTTGTTTGCTCCAATGGCAGGGATAGAGATGCTTCTCCCATAGAAATCGGGAGTAGGTACAGTAAAGTCACCCAGCACCTTCCTTGCATTGTTGGCATTATTGTTTTCGGCTGCCATGTGTTCTTCTTCTTTGAAAAATTCGGTCAGGTCCTCTAAAGAGAGTTGTGCTTTGGCTTCTCTTAGCTTTCTCTTCAAGGTCCTTTCAGGTTCAGGATCAGCCTCAACAAGAATGCCTTTGTCTTTGCTCCTGCTCATATGAAAGAGAAGAGAACAAGAAAATGTGGAATTCTCTATGTCACAGTATAGAGATTCCTTGAAGTGTCAGAGGAAAAGAAGAGTAGAAGACAGAAGTAGAAAATTCGAACTTATCAAAGAAGATGGAGTTCGAATTTTTGCATTAAGGGATAGTGTTAGTCCATAAATAGAAGGATGTGAGAAGAAGGGAAGCAATTTTCGAAAATTAAGTAAGAAATTTTGAAAACATTTTGAAAAACACTAATTAATTTTCGAAAACCAAGAGTGGGAAAGAGATCAAGTGATTTTTGAAAAAGATTTTGAAATTAGAAATCAAAAAGATTTGATTGAAAACTATTTTGAAAAAGATGTGGTTAAGAAAATATGATTAGTTTTAAAAAGATGTGATTGAGAAGATATGATTTGAAAAACATTTTAAAAAGATTTGATTTTAAAAATTAATGACTTGGCTATCAAGAAAAGATATGATTCAAACATTAAACCTTTCTCAACAGAAAAGGCAACATACTTGAAATGTTGAATCAAATCATTAATTGATAGTAAGTATCTTTGAAAAAGGAAAGAAATTGATTTTGAAAGCATGTGATTGAAAAGATATGATTTGAAAAAGATTTGATTTTGAAAAACTTTGAAAACCTGAAAAAAATTGCATTGAAAACAGAATCTTCCCTCTTGTGCCATCCTGGCGTTAAACGCCCAGAATGGTGCACATTCTGGCGTTTAACGCCCAAAACTATACCCTTTTGGGCGTTAAACGCCCAACCAGGTACCCTGGCTGGTGTTTAAACGCCAGTCTGTCCTTCTTCACTGGGCGTTTTGAACGCCCAGCTTTTCTGTGTAATTCCTCTGCTGTATGTTCTGAATCTTTAATTTCTCTGTAGTATTGACTTGAGAAGACACAAATAAAAAATATTTTTGGATTTTTAATAATAAGGAAAAATCAAAATGCACAAAAATCAAATAACAATGCATGCAAGACACCAAACTTAGCAGTTTGTATACTACTGACACTAATGAGAATGCATATGAGACACATAAAACACTCAAGTCAAGAGAATTCAAAGATCAGAGTAAGAAATCATCAAGAACATCTTGAAGATCACTAAGACACATGAATGCATGCAATTGACACCAAACTTAACATGAGACACTAGACTCAAACAAGAAATATTTTTGGATTTTATGATTTTGTAAAATTTTTTTTTTTTTGTGTTTTTCGAAAATTAAGTGGAAAAAGATATCAAAATTCTTAATGAGAATCCCAGGAATCATGCAATGTTAGTCTAAAGCTTCAGTCTAAAGGAATTAGACATGGTCAGCCAAGCTTCAGCAGAACATTGCATTCAAGAGCTAAATTGATGAAGATCAATCAGCTTTGGTGATGATAAGAACATCACCTTGAAACACTAGAATTCATTCCTAAGAACTCTGAAGAAAAAAAAATACCTAATCTAAGCAACAAGATGAACCGTCAGTTGTCCAAACTCAACAATCCCCGGCAACGGCGCCAAAAACTTGGTGCGCGAAATTGTGAACAATACTTTTCACAACTCTCATAATCCCCGGTCATGAACCCCAAAACTTGGTGTTCAATACCATGGCATAAACACAACTTCGCACAACTAACCAGCAAGTGCACTGGGTCGTCCAAGTAATAAACCTTACACGAGTAAGGGTCGATCCCACGGAGATTGTTAGTATGAAGCAAGCTATGGTCATCTTGTAAATCTTAGTCAGGCAAACTCAAATGGATATGGTGATGAACGCATAAAAACATAAAGATAAAGATAGAGGTACTTATGTAATTCATTGGTAGGAACTTCAGATAAGCGCATGAAGATGCCTTCCCTTCCGTCTCTCTGCTTTCCTACTGTCTTCATCCAATCCTTCTTACTCCTTTCCATGGCAAGCTTATGCAAGGGTTTCACCGTTGTCAGTGGCTACCTCCCATCCTCTCAGTGAAAATGTTCCTATGCTCTGTCACAGCATGGCTAATCATCTGTCGGTTCTCGGTCAGGCCGGAATAGAATCCAGTGATTCTTTTGCGTCTGTCACTAACGCCCCGCCTGCTAGGAGTTTGAAGCACGTCACAGTCATTCAATCATTGAATCCTACTCAGAATACCACAGACAAGGTTAGACCTTCCGGATTCTCTTGAATGCCGCCATCAGTTCTAGCCTATACCACAAAGACTCTGATCTCACGGAATGGTTGGCTCGGTTGTCAGGCGAGCACTCGGTTGTCAGGCGATCAACCATGCATCGTGCAATCAGGAATCCAAGAGATATTCACCCAATCGAAGGTAGAACGGAGGTGGTTGTCAGTCACACGTTCATAGGTGAGAATGATGATGAGTGTCACGGATCATCACATTCATCAAGTTGAAGAACAAGTGATATCTTAGAACAAGAACAAGCGGAATTGAATGGAAGAACAATAGTAATTGCATTAATACTCGAGGTACAGCAGAGCTCCACACCTTAATCTATGGTGTGTAGAAACTCCACCGTTGAAAATACATAAGAACAAGGTCTAGGCATGGCCATGAGGCCAGCCTCCCAATGATCTAAGATAGCATAACAATGAAGATAGCTACCTCTCGATGTCTCAATACAGTAGTAAAAGGTCCTACTTATAGAAAACTAGTAGCCTAAGGTTTACAGAAATGAGTAAATGACATAAAAATCCACTTCCGGGCCCACTTGGTGTGTGCTTGGGCTGAGCAATGAAGCATTTTCGTGCAGAGACTTCTCTTGGAGTTAAACGCCAGCTTTTATGCCAGTTTGGGCGTTTAACTCCCATTTTGGTGCCAGTTCCAGCGTTTAACGCTGGGATTTCTGAGGGTGACTTTGAACGCCGGTTTGGGCCATCAAATCTTGGGCAAAGTATGGACTATCATATATTGCTGGAAAGCCCAGGATGTCTACTTTCCAACGCCGTTGAGAGCGCACCAATTGGGCTTCTGTAGCTCCAGAAAATCCGCTTCGAGTGCAGGGAGGTCAGAATCCAACAGCATCTGCAGTCCTTTTCAGTCTCTGAATCAGATTTTTGCTCAGGTCCCTCAATTTCAGCCAGAAAATACCTGAAATCACAGAAAAACACACAAACTCATAGTAAAGTCCAGAAAAGTGAATTTTAACTAAAAACTAATAAAAATATACTAAAAACTAACTAGATCATACTAAAAACATACTAAAAACAATGCCAAAAAGCGTACAAATTATCCGCTCATCATGTACCCACCAACTAGACACATAGAGTGACATCAAAGGCCAACTAACATCCCTAGTCTAAGGCGCAAAGGCCCACCTTGCCAACAACTGATCAACCAATACGACAAAAAATTGTCCAGTGTCATGCATACCCATGTAACATTGGGACATGCTTACAATGACTCCCTCGGCGGTGGGTTGATGTTGATGAGCTTCCCACATGCACTAGGCATCATTATACAAATAATGAGTTTAGAAGACGAATAAAGTAGGGTTCTATTCTAATTCAAGGTTTTTAGATGAAGAAGGAATGGCGCTCGCAACCTAACACGCAACATTTTGAATTTTCCTAAAACAACAACGACGTTGTCTTCTCTGCGTATACAATGATAGATTGATCTGTTCCTATCACTGCACATAGCACTTAACCGCGTACAACTTAACATTCCACCTTAGCAACGGATGTTAGTAACTAATGGGCAAATCTAACTGGAGACTGTTATGATCAACGATAGTAACATTGATAGGGTCAAAATTTGTGATTTTTCGAAAGGAAAAGTATAGGCAATAAGATTAATGAATAATGTGAACAATAGAATTAAAAAGGGAAATTAAAATTAAAATATTTAATCAGATGATTACTTAATTTCTAATCATTTCAGATTTTGAATTTAAAAAAAATAAGGATTTACAAATGGTTCAGTTACACCCATGATCACTTCTAACCACCCTGCTGCATTTGTGAATTGCGTTCTGCAACCCAGCCACCGAGTATCCCCCACTCTTGCCAGTCCGTTGCCGCCCAAAACGCTAGCCGATGCCACCTACCTCTACGCCAACGTCCGAGCAGGCCCCCTTGCTGCATTTGTGAAATGCATTATGCAACCCAACCACCGATTATCTCCCCCTCTCACTGGTTCGTCACCGCCAAGAACACCGGCCACCGTTGCCTAGCCACAACCAATGCCGCCTACCTCTACACCAATGTTCAAGCAGGTCCCCCTTCGTGTACAAGTTGTCCTTTGCACAGCACACCAATGCGCCGACTGTGTAGGCCCCCTGTAGTCCACTGTGTCCACCGTCGCAACCTCTTCATCTGGGACAAATCTATCCAAATACAGGGGACATTCGTGGCTGCCATTTCATACATACATCACCCCTCACTTCTTCGTAAATGGAGTCCAATTTAGTTGAACCACTTTGTCATGTTTCATCTTCGTTCACCGACGACAATTTTACGCATTTAATTGACAATCTTCTCAATCCGTGTGACGTGGAGGATGAACAATCTAACAAGATAAGCAATGAAGGTTGATGCAGTGATAATGGATGCTTATGTTGAGTTAAGAAATTAACTAAATTAATTAGTGATGACAAATATTATTTTTGGGCAAAATAAATAATTAAGTGTTGATCATTTATATCTACATATTAACTAATTATTTATTGTTGCAGGCCAAATGTTAATAGCCCAAATGGAATATAAAGCAAACAGCAAAGATGGTGGGCTGAAAGCAAAATTAAGAGCCTAAGGAAGAGCAAAGAAAGAAGCCAAAGGAGCCAACGGGGCCAAGCTAATCAAACCCAATCCAAGCCCGTTCCATCAATTCAAAGTTGATCCAAGCTTCTCATACAAGATTGAAGCATTCATTCCCTCTCACTAGCTTTTACCAAAGCAACGTTCTTTTCTCTCTGACCATGTCAAATCACAGAAGCAAGAGAAAGTGCTTAGCTTCTAAGCTATTCAAAGAAGAGGAAAGAAAGAGAAGGTTAGGCAAGAAAGGTAGATATCAAATCACCCAGTTCAAACCAAATCAAGCTTAGGTTAAAGGTAACCCATTTCATCTTGCATGCATAAGATCTTCTTTTCTTCCCAACTCTCTGCTCTATACGAAAATGGCATTCAAGGGAAAGTTGTTCTCTGCCCTATTTTGCTTTACATCGACGGTCACAAGTGATACTTGGGGACCAAGTAGTTTCTCAATGGCTAAGATCAAGTTGACCATGAGAAGATTTCTATGGTTACTGCTTTGTGGCTTTCGGTCAAGATGAAGAAGTCAGAAGCAAAGTTTCTACTCTAAGGTTTAATGAGAAAAAGTGATTCTGTGGGTTGGTGAAGCTCAAGGCTCAAGGTGTTGACCTTGGAAGAAGAACCCAGCAACATGCAAGGAGATAAAAAGAGGTTTGCTGTTCATTCAGAAACCAAGGAGAGAAAACCAGAGTGTGAGAACAGTGTCCTGCAAAGGAGTTCCTCTACTTGGATAATGCTTACTTTCAAAGAAGCATTTGGCCAATACTGAAGAACTGTATCTGAGGTTTGCGAATCTGGTTTTACACATAGCAAAGAGGCTGCTGATGAAGTCAATCTCCTTCATGTTTTACTGATTGTAATGTACTTTTCTAAGTTTATCTTTCTGTAATTTCTTGAGAGAAAAGGCATTGTGAGAAAGCTTAAGAAAAAGCCATGAGTGGAAAAAGGCTGAGAGAAACACTTGAGAGAAAAGCCTAGAGTTATTTTCTGATTTCTTTAGGTTGGTTAAGTGTCTTGTATCTTGTACCTGTTTTGGTATCCCTTTCTTAGTTGGGTCAGCACTAAGAAGAATAGTTAGGTATTAGCATAACCAATGTCAAGTTAGGTTAGAACTTGAGTGTGAAAGGATTGGGTCAATCCTGTGAAATTGGTGTATATAATACTGTTAACTATAGTGAAATTCTTCCATAATTGTGGAGGAGACTGGATGTAGGTTGCATTGCACAAGGCAACCGAACCAGGATACATGCTGGTGTTAGCTTTCCTCTTCTCTGTTGAGTTCTGTTTTCTGATATTCATGAGACAAAAATAAATTGTCTCATAAATTTCCGCTGCTGAGTTCAAACAGAATCAGAATTATAATTTTGTTCAAAAAGGGTCATAACAGCAACTTAAAAAGGAAGGCATAGATTCAACCCCCTTCTCTAAGCCTACCACAACCTTCAATTGGTATCAGGAGCTAAGGTCTCAAGAATCAAGCTTAACTGCTTGGAGAAAAGATCCAATGGCAAACAACTTGGGCACAACCACAGTTGCTTACACCCTCACTGAAGGCCAGTCAAACAACCGGCCACCTTTCTTCAACGGGAAGAACTATTCCTACTGGAAAGAAAGGATGAGGATCTTCATCCAATCCATTGACTACAACATATGGAAGATCGTTGTAAGCGGTCCAAAGATCCCAACAAAAATAAGTACTGATGGAGTGGTGACTCCAAAAGAAGAAGCTGAATGGAATGAAGATGATAAGAAGAAGATAGAGCTGAATGCTAAAGCAATCAACCTTCTTCACTGTGCTATCAGCTTTAAAGAGTACCGAAAGGTGTCTAGATGCAAGACAGCCAAAGAAATCTAGGAAAAACTCCAGGTTACACACGAAGGCACCAAACAAGTAAAAGAAACGAGGATTGATATGCTGCAAAAAGAGTACGAGATATTTAGCATGAAGGATGGAGAAAGCATTGATGAAGCGTTTGAGAGATTCTCAATCATAATCAACAACCTTGATGCTATGGGTACAAACTATGCAGAACAAACCTTGGTGAGAAAACTCCTTAGAAGTCTCACAAAAGAATGGGAAAACACTGCCACTGTCCTAACCGAGAGTAACAACATAACTCCCATAACCTATGATGAGCTGAGAGGAAAACTCCTTGCCTATGAAGCCACACACACAAACACAGAGTCAAAGAAAAAGGGAATAGCCCTCAAGTCACAAATAGAACCAAAAGAGAGTGAGTCTAGTGATGGTATTTTAGATGACGAGCTTTTGTTTTTTGCTAGGAGATTTAGAAGGATGATGAAGAGCAGGGGCAAATATAAGGGTTCAAGTTCAAAGGAGCACAAGATAGACTTGAGCAAGGTGACGTGTCATCATTGCAAGGAGGCTGGACACTTCAAGTCAAACTGTCCAAAGCTCAAAAAGGAGGACAAAGGAAAGAAGGAAAGGAAGAGAGTACTCATGGCAGCTTGGGAGGATCTTGAGAATGACTCAAATGAAGAAGAAGAATCTGAAGGAGATGAAAAAGACTGCTTCATGGCTGGAAACAACAATCTCGATGAGGTAAACTATTATGATTTGACCATTGAGGACTTGCATGCTATTATTGATGATCTCACTTTAAACACATCAAAACTGCTTGATAAATACAATGAATGCAGATCTGAAAGAGATGTGTTAAGAGCTGAAAATATTTTTTTAAAAGAAAAAGTGAAGGAAACTGAATGTGCATTGGACATCATTGAAGAAAACAGATTTCTAAAATCTGAACTTGAAAAATTAAAAGGAAAGCACGTTGTGGATCCTTCTCATGAGTTAATTGCTGAAAATGAAAGATTAAGTGATAAGATTAAAAGGCTGAATGGTGACTTAGCAAAATTTGCTCAAGGTTCCAAAAACTTGGACAAATTACTTGCAAGTCAAAGACCATTGTTTGAAAAATCTGGTTTAGGCTACATAGCCAAGGAAGATGCAGTTTCTAATACCTTTTCTATAAAATTTGTGGCTTCTTCATCAAATACCAAATCCATACCAAGCAAATCAGGTATCGGATATGTTTCAACTTGTGAAGAAAAATTTGATGAAGCAAACACAAGTGAAACTGAACCTTCACCAAGAACTGGACCGAGTCCAAACCAGCCAGGTTTGGGTTACATTTCAAAAAATGAGGATGCTTTCAAGAAACTAATATTTTACAACAAAACCTCATTTCGAAAGGTAAAAATAATCAAAAAAATTCTGGTGAAAAAATTTTTGCAAAGAAGAAAAATTGTAACAAAAATCAGTTTGTCAAAAGAAATGCATCTCCTCCAAAAACCAGAAAATTCCAACCATTTAATCATTTCAAGCAATATAACTCACCTCAATTTCAGTGGCACACATCAGAAAATCATTGTGTTAATTGCAAGAAATTTGGTCACTCATATGCACAATGCTTCATTGAAAAAAGAGTTGTTGGAAATAAAGTTTACAATATTGTTTGTGATTTCAATGCACTTGGGCAACCAAGATGGATTAACTTCAAAGGATCCAAATTAATTTGGATACCTAAGGCTACTTGAAACTCATCATGCAGATTTGCCTAGCATCCAAGAACAAAAAGGACATGTGGTACATGGATAGTGGATGTTCAAGGCACATGACTGGAAGGTCAACCTACTTCATCAAACTAAATAAGTATGATGGAGGTTTTGTGACCTTTGGAGATGATGGTAAAGGTAAAATCATTGCTGTTGGAAAAGTAGGTAATGAGCAATCTACTTTCATTGATGATGTGCTTTTGGTATGTGGTTTAAAGCACAATCTTTTGAGTATAAGTCAGCTGTGTGATTTAGGATATTTAGTTGTTTTCAAAAGGCTAGAATGTTGTGTTGTTAATGAAAAGACAAATGAAGTGATGTTTGTTGCCAAGCGTTTCAATAATATGTATGGACTTACTCTTGATGAACTAAAGGATCAAAATGTAGCTTGTCTTCACTCTAAAGAATCTGAAAAGTGGTTATGGCACAAGAGATTGGGCCATGCAAGTATGTTTCAAATAAACAAACTTGTAAAGAAAGAATTAGTAAGAGGTCTCCCTTTGATAAAGTTTGACAAAGACATCACTTGTGATGCTTGCCAAATGGGAAAACAAACAAAAAGTTCTTTTAAACCAAAGGAAGACATCTCTACTAAAAGACCACTTGAGTTGCTACACATTGATTTATTTGGTCCAACAAGAACTCAAAGCCTAGGTGGTAAACATTATGGTTTAGTAATTGTGGATGACTATACTAGGTTCAGTTGGGTTTTATTTCTTGCACACAAAAATGAAGCTTTTTCAGCCTTTGAACCTTTTTGCAAGAAACTTCAAAATGAAAAGGATTTAAAAATATCTTCTATAAGAAGCGATCATGGAACTGAATTTGAAAATAATTTGTTTGAATCCTTTTGTGAGAAATTTGGAATATCTCACAACTTCTCTTGTCCAAGAACACCACAACAAAATGGTGTTGTGGAAAGAAGAAATAGAACATACAAGAAATGACAAGAGCTATGCTTTGTGAGAGTAATGTTCCAAAATTCCTTTGGGCTGAAGTGGTCAATACGGCGTGCCACATTTTGAATAGAACAATCATAAGGAAATTTTTGAAGAAAACCCCTTATGAACTTTGGAAAGGCTACCCACCAAACTTAGATTACTTGCACATCTTTGGATGCAAATGTTTTGTTTTAAATAACAAAGAAAATTTGGGTAAATTTGATCCAAAGGCTTATGAGTGTTTGTTTGTAGGATATTCCACAACTAGTAAAGCATATAGGGTTTATCATCAAGATGCTAGAATTATTGAAGAGTCCATACATGTTACATTTTGTGATACTAACTTGGTGCAAAGCATTTTGGAAGATTGTGATGCAGGAAATCAAGCTCAAAAAGAGGATGAAACTGCTCAAAATAATGGAAAAGAAAATTCTGGACAAGCTGAACCAGAAACTGCAAATGCTGAAAATTCAAGAAATAATTCCATTTTGTCTCATGAATCTGAAGGAAATCCTGCAGCCAGCAGCGCCCAGAATCCTTTGGTGACTGAATCTGCCTCCAAGTCCACCAGACCTCGTGAGTGGAGATTCTTGAAGAATTATCCTGAGGAATTTGTCAATGGGGACGTCTCTCATGGAGTGCAAACAAGGTCTTCCACTAGAAAGACCAATGAAGGATCCAACATTGCCCTTCTATCACAAATAGAGCCTCAAAACGTCAAGAAAGCACTTAGTGACCCTTCTTGGGTTAAAGCTATGGAGGATGAGCTTCTTGAGTTTGAAAAGAACCAAGTATGGACTTTGGTTCCAAGGCCAAGTGGAAAGAAAGTGACCGGCACCAAGTGGATATTTCGGAACAAGTTGGGAGAAGATGGTAGCATTGCAAGAAACAAGGCAAGACTAGTGGCTCAAGGATATGACCAAGAAGAAGGAATAGACTTTGATGAATCATTCGCCCCTGTTGCCCGAATGGAAGCCATAAGACTTCTCTTAGCTTATGCTGCATTTTGTGGTTTTAAATTATATCAAATGGATGTGAAATGTGCATTTTTGAATGGTGTGATAGATAGAGAAGTGTATGTGGAGCAGCCTCCTAATTTTGAAAATAAAGTACATTCTAGTCATGTCTTCAAATTGTCTAAAGCTCTCTATGGTTTAAGACAAGCTCCTAGAGCTTGGTATGAGAGACTTAGCTCTTTCCTTTTGAAAAATGGTTTTTAAAGAGGCACCACTGACACAACTCTATTCATCAAGAACTCTAATGATTCTTTTATTCTAGTCCAAATATATGTTGATGACATTATTTTTGGATCAGCAAATGAATCCCTTTGTTCTGAATTTGGAAAACTCATGACAAGTGAATTTGACATGAGTATGATGGGTGAACTTAATTTCTTCCTTGGGCTGCAAATTAAACAAACTGAAAAAGGTATTTTCATTCATCAAGAAAAGTATGCCAAGGAATTAGTTAAGAAATTTGGTATGGAAAATGCCAAACCCATGGGAACACCCATGCATACTAGTTCTAAGTTAGATAAGGGAGAAACTGAGAAAGATGTTAATGAGACTAGGTATAGAGGAATGATTGGTTCTCTTATGTACTTAACTTCCTCTAGACCCGATATTGTGCAAAGTGTTGGATTGTGTTCTAGGTTCCAATCCAAACCTAAAGAGTCACATCTTTCTGCAGTTAAAAGGATCATTAGATACGTTCATGGAACATCTAATTTTGGTCTTTGGTATCCTAAGATTGATGATTTTTCTGCAGTTGGTTATTGTGATGCAGATTTTGCTGGTGATAGAGTTGATAGAAGGAGCACTTCTGGTTTATGTTGCTTCCTTGGAAAGTCCTTAAATGTTTGGTCAAGTAAGAAGCAACCAACAGTGGCCCTATCCACTGCAGAGGCTGAGTATATAGCTGCTTCTTCTTGTTATTCTCAACTTTTATGGTTAAAAACACAACTTGCTGATTACAAATTAAAGGCTTAAAATATTCCCTTGATGTGTGATAATATGAGTGCCATTAATATTTCTAAAAATCCAGTTTTGCACTCAAGGACGAAGCATATTGAAGTGAAATTTCACTCAATAAGAGAACATGTCCAAAAAGGGGATATTAGTATTCAATTTGTTAAATCTGAGGAGCAATTAGCAGATATTTTTACAAAACTATTAGCTGAGGATAGATTCTGTATGCTTAGGACTTGTCTAGGAATTTTAAGTTATGACTCTTTATTTGAAAATTGCTTATGTATTTGCTGGAGATTTTTGTCTCATAAACAGGTATGAGACAATTCTGGGCAGGTGATGAACGTCTCCATCAAGCCAGCGTGTTCTGGGCTTGTTTCAAATGAAAGATAATTTGGGCCAACCTCAAAATCAGATCTAGAGTGGTCCATTATGTTTCCTTAAATCTAACTATCTATGGGCCCATATGTGAATGTTACATTTTTGGGTGATAGGCTGTGTGTTTATTTTTTAATAATTTTTCATTTAATGTTTATAATCCAAAAAGATTTTTCAGTTTATTTTTTGGTTTTTCAAAATTTAAAATTCATTTCCTATTTTATTTTCAAATCAAATCAAATCTTAAATTTATGAGGTCAGGTCTTTTCATGTCATTTCAAAAAGGTGATGCAGTTGCATGGTTTTGGAAAACCTCTTTTGGGTACGGTTACCAACACTCCCTCTCTTCCCTCCATAACTTCTCTTCAAACCCTTCGGTTTCTTCCCTCTCACTCCACTATCTCTCTCCCATCAAAAGCATCAATTTAACCAAAATGGGGAAGAAAGTCATTGCTAAAAGAGCACCGCGTGAGAAAATCCATAAACTTCCAGGATATCCAAGACCATCAACTCGTTCTCAAGACACCACTTTTACTCCTTCACCTTCTCCTCCTACCTCTCCTCCTCGAACTGATCCCATGGCTCGTACCAAGACCACTCCAAGGTATCCTGCCTCTGCCAAACCGACACCACCACCAAAGGCGACGCCTTCCAAACCTGCCTCTTCAAAACCTGGCTCTTCAAAGCCATCCTCATCCAAAGGGAAGCGTCCGGCGACGGAGGAACCTGTTCCCGAGCCACCACAACCCAGGGCAAGGTCAGTTCCTGTGCGCTCACAGAGAGGTAAAACTCGAGTTACTCTCAAATCAGTTAGTGAACCTGACATTGGGCTGTTTGATCACAAAGCTCACTTTTTGATCTCTCATTCGAACTATAACCCTTATAGATTCAAATCTACCATGAACAATAAATTTTATGAAGGGGTTATCCAGTATCATACCCTGTGTCCATCTTTTCTAGCTGATCTGCAATCTTTGAAAAGAAAAGGTTTTCCTTTTGTTGATAACTTGATTTTTCTGGACTGGAATCATCTTTTTGATATCAAAAAGCCTGTTTATCCCTTGTTGGTCAAAGAATTTTATGCTAATATGACTTATCATGAAGGCACTGCTCACTCATATGTAAAGGGCCGAGATATAGTTTTAAACAATGAGACTATCAGTGATGTTTTGAAGTATACTGATGTTGGGCCTAGTGCTTACACTTCAGTTAAGTGGGATGAAGGAATTGGTGTTTCATACAATGATGCCCTGGCTAGTATCTGTGAACATGTCTCCTTAATTGATGGCATTACACCCACTCACAAAGCCCTAGGATATGAACGTGCTCAGTTGTACCGAATGGTCAACCACATCATACTTCCTCAAAGTGGTTCATATCAAAGGGTTTCATACACTGACACTCTTGTTTTATATGCCATTCTCACCAAAACTGAACTTTCATTTGCATATTTAATGGTTAGATACATGTTTGATTCTGTTAGGAGTGAAAAAGACAAAGCACTTCCTTATGGCATGTTTCTAACTTATATTTTTGAGTATTTTGGTATTGACTTAACCAATGAGAAATATGAAAATAGACATTCATATCTAAAGGGAGGTGGTTCAGTGAAACAGCAAAAAGGACCCACTCGATCTGAGAGAGTGGTTCTAGATGATGATGATGATGAAGAGTACATCCTAAATGACTCTCCTCCTCCTTCCACTGAGGGTACTTCCATTTCCACTGGAAAGAAATCTGCTCTGCTGAATGTGGTCAAGGATGTTGCTCAAGAGTTTGTTTCCCAATCAAATTACTTAATTGCCATGAGCAAGGAACAAAGGAAGCTAGCTAGCAAGTATGAGAACTTCCTGAAGAAATCAAGAGATAGGGTGGCTGTGCTCATGACCTTCATTGATAACCTTAATAATGATGAAGACATTGCCACTGATGTTGAAGAAGAAGCTGCTTCGGAGGGGGATGGTTCTGATGCCTAGAATTTGTCTCATGAAAACTATTGATGCTGCTCTGTTTTCTGTCTCATAAACTCTATTTTCTTTTGCTACTGTTGGCCTTATTTCTTTTGTCTTGGATGACTGTATAAACTTTGGATACTACTGCACTTTTGGTAGTTTAGTTAGTAATTTGGACTATGCACTGATCTTTCTTGCAGGGTTTATAGGATCTTGCTTATTACCAACCCTTGATGACAAAAGGGGGAGTAATAGGAGCAATAGCTGGAATGCTAGTCTGACTTATTTTGACTAAAGTTGCCTTTGATTACTGTTTTTTGTGGACTTTGTTTGACTGCTACAGATTTTAATAAGCTTGATTTGCAAATGTTTGCAAATATTGTGAACTGTTGTTGGAAAATTGCTTTATGATATGTTGCTATCTTGACCCTGACTCTGATGTGTTAAAGCTCTACATATGTTGCTCTATTTTGGTTCCATATAAGCATATATAAACAGGAAAGAAGAGAAGAGCATAAATCCAGGGGGAGCAATTTTTGAAAAAGAAAGGGGGAGCAACATAAAAGCAAATGACATCATTCAAAGGGAGTTTCTAAACTTTACTCAAACTCATTTCTTTTGCTTATTGCTTAAATCATGTTTGTCATCAAGGGGGAGATTGTTGAGTTAAGAAATTAACTAAATTAATTAGTGATGACAAGCATTATTTTTGGGCAAAATAAATAATTAAGTGTTGATCATTTATATCTACATATTAACTAATTATTTATTGTTGCAGGCCAAATGTTAATAGCCCAAATGGAATATAAAGCAAACAGCAAAGATGGTGGGCTAAAAGCAAAATTAAGAGCCCAAGGAAAAGCAAAGAAAGAAGCCAAAGGAACCAACGGGGCCAAGCTAATCAAACCCGATCCAAGCCCGTTCCATCAATTCAATGTTGATCCAAGCTTCTCATACAAGATTGAAGCCTTCATTCCCTCTCACTAGCTTTTACCAAAGCAACGTTCTTTTCTCTCTGACCATGTCAAATCACAGAAGCAAGAGAAAGTGCTTAGCTCCTAAGCTATTCAAAGAAGAGGAAAGAAAGAAAAGGTTAGGCAAGAAAGGCAGATATCAAATCACCCAGTTCAAACCAAATCAAGCTTAGGTTAAAGGTAACACATTTCATCTTGCATGCATCAGATCTTCTTCTTTTCTTCCCAACTCTCTGCTCTATCCGAAAATGGCATTTAAGGGAAAGTTGTTCTCTGCCCTATTCTGCTTTACA